>NW_020664436.1:4644830-4967730 GCF_002925995.2 Terrapene triunguis
CAGCGGAGACCAGGTACACGGGTGGGGGCAGGGGGACACCCCAACATCAGTGCCTCCATCCCCGGCTTTGCACAGCAAATAGGAGGCAAGCTCCAGGTCACGAGCAGCTTGGCCAGGGGCAGCTCCATGGGCTTCGGAGGAGTTATCTGGCTGGTCCAGCTGCCATCCCCCACCCCCTGCAGCTCAGTCCATCTGCCCTCTCCAGACACTGATAAGAAACAATAACCTTAGTGTCAGCTAGTGAACTATGTCCAATAGGGCTCATCAGGCACATAAACTTGTAGACATAAAAATAAATGTTGTCCCTTGGCTATGGCTACTGAAATCATAGCAGAGAGGTAAAATTGTGGGAGATGCTGCTAGAAGGAAGCAAATTATTGTACAATATATTTTCCACTCTGAAACCCAGCATTTCTCACAAGTCTGCTGTGTGTGGGATATAGCAAACAGTGAAGTGTAAGTACAGAGGATCAAAAAAACAGACTGAGATAAAGAATTCTCCACCTGAAAGTAAATGCCTGAAGACAAGTTATTTTTTGATCACAGCATACAGCTCCTTCCTTCAGAAGAAAGCCTCTGCAGAGAATATGAAATCCACCTTATGCTGTTTAATAAAGGTATTGATATAGGCCATCTTGCTGCCATGAAAATTTCCTTAGTTGAAGCACATGCTCTTTCTGTTCATGATGTGGCTAGAAATTTAGTACAATAGGCTTTGATTCCTTCAGGAATATGTGCAACTGATGTTTCACATTATTTGAATGGGCCAGAGATAGCATGGATGCCTGAAGACCTTGGCACTTCTGGTGAAAAGGAACAAACAAGAAGCATGATCTTCTTCTTAATCTGGTGCACTTGAGGTAGATCTTTAGTGCTCTACATACATTCAGATTATGCTATGGTTTTACAGTAGCATACTGTGGATTTGGACAGAATAGTGGAAAGATAACTACTTGTCATGCCTGGAAAGAGGAATTCACTTTTGGTAAGAAAGATTCTGGAGTCCTTAGAACCTGCATATATAGAGCGGAGGTGCCAACAGGCAGGTTTTGACAGATAAATAGAGTGGTGTAACTCTTAACAGTTCAAAGTAATAGGTGATTAGGGTTTTTTGCACCAGCGGTAGATCCCACTTAAGAAAGATTGACTAGACCCTTGGCCAGACTAATCTGGCTGCTCTGAGAAATCTTGAGATTTGAAGATTTTCAGCTAAGGAACCAGAGGACTCTGCATATAAGACATTGCTTGTGGCTGACACCTGACATGTTCTGGTGCTGTGCTGATAGGGTGACCAGACAGCAAGTTTGAAAAATCAGGACGGGGGTGGGGGGTAATAGGTGCCTGTATAAGACAAAGCCCCAAATATCAGGACTGTCCCTATAAAATTGGGACATCTGGTCACCCTATGAGCTGAAGTCCCTTGTCCATACTGTACTGAAGAAAATCGGGAATAGCTAGAATTCCAGGGATTGTTGAGGTTTCTGGTTTTGTTTGGTTTTTGACAACATAAGATAAACCTTGACCAACCAGAGTAGTAGGACTTAAGTCTGTCTGAAGGCCAATAGAGTCCCAATCACTTTGGAGGATAACCACAGTATAATTATTGCTTCTCTTTCAATAGCCATGCTGCCAGTTGGAAATGGCCTGGATTTAGATGGAGAATGGGACCTTGGTGAAGGATGTCCAGTCTCACTGGTAGATGCACTGGAGATTTCAGTGCCAAGTCTACCAGATTCGAAAAACTTGGTCTGCTCAGCTAGTGTGGAGCCAGAACTATCAACTTTGCTTGCTTTTGCCTTATCTTCTCAACCACTTTCCCATGTGTAGGGAAAGTCCTTTGGCCACTTATGTACATCTGTCCCTAGTGACTTGATAACTGTTTTTCTGATGAAGTATTGTGCCAGCTTTCTGCTCTTCCAACTTGTAAACAGACTGAGTGCCAGGAGGCTGAATCTCTGAGAGATCAGGTTGAAGACTTCCTAATTCAAATACCATTCTGAGTTGTTGAGTAAGCATGTGCTAAACTAGTCTGCATTCAGATTTCCTTTATGTGTATTGCTCTTATGGTAGCCAGATTCTCCTCTGTCCATTCTATTACCTCGCTCACTTCCAAGTGCAGGACTGAGCTCTGAGTTCCTCCTTGGTTGTTGATGTATGCCACCATCATGATATTTTCTGACTGGAGCAGAATGTGATCCTCCAGAAGGTGGCTTTGGAACCTTTGGAGGACTTTCTTCATCACTTTGAAGTTGAAGAAGTGGATGCTCTTGTTCCTGTCTCTGAAGGTCCATGTGCTTTGTGTTGTGTTGTTTCCCAGATATGCTCCCTAGCACAGTAGGTTGGCATCTGTTGTATGTACTTCATGATCTGGAGGGCAGAGAGGAAGACCCCTGTGGATATTCCCTGGGATTGTCAAACTCAGAGATTTGAGTACCTGGTTTGAAATCAGAACCTGATTTTGAATGTGTTCTGGTGAGTGGTTCCACACAGAATTGCTTAAGATGCGTGACTGGATGACCACTTGTCTGTGCTTGTGAGAGAAAATTCTGAGAAGTAGGATATTCTGCCTCCTAGACTCAGACTGAGCCAGAGGCATAGTCTTTTGTTGTCATAGTGAGCTCTTAGAGGTACTGCTGACACCTCTGGTTTTGCGGCCTGATCCATAGTTCCAGGGTTCTCCTCTAATGTACTTGCCATTCTTTCTTTGGTACTTCTGTGAAGAGGACAGACAAAAGGAGCATTTGTGTTTGCAGTTGGACATGCAGTCCCTTCTTAATGCACTGCATGGAGAGCTGAGGGACTGCTTTTGTTTGGATGCATTGTCTGGCACTATCTTATCTAATATTTCTCCAAATAGAAATTAATCTGTAAATTAGGAGGTATGTCAGATTTGTTTGAAGTAGGCAGCCACCATCCAGAGATGTAAACAGGTGTGACATCTGGCTACTGAACTGGATGTCATTACCATGTCTGAAAAATCTCATTGTGTCTAATGAGGCATCTGAGACAAAAGCAGTTGAAAATAATATTTTCTTAAGGATAGACCTGAAGTCAGTGTGATCCTTGTCATCCAGGACCGTTAGGCCACCCAGCTAGGACATCATAGTACTGGCAAAGCAGGTAGGGGCCAGGATTAGGGGGGAGGGATAGCTCAGTGGTTTGAGCATTAGCCTGCTAAACCCAGGGTTGTGAGTTCAATCCTTGAGGGGGCTACTTAGGGATCTGGGGCAAAATCAGTACTTGGTCCTGCTAGTGAAGGCAGGGGGCTGGACTCAATGACCTTTCAAGGTCCCTTCCAGTTCTAGGAGATAGGATATCTTTATTTATTTATTTCTCTGAGAGTGGTAAAGCCTCAAAATCTCTCACAAATTTTAACAGGGAGGGTAATTAACCACTGGAACAACTTACAAGGTGTTGTGGTGGATTCTCCATCACTGGCAATTTTTAAATCAAGATTGGATGTTCAAACAGGAATTATTTTGGAGACAGTCTATGGCCTGTGTTAAGCAAGATGAGCCTGCAAAAACTGCCTCACATTTAGAACACTGTTTTGATTTAGCCTGATGTGTGCTGGGGAGGTGCAGTAGCAGTGAATCCAGGTGGTTGAACCTTATGCTGCTAATTACATGATTCAAAGGAGGAGGAGGAGGAAGAGAGATTTTAAATTGCTCACTACTGCCTGAAAACATAATAAAATCAAAGTTGGCAAAAAAAAGTTTGGGAGTAAAGAAAACTGCCACTGACTGTTGCTGTAGAGACAGGAGATCTGGAGGACTGCTTGAGATGGGGTAATGGCTAATCCCAGGGACATGCTGCAATACTAAAATGCCTCCTGAAACTGCAAAAGGAGGTGCGGGGGACAGCCTATGCATCACAGAAAAATGGGAGATGTTGGGCTATAAAAATCCCCTTCTGAAGGGATCACCATTATTGTCTGTTATTTGTATTACAGTAGAGCTTACAGTTGGGGGCCCTACTGTGCTTGATACTGTACAAGAGAATCTCTTTTCGGAAGAGCTTTCAATCTAACAGACACAACAAACAAAAGGTGAGAGAAAGGAAAGGTTATTATCCTCATTTTGCATATGGAGAATTAAGGCAGAGAGAGATTAAGTGACTCGCCTAGGATTATATGGAAAGTCTGTGGCAGAGTCAAGAATTGTACCCATATCTGCTAAGTCACAGTCCACTGCTTTAACCACAAGACCATCCTTCCTACTTTCAGCAAGGGAGACACCCATTGCAATGACCTTTGGGATAACTTTGACGGTTTACTTAGGCTACTGAATTCTCTAATACATTTTGCTTGCTTGGGCAATTGCTGTCCCTTGCCTTGGGTTTTTCTAATTTAACCTATTTATTCAGGCTTTTGGCTAAGGATTAGGATGAACAGGTGTGAAGTCCTTTTGGGGTTGAGATTTTATACAGTTATTTAATTAGGGATTTGACTGAAACATTTAAAAGACTGTCTTCACTCATCAACAGTGGCACCTCCTCCTGGCTGTTCTGTGGATTAGCTCTCTTCCAGGTATGACACCTCCCCTTGGGGGTCTCTCCTCTCATTGTCTTCTCTGTCACTCTGTGGCCCCTTTCTTACTCCAGGAGCTGCAACCCTCCAGGCAGGTCACAATGGCATTTCCCCTTCCAAGGTATAGAGTCTCATTGTCCAGGCACTGCCACTCGGTCAGTGGCTGGTAGGAGAACACAGGACCAGGCACATCTCAAGGTTCCAACCCAGAGACCCTACAACATGCAGCCAAGGTCTGCTCAGTCCCCAGCTTTGCAGCTCTCTCCCTGGCTGCTTCCTATCTACCTCCCACAGGCTTTCTTCTCCATACTTCTCTCTTCTGGGAACAATCTACCCTCAGGGCCATGCTCCCAGGGTCCTAACTCTTTCTCTAGTTCCCTCCTTCCCTTTCTAATGCACAGACAATGACTGCAGATTTCCACACTGCCCCCATTTCTGTTGCCAGCTTCCTGGCTTTATATTAGCCCAGCCCACAGCTGCTCAGATGAGCTTCATCTTCCAATTAGGAGTTGCTTTTCTGCCCTAAGCCACTCATGTGTGGCATATTATCCTAATTGGCCCTTTCTCATCTTCCTTAACCTTACAGGGCTGATGTGGGGTGAACAACCCATCACAATGGCATTGGTTCAATTCCTGGTTTATCTTTTTGTTATGAATTATAGAATCATAGAAGATTAGGGTTGGAAGAGACCTCAGGAGGTCATCTAGTCCAATCCCCTGCTCAAAGCAGGACCAACGCCAACTAAATCATCCCAGCCAAGGCTTTGTCAAGCCGGGCCTTAAAAACCTCTAAGGATGGAGATTCTACCACCTCCCTAAGTAACCCATTCCAGTGCTTCACTAACCTCCTAGTGAAATAATGTTTCCTAATATCCAAACTAGACCTCCCACACTGCAACTTGAGAGCATTGCTTCTTGTTCTGTTATCTGCCACCACTGAGAACAGCCTACTTCCATCCTCTTTGGAACCCCCCTTCAGGTAATTGAAGACTGCAATCAAATCCCCCCTCACTCTTCTCTTCTGCAGACTAAATAACCCCAGTTCCCTCAGCCTCTCCTCATAAGTCATGTGCCCCAGACCCCTAATCATTTTCATTGTCCTCCGCTGGACTCTCTCCAATTTGTCCACATCCCTTCTGTAGTGGGGGGACCAAAACTGGACGCAGTACTCCAGGTGTGGCCTCACCAGTGCCGAACAGACGGGAATAATCACTTCCCTCAATCTGCTAGCAATGCTCCTACTAATGCAGCCCAATATGCCGTTGGCCTTCTTGGCAACAATGGCACACTGCTGACTCATATCCAGCTTCTCGTCCACTGTAATCCCCAGGTCCTTTTCTGCAAAACTGCTGCTTAGCCAGTTGGTCCCCAGCATGTAGCGGTACATGGGATTCTGCCTTCCTAAGTGCAGGACTCTGCACTTGTCCTTATCGAACCTCATCAGATTTCTTTTGGCCCAATCCTCCAATTTGTCTAGGTCACTCTGGACCCTATCCCTACCCTCCAGCATATCTACTTCTCCCCCCAGATTAGTGTCATCTGCGAACTTTCTGAGGGTGCAATTCATCCCATCATCCAGATCATTGATAAAGATGTTGAACAAAACCGGCCCCAGGACCGACCCCTGGGGCACTCCGCTTGATACCGGCTGCCAACTAGACATCGAGCCGTTGATCACTACCCATTGAGCCCGACTAGCCAGCTTTCTATCCACCTTATAGTCCATTCATCCAATCCATACTTTTTTAACTTGCTGGCAAAAATACTGTGGGAGACTGTATCAAAAGCTTTGCTAAACTCAAGATATATCACATCCAGTGCTTTCCCCATATTCATAGAGTCAGTTATCTCATCATAGAAGGCAATCAGGTTGGTGAGGCATGACTTGCCCTTGATGAATCCATGTTCACTGTTCCTGATCACCTTACTCTCCTCCAAGTGCTTCAAAACAGTCTCCTTGAGGACCTGCTCCATGATTTTGCCAGGGACTGAAGTGAGGCTGTAATTCCGTGGGTTCTCTTTCTTCCCTTTTTAAAATATGGGCACTATATTTGCCTTTTTCCAATCGTCCAGGATCTCCCCCGATCGCCATGAGTTTTCAAAGATAATGGCCAATAGCTCTGCAATCAGATCAGCCAACTCCCTCAGCACCATTGGATGCATTAGATCTGGACCCATGGACTTGTGCGTGTCCAGCTTTTCTAAATAGTCCTTAATCTGTTCTTTCAGCACTGAGGGCTGCTCACCTCCTCCCCATACTGTGTTGCCCAGTGCAGCAGTCTAGGAGCTGACCTTGTCTGTGAAGACCGAGGCAAAAAAAGCATTGAGTACTTCAGCTTTTTCCACATCGTCGTCACTATGTTGCCTCCCCATTCAGTAAGGGTCACACACTTTCCCTGACCTTCTTCTTGTAGCTAACATACCTGTAGAAACCCTTCTTGTTACCCTTCATATACCTTGCTAGCTGCAACTCCAATTGTGCCTTGGCCTTCCTGATTACAGCCCTGCATGCTGTAGCCATACTCCTCCCTAGTCATCTGTCCAAATTTCCACTTCTTGTAAGCTTCCTTTCTGAGTTTAAGCTCAAGATTTCACTGTTAAGCCAAGCTGTTCGCCTGCCATATTTGCTATTTTTCTGCACTTCAGGATGGTTTGTTCCTGTGCCCTCAATAAGGCTTCTTTAAAATACAGCCACCTCTCCTGGACTCCTTGCCCCCATCATATGAGCTTCCCAGGGGATCCTGCCCATCAGTTCCCTAAGGGAGTCAAAGTCTGCTTTTCTGATGTCCAGGATCCGTATTTTGCTACTCTCCTTTCTCCTTTTTGTGAGGATCCTGAACTCAACCATCTCATGGTCACTGCTGCCTAGGTTGCCACCCACTTCTACTTCTCCTACCAATTCTTCCCTGTTTGTAAACAGCAGGTCAAAAGGAGCATGGCCCTTAGTTGGTTGCTCCAGCACTTGTACCAGGAAGTTGTCCCCAACACTCTCCAAAAACTTCCTGGATTGTCTGTGCATTGCTGTATTGTTCTCTCAGCAGATGTCAGGGTGATTGAAGTCCCCCATTAGTACCAGGGCCTGTTATCTGGAAACTTCCATTAGTTGTCCAAAGAAAACCTCATCTACCTCATCCTTCTGATCCGGTGGTCTATAGCACACGCCCACCACGACATCACCCTTGTTGCTCTCACCTCTAAACTTAACCCAAAGACTCTCAACAGGCTTTTGCATGTACTCTTTTTTGCATGTACTATTTTTTGCAAACCCTCTGGGTGTACGATAAGTGCATTTTACACATTGAAATTAAATAAACCATATTATTACTCCAAAGATTTGTTATTTATTTCCAGGTGTAGTTCAAGGTATTAATTTTGCTCTTGAAAGTTTTTTCTGCTTTAAATTGTTACTAAATGAGAAGCATTCTCTCCCTTTGTACTTTCATGACAGTTGGGATCAGCTATTGCTTTCCCATTGAAAGAACTTCATATAACCAAGGGTGGTGGCAGGCTGTTTTTAGTGTATGTCCCTTGACTCTGAAATCCACCTTCCCAATTCATCTAAGAGAGCATTAGTCTGTTGATACTCAGAAACTGATGGTAAGATCTCCTCTAGCCTTTTTCCTGAGAGGAAAAAAGGCAGGGGTTATTTGGATTATATTTAACATGTTTTTTGTGTGTGTATGACTAATTCTATTGATCTTTTACACAATGAGCTTTATTTTAAGTGTTTTATGTGGACAAAGAGACACTTGGGAGGGCAAATTTGTAGATAACGAAAATAATGTAAATACAATTAAATGTACAACCTGACCAAATCTGAGTAGAGATAGAGAATATAAAGAGGGATTATCACATCTCTGTTTTATGACAGGAAGCCTTTTTATGTTACACCATATATATTAGCTTTGCAATTAAATAAGAAATAGTGTACTTACTTTGTGTTGCTTAGCAATTGTTTCTACCAAAAACTGAGTTCTGACATTGTCTACATTTGGAACCAGAATAGATGCATAATCTGGGATACTTTCTGTTGGATAAATATATTCCTGAACTCTTTTATTCCAGTGTTCCCAGTCACCTAAAAAGAGTAACAAATGGAAAATATAGTACCTAATAATTCTCTGTCTGCATTTAGTAGCTCCACTAGTCAAAATATTGTGTTTTCTCCTCTCTGCAGTAGACCCAAAGACAGCTCAACAACAGGTAGTTCAGTAGCAGAAGAAGCTGTCTGGGGAGTTAAGTTGTCAGACTCAAAGAGAAGCCTTTCTCTTCTGTGCCTCCTACCAAGAGGACAAGGAAATGCAGGGTGTGTAGGGAGGCTTCAAACTTATTCCACGTCTCTGCCACAAACCAAAAGAAGATGGTGAGCTAACCAATTCCTTCTTGGTGCAGCAACTTGAAATTATGATTGGAGAAAGGAATAACTTTTAAAATGCTATATTTTTAAATGTGTACCCTACACTGTTGGAACGGCAGTTTGCATCTGAGGTTGCCTAGCTTCTTGGTTCTTTGATATTTCTATTTGTTGCCAATAGACTGAGCCTCACATAGCCCAAGTGGTCTAAAATCTGATAAAATACTTTCTGGTTGAGGAATTATTCCAACAGATCTACTGTTTGTCTGCTTAACCAATTGGACCTCATGTTCAGATTTCCTTTTGTATTTTTATGCTGGAAGGTGTTAATGGCTGCCATCAAGAGGATCTTTCAGCTATAGACAGTCACAACCCCCCCTTAAAAGCCTATGGGTGTGATAACCACCCTCCTTCAGGATCAATGGATGGAGCAATTAAATGCCCCTTCACTAGAGGCGGATTAAGATTTATTGGGGCCCTAGGCACAAAGAACATTTGGGCCCTCCAAATCCCCCCTGTCATGGGGCCCCACCCCCTGCACCTCCCCTTCCCCCCATGGCCCTGCCTCCTGGCCTAGCCAGAAGCCAGGTGATGGTAAGAGCTGCCCAGGGAGCCCAGCCCACTGTCAGGAGCCCTGCACCATCCACCTGCCATGAGTGGTGCGCCATGGGGGCAGGGACATGGGCCCCCCGACCCTCCACCCAGGGCAGATGGAAGGTCCCAGCTCCCCACAGCTGCCCGGACTACCTAGGTGGTTCTTATTACAGCCTAGGGTGATCATACATCCTGTTTTGACCAGGACAGTCCCCTGTTTAAACCCTGTCCCAGACGTCCTGACTTTGTTAGCAAAACTGGGCATTTGTCCATTTGTACTTGCCAACTGAGTTGACAAGAGCTAATAGGACAAATGCCCAGTTTTCTGAGAAAGGGGGTGAGGGGGGTAAGCAGCAGGGGTGGGGGGGCACAGGTTTTGGCCAAGTCTTTGCAGGGGAGGGGTTTGGGACAGGTCCATGGGGGACAGGGTGGGGGAGAGGAGCTTGGGTCACATCCGCATGTGGGAGGAGAGGGGCTCGGGACCGGCATGTGTGTTGGAGGGGGGCTCAGGCCACATCTACGTGAGGAGTGCGTGGGAGAGGGGCTCAGGACCAGGGGCAGAGGCTCAGGCCAGATCCATGCATGGGGGGAAGGGGAGGCTGTGGAGAGGGGCTCAGGCCAGATCCATGAACGGGGGGGGCATGGGGGAGAGGTGTTTGGGTGAGCAGCTCGGCCAGCTCCACGCTGGGGAATATGCTCACTCTACTACGGCTGGGCTCTGGGTTCTGGCCTGGCCAGGGCCTCAGAGGAAAGAGTAGGAGCAGGGCGGCGGGCCCCGGGGAAGAGGAGGAGCAGGGGTGGGGCCAGAGTTCTGCCACTCCTGCAGGGGCCCCCTTATCGGCCAGGGCCCTGGGCACGGACCCCGGTGGCTGTGCAGAAATCCACCCCTTCCCTTTATGTAGTAATAGGAGTACTTTACGTAGTATTGGAAACAATAGGAAGCAACTGCCCAAGACACTGAGCCACATGAAAAAGATATCCAGAGCTGAAATGTGTGGGCTGAGGGGTTTCCCTGGGACTAACTGCAAATGCTGGGGCTGGGGTTTGATTGGTTTCAGCTGTGTGTGTAAGTAGCAGAAAGCCAGTGGAAAGCAAGAGAAGCAGTTGTGAGCTTGGCCCTGGGAGGCAGCTGAGTGACAGAGCTTCTTTTTGGCACAGTACTCAATGGAAAGACACACTTGGATTCTGAGCCTCCCATTGTTTGTTTCTACTGTGTTCAGGGAAATGGGATTTTGTGTACATTCTTTATAAACAGGATTTCACCAAAGAAATACTTGACTCTCCTGCCGGATTAATAAATGGCATCATAGTTCCATAGGACAGTAGGAAGTTACTTCTGTGATGAACAAAAAGTAATGACTAGTTGACCATTATCAACCCCAAATTATAAAGTAATCCACATGGATGGAAATTTAAAATGATACTAAACACCCCAGGAATTTCTAAATATTATAGATGATAATTTCCTAACTCAAAAAGTGTTGCATCCAACATGGGGGAAATCTATATTAGACCTTGTCTTGACAGTTAAATAGGAATTGATCATGGAAAGGAGGGTCCAGTAGGGGAGACACAGAAGATGCTTTTCTGACAAGAAGGCCAACAAAGTAGAGGGGACCAACAAGTAAGTGTTCGTTCATCAGTGCTGACATAAATTGGACAAGCTGGAATGATGAAGAGGGACCCGGAAATGTGAAGACACCATTCTCAACAGGCCTGAAGAGGCCAGAGTCAACAACGCTACATCAAATGCAGCCAATGAGTGTCTAGATTTGTGGTGACTCAAATTGGTACTGGAGGACTTACTTCAAGTCTTCTTAGAAGATCAAGACTTTGAGCACTTGTCAGCATGGAATGCTTGGAGGAGGCTGATGGTGAAGGCAAAGAGTGACATTTCACACCAGACTTGTTCTTTGAATCACAAACAGTCAAAGAGGCACTGCTTGTGGACTCTGAATCTGCCAGGACTCAGTTCTGATGGGGGGGCACATTACCTCTTTCATATGGTAAACTCTGAGATAGAAATCTCTGGTATTTGTCTTGGTGGGAAGGAGGTACAAATAGAGCATTTGTCCCTCACATGGTCCTCACAAAAGCAAATCGAGCTGCTCTGATGCCTGTCTGTAACAGGGAAAACAGCCCAATGCATTCCACATAGCTGGAAACCTGGGGATTTTTTCCATAATACCTGGTGGATTTACGTAACTAAATACTATAACCAATTAACCTAACTATACTACACTAAATACTATCTATAACTATGTATGCTTTAGGAATTTTGAAATGCTGGTTAATCAAAGCAAATGCTATGGGTGGGCTTCAACTCTTGCCATGGGGGTGAGAAGGAATTGAGAGGCAGTTAGTGAAAATGCCCCTTTTATAATCTCATCTCAGTGCATGAGGCAGTGGCACATGCATTGCCTAGTAGTACTGCTGGCAAAAGTCGTTGACTCAAATGTATTGGATGCACATACACCTGCAGTGGAATGTATATGTGCACAATAAGTCAAAGGAGAACCAATACTGTTTGAGAAAAAACGTGAAAGATAAAGTAAAATTAAGCTAATACAGAAATAACATGCTCAAAAATTACCTATACTATAGACTAATTAAGGAACCTCAATAGAAAGAATCCATGAAAACTAAATTAAAAACGAGACGTATAAAAATTATTACTAATCCAAACAGACCTCAACTCCTCCACTGCTTACCTCCAGATACATAACTTGCATTCAGATTCCATAAGATTAGTGTGCCAATAGGGTCTTAGCAAGAAAGGAAAGCTCTGACCATGTGACCAAATAATATGTAATTATAGAGTACTTTTATATTTCTAACCAACCTTATTTATTGAAAAAATTTCATTAATTATCAAAAAGAATGTCAATGTGTTTTCTCTTACCATAATCAGTAACATGAAACTCATACATTGTTTGATTGGTGTGTTTAGGGATTTCTGGCAAATCTAATTTGCTATCATTTGCTCGAATGAAGGCTTCCAGTTTATCCCTGCTATCCAACTCCAGGAGAGCACCTAAACTCCACATTAATCCAAAAGCAAACAATTTATGAAGATGTGCTGGAGATGAAATACCGCCTTCTTCCTTTGAGGGAATCAAACCCTCCAAAAGATTAATAGACTGGAAATATAAAAAAAAACCAGCATTAAGAAAATACTACAGTCAGTTTTTAGCTCCATATATATTCAGACATTAAAAACACATTTCGAAAACCAGTCAAGGTTGCTAAAGAACAATGTCGAACTCAAAATTATAACAAGGAAATACAGAGTAAAGCCATATATATATAACCATGGGTAAAATTTTCAAAGGAACCTACGTGACTTAGGAGCCTAAGTCTCATTTTCAAAAGTGACTTAAGTATTTAGGAGTCTGTCTCCCTGAAAATTAATCAGCTAGATTTTTAAAGGTATTTATGGGGACTAAATTCACAAAGAAACATTGTCACCTAACTTTTAGGTGACCAGAAAAACACTGGGATTCACAAAGCTTGAGTTTGGCACCTAGGCTCCCTATACAATGTATGAGGAGAGACAGGCATCTCTAAATAGGATTCACAAAAGCCAGCATGCTATGCAGCTCCTCGCCTAAGACAGCCCATGGGAGATTTCAAGCTAAAGGGTGTGTGCTAAGCATCACCCTTCTCTTGGAGACAGGTACCTAAGGTCGGGCTGCCATGAGGCACCTCCTCTGCTTGGGATTCTCAGCAGCAAACCCTGTCCTGGCTTTAGGCACCTACCCCATTTCAGCAAGAAGCCCAGGAGGACAAGGAGGAGGAGGTGGTAGCTTATAACTTTTAACCCACTGATTAGACTACTCATCTGGGATGTGAGATATTCCTTGTTCAAGTCCGCAGAAGAGAATTAAACTAGGATCTGCTTCATCTGAGGTGAGTGCCCTAATTACTGTACTATAGGATATTCTGATATAGGGCTCCCTCATTCTTTTCTGTTGAAGCTGTTCCACTGTGGATAAATTACAAAAGAATCATTGGCCCATCATCATCATCATCATCATCTAGCCATTTTGTGTAAGCTCACCTATAAGGACTGATCTGGTAGGCAAGGTCTGAGCACACTTACTGTATCAGGTCTCACAGGCAAGTTAGGCAGACGTGTGAGGCTGCAGCATGCATGCTCAGAGGCAGTAACATAGGCATCTATGGAACTTTTACAGCAAAAAAAAGCACACTGACCGAGTTTAGGTGCCCACATAGGGTTTGGCAGCATGGGTGCCCACATAGGGTTTGGCAGCAGCTGAGTGGAGGTTTTGTGAATCACAGTAGCAGTTAGGTGTCTAAGACCTTTTGTGAACCTAGCTCATAGTCTTTACATCTATGGCAGAAGATGAAAAAATAATGCTCATCTGTAACAGACATTTTTCTGCCAAAAACAAATCAACATACTATTTGAAAACACTCGGACTCCTTCCATCTTGAAAAGGAAAAATACATGGAAACGTGCCAAAGTACAAGAGACAAAGTGCCAAATCATCTCAGAGAGAACGCAGGCATGCACAAGTGCGCACGCACACACACAAAAGTTCCAGAAGACTGCATGGCTTATTGATGTCTCTGCGTCCCTCCATACCAACTGAGATGCCTTCAAACATCTTCACAAACTAGGCAATACTCACCAATCAAGTAGTCTCCAGGTGTAAGTCCAAAACTCACACTGAACCCAGTGTTCCAATCCACCTCAAAAAGGGAAAAGCTCCTAGGTTCCATCCCTTTCTCAAGTATGAAATTGATTTACTTGATGTAGAGCGCATAACCCCCTCACCCTCTGCCCTATGGGCTAGAACCCACAAGGGAACACCAGACAAGAAAAGAGACTGGTCACCTAACAGGAATGACCACCCTCTTTCCAAAAGGCTAAAAAAAAAAAAAAAACCCCGGGGTGTGGCGTTGTCTGATTAAAATATAACCATGCAAAGCATTATTGCTACCACTGTTATATAATTGCAACGAATCTTATACAAAGTATAACTCATGGCCAGAAAGGGTTAAACAGCTTGCAGGCTGGATGACCCAAAGCCAACCTTTAAAGTCACATAGAAAGGTATGGAAATGGTAATTAGGGCCATTCATGCTAAATAGGCTAGAACTTTGAAATGTAAACCTATATTGTTAGAAGTTAGAAGTGATACTAATTGTGTGTATCTTAGAGTGTAAACAGACAGTTCCTGTCTGTCACTATAGCTACTAATTCAGAGATCAAAAGGGAATATTAACATTTAGATGAATTTTGGGTAAAATAATGTCATTGTCTATATGTCTCTTTGAAGTTTGTAATAGACTGCCTAATGGACAAATTTTCCTATGTTAATTTGTGTAACTAATTACCGGTGGTGTTTAGAAAACAGAAGGTTACATCAAAAGCCTATTGTTTACCCAGGATTGTATGGTCAAATGGATGCTAGAAAACTGTATAAAAGACCATTGGGTCCTGATTCTGTCATCTCAGATCTGCTTGAGATTTCATATAGGGGAAGCTTAAGCCATAAGGACTGAGATCCCAGTCCTAAACTGGAATGCCCTGAAATGATATTGGACATTGAACCATAACCTATGAACTAAATTCCAAAGGAACTCTTTGCAACTACAAAGCTCACCATCTCTGCTATGAATTTGAACCTCAAGAATTAAACTCATGTCTGTATGTATATTGATCTTTTAACCATACTCTCTCTCTTTTGTTTTTTAATAAATTTTAGTTTAGTTAATAAAAATTGGCTGTATGCGTGTATTTGGGTAACATCTGAAACATTCATTAACCTGGGAGGTGATGCGTCCGATCCTTTGGGATTGGTAGAACCTTTTCTTTTCTATGATGAAATAAGATTTTCAGAAATCATCATATTTGACTTAGGTACCTGGATGGAGGCCTGAGGCTGGATCACTTTAAGGGAACTGTGTTGTTTGGACTTCTGAGTAACCAGTAAGGTATAAACAGAAGCTTTTTATGCTGGCTTGGTAAATCTAAGTATTGGAATATCCACCAGCTTTTTGGGGATTGTCTGCCTCATTCTTTACAGTTCACCCTAACTGGGACCCCAGTCACACGGGGTAAAAACCCCAAAGCCTTTCCAGGTCTCCATTTTGTTCCATGAGTTCTAGCTTCTCCCCTGAACAAGGGGAACTCTCATGCATCGGAAGAAGTGAGGTTTTTACTCACAAAAGCTTATGCCCAAATAAATCTGTTAGTCTTTAAGGTGCCACCAGACTCCTTGTTGTTTTTGTAGATAAAGACTAACACGGCTACCCCCTGATACTCTCAGCTTTAGATCATCATAATGCTGAGCCAGAGAGCAGAAAAGGTTATTTCCTCCACGCATGTTTGAATCCATGGGGTAGAATGTAGTGACCACCACTGAAATCATTAGCCAGTACGTCAAACAAAGAGGATAAGCAGGCTAAAGCCAAGAGCGAATACCTTCCATCCAAAATTAAAATAGAATTTGATTTTCTGTCTTACTATATTCACCCTTCAAATAAGTTAATAAATGGGAAACTCCTGACACAAGAGAAGCTCATTTGGGAAACCTTGACATTCTAGAAGGATCCTAGAACCCAAAGATTTTCTGTTCATTCTCCCTACAGTTGATGCAGCAGTGGCAACCCTGGCAAAGGATTTGGTAATCCAAATGAAGAAAAATCATTGTTAAAGCAGAAGAAATAAAATTTCCCCCATTGAGCAAGCCTGGAGGGTAACTGAATTGGCATCTTCCAACTTTCCTCTTCATTTGTGAGGGTTTTTCTGTCATGTTGGAACTTAGCTCAGGAGAAGAGATGTTGCATGCAAGAGACCTAGGTACCCCAAAAGGAAAGAAAGACTTAAGATAAAAGTATTTTGACTCAGAACATTTAAAAGTTTTAATTTGCTGTGTAGCATGGTGCAACAAATGTAAATAATACTGAAGCTGCCAGCAGGCTGAATGAACAGGAACTTTTCCCAAAAGAGGGAGTGAAATTTACTTGGTGTGGTCAATAGGTCTGGTCATACATGGTGTAGATGCAGTGCAGAGGAAAACCCATTACTGGAATGGCAAGCATGGTTATAATAGGGAAAACATTGTTCTAGAACAGTCTTGAGCATCTGAACTTATTGAAGATACAACTCCAACTGACAGAAGAAGCCAGTGTGGGGCTGCCAGGATATATTCCTTTGAAATGAACAGGAGTACTTGTGGCACCTTAGAGACTAACACCTTTATTTGAGCATAAGTTTTCGTGAGCTACAGCCCACTTCATTGGATGCTGTAGCCCACAAAAACTTATGCTCAAATAAATTTGTTAGTATCTAAGGTGCCACAAGTACTCCTGTTCTTTTTGTGGATACAGACTAACATGGCTGCTACTCTGAAACCTGTCCTTTAAAACGGAATTTTATTGCCACTTTAATCAGTACTCAAGGAAGTGAATGTATTTAGATGGCAATATCTGTTCTACCTGCATAATGTAGTTACATTCTAAAAGCTCCATTTTTGGATTAAGGTTTAGTTTCATGTATGTATATGCTGCTTCAAAGTTTCTGTCATATGAATTCTGTAAAATATCAGCTTCTTGAGGCGTACGTTTCTTTAGCCATGCCTGCAAAATAAAATAAAAAAGCATAAAATTTGTCTACATACAAAGTACAACAAAATAAAAATAATAAGTAATACCCTTCCCCTCAGTCTTAATCTTACTTGTAAAATTGGTCTCCAGCTGAGGGCAGAAGAACTGATGTAGACCATGCCCATTCTAGAAACTGTTGCAGGAGAGGCATTCTCAATGTTGTGAACCTCAAATAACAGTTTACACGTAGGAGACATAGGAATTCTATCACCATTAGCTAGAGTCAGAGTCTTGTTATCATCCAAAACAGAATTTAAATTCTCAATCCAAATTGCATCCACAGGGCCATCTAAAATCAGAAAGATATTCTCACCTGGAAACAATCGAAACAGAAATAATTCACATTTTTACATCAAAATGGGAGCAAAATATATTCAAAGGAGGATATTTTAAATAGTTAAGGTATATGCATAAAAGGTGTTACTTACCTACAGTAAAGGAAAGTTATTTACCTATACAGTAACTGGAATTCTTTGTGATATGCTGTCCATATGCATATTTCACTTATGATGTGCAGGCACTGTAGCTCAGTCTTTTGGCCAGCAGTACTTGTTATGGCCACATATATATGGCAAGTGTTCTCATGCCCCACACCAAGGGCATAGAAGAGCAGAATGGGTCAATCACTACACAGTTTCCTCTTTGCTGCAGAATCCTAGTGATATAGAACTCCAAGGTAAAGGGAACAGAAGGCAGGTCATGGAATATTGATATGGACAACACAACTTGAAAAACTCCAGTTATCCAGGTAAGTAACTTTCCTTTCTTTTTTGAGTGATTGTCCATATGCATATTCTACTTATGGTGAGGCTCAGAGTCTTAGGAGAATAGGGATTGTAACAGTCTTACCAAATACAGCATCCGATCTGGAGGGTTAAGTGATTGCATAATGCATTGTAAATGTGTGAATAGAACCTCAGGTGACTGCTTTACATATGTGCATAATCGAAATATTCCTCACAGATACTACTGAGACTGCCTGAGCACTGGTGGAGTGCGTTCTGAGAGAAGCAGGAGGGTCCACTTTGGCCACTTCAAAACAGGTTCTCACACAGTAATTTTATTTCTACTAGCAACGTCTGTCACAATTGTGATACATACAGGCTATTCTCCTCCTGTCTACATTGTCCAGAGGCAATTCAAAGCTGTAGCACAGCTCGTGACAGCCATGCCCCCTTCTCCAGCCTGCTGCCAGATGATTCATTCCAAAGCTGTGTAAAAACCCACAGAATATGATTAGTAACATTAATTTCAATGAGAACTATGTACAGTAGGCTATAGACTAAAGCAAAACTATCAAAATTAAATACTGTCCTTTGGCTAGGAAGCCAGCCAGGGAGGGTAGAATTGTGAGAAATGCTGTTAGCAGAAAGAAAATTAATGGGTAGGAAATTTGCCATTCTGCAGCCCAACATCTCCCACAATTTTGATATGTATGAGAAGTAGTGAGCAGTGAAAAGAAGTAGGGAGGGATAAGAAAAACGGAATGAGATAGGAAAGACCCCCAGAGTTAATTGCCTAAAATGGCAATGCTATTACTAGACCACTGCCTGCAGCACCCTCATGCCAAAGGAGTCCTCTGCAGAGGATAGAAAGTCCACTGTACAGTGTGTAATAAAGATATAAACCGACAACCATGCTGCTGCCCTGCAGGTCTCTGTGGTGGAAGCACAAGCTCTTTCTTCCCACAAAGTTTCCATGGATCTTGTGACGTTTGCCTTGATGCTGTCTGGAACATGAGCATCTGACACATTCTATGACTCTATGATGCATGGCTTGATCCATTTAGCTACCAATATCTTAGATAACCTGAGCCCTTGGCACTTCAGATGAAAGAGGACAAACAAGGAGACCAATTTTCTGATCAATTAGGGGCACTTGATATAGATCTTTAATGCTCTTCAAACTTCTAAAGTGTGCCACAGCTTTTCTGTCAGGTGCTATGGCTTTGGACAGAATGAAGGGAGGACAATCTCCTGTGAGGCATGGAAAGGTGAATTAATCTTAGGCAAGGACAATTCTGGGATTCTTAGTACCACCTTGTCATCATGGAACACACAGTGGGATTCCTGCATAGATAAAACTGCCAATTCAGAAACTCATCTAGCAGGTGTGAGAGTGCCCAGAAAACAATTTTTGATGGATAGGCAGAATGGAGATATTGATGTCAGAGGCTCAAAATGGTTAGGGCTTTTAACAGCAATGGTAGGTCCCACTTAGGAAAGATAGATCTAACCACAAGTTTAGCCAGTCTGACTGCTCTGAGACATCTGGATACCTCAAGGCTCTCTGTCAAGGAAACAGAAGAATCCTGCAAATAGGACACTACTTGTAGCTGACATCTGGTGCTATGAAGCTGGGCTGAAGACCCTGGTCTATGCCTTCCCTGAAGAAAGTAAAAAAAAAAAAAAAAAAAGGGATAGCAGGATCCTTAGCAATTTTGTTGTGTTCTTGACACTACTAGTTAACTTAGCCCAGATGGAGGAGTAGGCCTGATATTGACCTTTGGTATGACTGTGAATTTCAGGGAGAAGAGTACTAGTGGAGGTACAGAGAGAAACATATCCCCATGATGCTTGATGGTAACATACCATAACCAGCCCTGCATACACCAAAGATGTAGTCTGATATGTGTGCTCTTACAACCTGCATACCTGCTTATTCATTTTCTCTTCCCAGAGGTTTCACATTCTTCTCTGTTCACATCCTGGAAGGATAAGTGCAGCAGGACAGCTATCTCAGTTGAGGATTTAGAATGCTGGTACTTGCCTTTAGGCTTGTCCTCTACCACCTACTCAGGTTGGATCTGGATTATGGATGCAACCTTTTTGCACCAGGGTTCAAACATTTCTGGAGGGAAAAACTTTTGCTTCGTATTTTTTCTTGGCATGCTCAGAGCCTGAATCTGAGAGCTCCTCTTCCTCAGTGGAGGAGGAGGCATTTGAGTCAGAGGATTCAGGTTATTTTATACCTTTTAGCACATAAGAAGCACAGGGTCAGACCAATGATCCATCTTGCCCAGTATCCTGTCTTCCGACAGTGGCCATTGCCAGGTACTTCAGAGGGAATGAACAGAACAGGCAATCATCAAGTGATCCAAACCCTGTCCTCCAGTCCCAGTTTCTGGCAATCAGAGGTTAGGGATACCCAAAGCATGGGGTTGCATCCCTGACCAGCTTGACTAATAGCCATTGATGGACCTTTCCTTCAGGAACTTATCTAATTATTTTATGAACCCCGTTATAGTTTTGGCCTTTACAACATCACTTGGCAATGAGTTCTACAGGTTGACTATGCATTGTGTGAAGAAGTACTTCCTTTTGTTTGTTTTAAACTGCTGCCTATTAATTTAATTGGTTGACCCCTAGTTCTTGTGTTATGTGAAAGAGTAAGTGACAGTTTCTTATCACTTTCTCCACACAATTCATGATTTTATAGACCTCTATCATATTCCCTCTTAGTTGTCTCTTTTCCACGCTGAAAAGTCCCAATCTTTTTCATCTCTCTTCATATGGAATCTGTTCCATACCCTTAATCATTTTGTTGCCCTTCTCTGTATCTTTTTAAATTCTAATATATCTTTTTTGAGATGGGGTGACTAGAACTGCATGCAGTATTCAAGGTGTGGGCAAACCCTGGATTTATATAGTGGTATTATATTTTCTGTATTATTATCTATCCCTTTCCTAATGATTGCTAACATTCTGTTAGCTTTTCTGACTGCCACTGCACACTCAGTGGATGTTTTCAGCGAACTATACACAGTGACTCCAAGATCTCCTTTTTTGAGTGGTAACAGCTAATTTAGATCCATCATTTTGTATTTATAGTTGGGATTACATTTTCCAAAGTGCATTACATTGCATTTATCGACATTGAATTTCATCTGCCATTTTGTTGCCCAGTCATCCATTTTTGTGAGATCCCTTTGTAACTCTTTGCAGTCAGGTTTGCACTTAACTATCTTGAGTAATTTTGTATCGTCTGCAAATTTTGCTACTTCACTGTTTACCCCTTTTTCCAGATCATTTATGAGTATGCTGAACAGCACTAGTCCCAGTACAGATACCTGGGGGACACCACTATTTATCTCTCTCCATTCTGAAAACTATTTACTTCTGCCCTTTGTGTCCTGTCTTTTAACCAGTTACTGATCCATGAGAGGACCTTCCCTCTTATCCCATGACTGCTTACTTTGCTTAAGAGCCTCTGGTGAGGGACCTTGTCAAAGGCTTTCTGAAAGTTCAAGTCCACTATATCCACTGGATCATCCTTGTCCACATGCTTGTTGACCCCCTCAGAGAATTCTAATAAGGCTCACTGGTCTGTAATTGCCAGGATCACCTCCGGAGATTTTTTCAAAAATTGGTATCACATTAGCTATCTGCCAGTCATATAGTACAGAAACTGATAATTTGCAGTCCCAAACTGTAAACTGGCCGACTAATAAGATTTTTGACTAAAGAAATCTCATTGCTTTGGCTCCCAGTCTTTTGGCATGGTTTTGAATTGTTGCCTGGGATTCTCATTTGCAGCTATCACCACAAGGGAACCATGCACCAGGTAGGAATAAAAGAGTTCATCTCTCTTAGAGGGAATGTGATATGTGTCTCATTTTCAGGACACTGAAGCCGCAGAAGTGGGAATCTGCCAAAGAATATTTGCAGAGTCTATAATGGTCTCATGAAACAGAGATGGTCCATCTCCTTTAAGGGTAGTAGAAATAGTAGTACTGGAGCAGGTGCTGAAGGCTTCAGTACTGGAGCAGCAGAAGTAGATAGCACCAGAGCCGGAGTTACAGTAGTTGGTAACAAGCTCGGTGAGAAGGAAACATGAGATGTATTAGACACTGTTTTCGCCTGGTGTTTCAGTGCTGAGGCCACATGGGGCAGCAAAATCTCTCTTGAGGTGGAACGGTGCATTTGAAGCCATTTTCTTTTCTGAGGAGAGACTAATTGGAGAGCTGCCTCTCATATTTTCCTTACCATGCCCCTTCTTCACAGCAGGAACACTATCAGTCTTGCTCAGATTCTGGGCTAAAGAAGCAGCTGATGGGATTTCAGATGTTGTAGACCTCTTGTTCACTGGCGCACTCCTATAACTTATCAGGTCATAAATAGAGGGGTCAAAGGACCCCAGCTCTGAAGATGGTTTCATGGATCTGCCCATTAAAAATATTTGGAGGTGAGCCTCCCTAGATTTTTAGTTCCTATGAGTAAAGGACCTACAAATTGTACAGTTGCCATGGATGTGCAATTCTCCCAAACAAAATAAGCACTTTAGATGCCCACTATTCATAAGCATTACTTAAAACTGAGAGACTTAAAAGAGGCCATCTCAGTATCAAGAGTAAAGTTAATTTCCTGGTAAAATATAAACCTAGGCTAAATACAAATAACATACCAAATGGGCAACGAGCTAACTACTACTGACTATAAAATTTATATACAAAGATAGAGAAAAAGGTACTGGAGTTCACTGAAGCAACAGACTGAGCAGCTCTGTCTTGAAGCCAAGAGGCAGTGAGAGTAACTGAATAGTGGTTGGCCTGCTCTGACCTTTTATGGTCTCAGTGTGGAGCAACAGGAAACGCAGAGTGGATGCTCAGCCACAACGGGCACTCATGGCCATAAAGACTCCAATGTCAGATGTATGAGATGCATGCACACCCTAAGTGGAATATGCATATGGACAATCAGTAAAAGGAGAACTCTTGTCTTCCAGTAGCACTGACTTGACAAAACCCCACTATAGGAGTTAAATACCTAGTCAGGGAACCAATTTTGAAGCAGTAGCTGGCAGCTGGAGGGTAGATGCCTGTCTCCTAACCCCACATCCCAAGGCAATTATAAATAACCCAAAACTGTTTCTCTCTGCCCCTTGAAGCCCAATAGATTGGGCTCTGAAGTTAAAGGGAAGGAAAAGCAAGGGTCAGTGTGGCTTCCCAAAGGAATACAATCAGCAAACAAGAGTTACTGTAAGTAAGAAATTTCATTCTCTTCCGCCTGGCATTGCCTCCACAGTTCCACTGTAGGAGACTGGATGGTACTGAACTCCCTGAACTTGGCTGAGAAGCACAGCTACTGTAAATCGACAGTGATTTAAACACTTTTCTCCCAAAACCAAGTATCTGCCTTCATACAATATCCTATATAGTTCTAAAGGCCAAAATTTTCAAACGTGGGTGCCTAAAATGAGGAAACTATCTACATTTAGGCAGCTAAATAAAAGTGGCCTGGTTTTTATAGGTGTGGATTACTCACAGCTTCCACTTCAGTCAACAAGAGCTGTGGGTGCTCAGCAACTCTAAAAAATCGGACCACTTTTATTTAGGTGAATATATATGGATGTAGATGCCTACTTTTAAGCACCCAAGCTTGAAAATGTTGGCCTGTATTTCTGTTTTTGATATTACCGTTAATTCCAAATTTTAAAACAAAAGTTGCAGAAACTAAGGGTAGGTCTACACTTACCCAGTAGTTCGGCGGCGAGCGATCGAACTTCTGGGTTCGACTTACCGCGTCTTGTCTGGACGCGATAAGTCGAACCAGGAAGTGCTCGCTGTCGACTGCGGTACTCCAGCTAGACGAGAGGAGTACCGCAGAGTCGACGGGGGAGCCTGCCTGCCGCGTGTGGACCGAGGTAAGTTTGAACTAAGGTACTTCGAACTTCAGCTACGTTATTCACGTAGCTGAAGTTGCGTACCTTAGTTCGAATTAGGGGGTTAGTGTAGACCTGGCCTAAGATTCCTGTCCTCCACCAAAAATATTTTATAGTTTCAATTAGAGATCAAAAAACATATTATTAAGAATAGCAGTTTTGCAACCACAGATCCTATCAAAGCAATTAACATTAAAATAGAAAGTACATTATTTTAAAGCCACTTAAACTAATCCATACAAATCTTGATTATAATTTTACAAAAGCAAACCATAATTCATATTAACAGTGCTGAACTGGAATGTTGAAGTGACTAGGCCTCTGAAGCCCTCTGTAGCTCCACTGTCATGACTCTGCTCACTCATACCTATGGCAACAGGGCTGTCGAGGGCTCTCTGTGCTGCTGCAGGAGCAATTCAGCAGCAGAGTGGCCTCTCTTGCAGCTGGTGGGCTCATCCTCTGCCTCCTCACACTGCCAGCTGGAGGCCTCTGTTCTTTTATCCCAACCTCCACATGACCTCTGCAGCATGGATCTCATGTATCTCATGTTGGGAGACAAGGAAGGGATTTGGATAATGCAGAGGTTCAGATAATAGGGTTTCGGATAAACAGGAGTATGCAGTATATAAAAAGCAGAGGTCGTGGGAGTGAGTTGGGAATGAACAGAGCTGCAGTCACTTTTCCAGTCTCCAGATAGGTTTGGTAACTATAGCCTTCCTTTCTGTGTTGTGCTTTATTAATATTTATTAAATCAAAGATTGCTAGTCAAAGATTCATTCAGCCAAATTATTTGACCTCTTATTAATAACAGCCCAGAACTCAAATCCCTCATCATAACTATATTTCTTCATTCAAGAGAGAGTATGTTGCCACATTTTCAAATAGATACTTTTTTAGCACAACACATATGAGATATTCTGATTACAACAAATAGAATATATTTGCATACCCTTTTTAGCTTTTAGTGTTTTCCTCCACAGTGTAGAAAAGATTCCATCTGTCCAGTCATTAGTTGCAGTATCAAGTTTGCCAAACATTTGAGGAGCAGTAATAGCTTTTGGGTTCATACGCATTTCTCTATGAGGACGCCCACACTCTGTCATTGCCTTCATCAACATAGTTATAACTGTTGTTTTTCCAGATCCACTGGGTCCAAGTATCATCAACCCATGGCGTACTTTATAAGTTTCATATAACTAATAAGAAAAAAGTGAACAATTTTGAAAAATATCATGCTTATTTTAAAAAGCTATTTTTGCTCAGGTTTAATCATATGAGCCATAGACAATATTTATAGAATTACATTGAAAGAGAAGACACCTATTTGATAGCAATTAGAAAGCTTTACAGATGAATTACAAACTTCAAAATTATAATGCTTCAAATATATTTGTAATTGCTACTCTTTGTATAATGCTACTGATTAACCTGTAGCTCCTAAACTGATGAAAACCAAATGTGTTTATTGTGAAACTTAGTTTCTTGAGGGGATTCCTGTCTGACCTCTTCAGAGCAGCTCAAAAATAATTTTACTATAACATATTTTTAAAAGAAGTTTCATGCTATTCACAGAGAAAAATGAATGTTAATACAAACAAGGTATAGCAAGAGAATGGTTACCCATTGCAGTTCTAAATAATGTGAGTGTGTAAAGTACACATAAACAAAGAATACCTACAGTTTTGTATTCTGGTGATCATGGGAATTTCTGTTATCACAGGGAAATTTCAATGTCAAAAACAGTTGGATTTAACCAAAGGCTCACCCCCCCACCCTGATTTGGATATACCACATGATGGTAATACTAGCCCTTATATCAACAATATTAACTCAATACTTATTTACCTTTCAATATTCTGTGTGGGGTAGCATTCATTGCTTGAGACTTAATTTTAGCCCTAATCTCTTTAAAATAGGACAATGTGTCATCCATCTTGGAACTAAAATAAGACCCTTTTAAAGACCTAGCCAAAATACTGGCCTGAACTTCAAGGCCAAAGGTCAACTAAATAGCCAGTAAAGGTATTTTAACATAGCCATAGTCACATTGTAAATACTGAATCTGAGACACCATAAACTGCCTGGGACTCAAGTCCTTTTGTCCATTTTCCTTAAGAGGCTACCTAAAAATCTCAAGAAGGAGACTTTCTCTGTGAGGTAGTCTCAGTCATAGCTACCCATAGGAGCCTGAAAAGGGAAAATTACTTATTCTATAATTTACTTTCTAGTGGCAGCATCTCCCACAATTCATTATGAATAGGCTATCCCTTTTCCCTGTGGAATTTGGCAGTGGTACAATTTTGCTTCCAAGGGTTCTTGGAGAGTTATTCCCAAGCTGTAGAGATAGTCATATAGCTGTCAGTTAAGAAAATTATTCACTTTAAAATTGAACTAACTTTTACCTATATACATAACTCAAACTCCAAAAAAAAAAAAAAAAGAATCAATTACCAGGTTAGACTTAATCATGGGGGATGTTACCACTAGAGAGGAAATTATTGGGTAAGAAACTTTCCACTCTAGCACATAGTATCCCCCACAGTCTGTGACAAATGAAAAGAAGTGAGGAGTGAATTATATGAGTTGGGAAGGAAAGAGACAGTCTGGATATCCAGAGCACTTGGCATATTGGGTAAAAGAAGGCAAAGAAGGAGCCCAATCTTCTCTTCAAGATGGTGTGCTTGAGATAGATCTTTAGGGGTCTAAGAACACCCAGATTATGCGATAGCTTTCTGTACAATGCTGTGGCATTTTGACAAAATAAGGGAAGGTCATCCTGACCTCCTGAGAGGCATGGAAAGATGCATTCACTTTCAGCAAGAAAGATCTTGGGGTCCTTAACCCCTTATCATAGAACACATAATGAGGTTCCTGCATGGATAAAGCTGCCAACTCCTAAACTCATCTAGGAGGCATGATAGCAACCAAGAAATAGTTGTAGGTCCCATTTAGAAAAGACTGGTCTGACTGGAATCCATCACTGAACAGACACAAGGGGTCAGAGCTCTTGCAAGCTGAGAGAGATGGATTCTTCAACAACAGGGGATGAAGTCTTTGGGAACTGAATATAGGTGAGAAACCGGATAAGGCAAAAATCTTTCACTTAGAAAGACAAGGAAAGCCAGCACATTATACTTCTGTGTAAGTACCTGGCTGAGAGAAAGTCAGCCATGGCTAGAAAGAAAAAAAAGACTGGTAAGAAATATATCTAGAACCAAGATGCAGCTTGCTAAGTAAAGTGTTAGCCGCTAGAAAGTGTATTTAACTTTTGTTCGCTTGTGACGATTTTGTTTTTATCCCTTGTACTCCCTTAAAGTCCCATCTCTTTTTGTTAATAACCTTTTTTTTACTTTAATCTAAAACAACACAGTGCTGTATTTGAATTGAAGTAATTGTTAACTCCACTTAAAGTGAGCTTTTGTTTCTTTAAAGGATCAATAGACCGCATTACTCCTCTGAATGTTCCAGGAAAGGGCTGGACATTTCAGGGCAGACAGTTGGGGGGAAATTTGGGACTGGGGGTGTGATGGGGTCACTTGACTAGCAGTAACAAATGCTGGTGGAGACCAGACTTTGGCTGTGGTGTAACAAGCAGGCTGCTGGAATCAGCATTGCTGAACCAGGCTTGCTTAACATACAGACAGTGTATGCTTGTATGCTGGCTGTGAGCATCCAGACAAGGAACTACAGCAGCAAAGCATTTTAAGGAACTCAGGGTTACAGGACAAGCAGTGACACAACATCTCACTTGTTTGAACTGCACCCCAAAACACGACACCTGTGAATTTGGATGAACACAGGATGTGTGTGTCATGGATGTCTGCAGTCTGGAGGTGTAGCCAAATGAGGTAGCTGGCTTCTGAGCTGGATACTGTGGCCCTGACTGAGAGTCTCATTGCATCCTCTGAGGCATCTACTACAAAGGCTGTTGCTAGGGCTACTTTCTTCAGGGTAGGCTAGAAGTCAGGATGGCCCCTGTCTTTCATTGATTTAAGGTCATCCAGCCTGAATTCTGTGGTTCTCTTAAAGCAGGTAATGGCCAGGGATGCTCTAATGGTGGCTGAGGAAGCCTCAGAGTGGCTCTCACTTTTCTGGCAGTTATTTCTTTGAGAAAAAATCCCCCTTTGGATGGGATTGTCATATCTTTTGCTAAAGATATCACTACAGCATTGGCCTTTGGTTTATTCTCTGATGGCTTGTTTGAGCTCTAACATTTAATAGTTATCTAAGTCAGGGGTCGGCAACCTTTCAGAAGTGGTGTGCTGAGTCTTCATTTATTCACTCTAATTTAAGGTTTCGCGCGCCAGTAATACATTTTACGTTTTTAGAAGGTCTCTTTCTATAAGTCTTTAATATATAACTAAACTATTGTTGTATGTAAAGTAAATAAGGTTTTTAAAATGTTTAAGAAGCTTCATTTAAAATTAAATTAAAATGCAGAGCCCCCCGGACCTGTGGCCAGGACCCGGGCAGTGTGAGTGCCACTGAAAATCAGCTTGCACGTGTGCCATAGATTGCCTACCCTTGATCTAGTGTTCATCCCATTAGGTGTTTCGCATTCCTCACTGATTATGCCCACAAAGACTGGGTGCAGCAAGATGGCTGTATCATGCAGAGATTTGGAAGGCAGGTATTTACCCTTAGGCCTGTCATCATGTGCCTAAATGGCAGATACAACATTTCTGTACATAGTCTCAAACTTATCAGGGAGAAAAAACCCTTGCAACTTTTTTTTATGGCCTGCTCAGAGCCAGAATCTTAGAGTACTCCTTCCTCAGTACAGGAGATAGCTCCAGAGTCAGAGGATAAATAGCGTCTAGATTTGTGTCAACCTCCCCTCCCCCCTTTTTTATTCTTTTTGGGTTTCTTTGGCCTTTTTCACCTACTTTTCAGGAGTTGCCACTGGGCTGTGACTGCACAGGAGCTCTCTTTATTTAGTGTCTTGATCTTTCTGGATATATCTCCAGCTGTGTCCT
The DNA here is from genome assembly GCF_002925995.2 of Terrapene triunguis. Classification (NCBI taxonomy): domain Eukaryota; kingdom Metazoa; phylum Chordata; order Testudines; family Emydidae; genus Terrapene; species Terrapene triunguis. The sequence continues at coordinate 4,673,581 of NW_020664436.1, forward strand.
CCCCTTCAGGGTCCCACTTCCCTGCCTGGGAGTGGGAATCTCATTACTAGAGTCCCCAGATTTGTACTGGTAAGCAGAGGAGCTGTGTAGGAACCCTGCTTTTTTTCCTTAGGGAGCTGAGTACTCACTTTGGTATCTGACAGGGGTGGGAGGGTGGACATGGTGCTCCTTAAGCTTATTTTTCTTCTGACTCACCTCTACCCTGGGACATACCCCCTGAGCTGGCCAGATGGTGTCCTCCTCATCCTTGGATTGTCTCTGTGATATGCTCTGTATTTCCTGATTAGGTTTTTCTGCACTGGAGTTGTGGCTCCTGTGGGGAGGCACGGGGGACCTTACAAACCTGACTCTAAGACCCTGCTCTGGCATTGTGAGAGTTGCCTGGCTGTGATCAGGCAGAGTATAATTCACCCTCTGAAGAGCCCATAATTCCTGCCTCACACATGGAACATTGTTTTGATTTAGCCTGGTGTTTGCGGGAGAGCTCTGCCATGCAGGGGAGCGGGGGGGGGGGCAAGGAGTTCAGCACAGAGGTCCTGAAGTAATGCATCTGAGTGGCTATACCACCAGACTGCTATTTATCTAATCCAGGAGAGGAGGAGGAGAAAGGGAGATTAAAGGCTGCACACAACTACTCCAAAACACAATTAAAGTCAAAGCTGGGATAGAAATAGTTGGGAGCAAAGCAAACTATCACTCATGGGCAATGCGTAAGCTGCCATTAGGGGAGGCTATTCCCCGGCCCCACCGCTTCTGCCAGAGGCCCCGCCACCCCTCTGCCTCCTCCCTCGCCCCTTCAGCTCCCCTCCCCAGCTGGAGCCCATCCTCCCTCCCCCCACCAGTGGCTGCTGGTCCCGCCGCCCCAGCCCTGGGCTGCCCTGCCCAAGCACCCCCAGCCCCCTGAGCACAGGAGACAGGAGGAGAATAGACCCATACGTCTCAGAACTGTTGGAGATGCTGGGCTGCAGAAAAGGATTTCTTACTTATCTCTGTATCAACCAATTATGGTATAACTACATTGAAATGGAGCCCTTCTGTGGCTCTGTTGTGAGTATATACTCCTTGTGCTCAGCTGTCCAGTTAATGAAAATGGGGCAAGGCCCCTTCTCACCTCTGAGACACAGATCCCTATTCCCTGGCAGTCTAAGACCCACAGGCTGAGAATCAGAAAGGCACAATTTAATCCTAGAGCCATCAGAAAGAACTATGGACTACTTCCAAATTCCACATGGAAGAGGCATATCCTATTCATTATGAACTAAGGAGAATGTGATGCACAAAAATAGATTATTCACATACAGAATTCAAGAGCATCTATTACGATCTATAGTTTGTCTGAAGGCTTTGAGCGATAAGATGCTCTACCTGAATAAGCTTAAGATTCCAAGGTGGATGATTAATCAATCCTGCCTCTTCAACCTGGTTGGCTACTGCAGCCTGTAGTTCAACATATGTACTACTGTCCAACTGTAGCCCAGGGAAGAGGTCATTGATGAGACTAAGAAATAAGGGCTCATCTTCATCTACCTGAAAAATGAAAAAAAAATGTTTAAAAGCACAACTATGCATAGTATAGTTTTCTTTTCTCATAAGTCAAAGTGAATCATTATGTTACAATAATGAGCATTAAACAATTTAGGAGCTGATTTCAAAATAACATGCTGATTATGCCCCTAAATTCAGGCTACCAAAAAAGGAGGAACATCATTTAAGAAGATGCACACCAACTTTTGAGTATGCCTAATTATGTATATTTTAGATGTGTACCCATGTACACAAGTGTGCATCATTAAGCAGGCTGACTATAAAGAGCAATCTAGTTAAGTGAGCACTCAAGTTAATCTCTTCCTTTATACCATGTTCATCAATCCTGTGCACACTTAATTTAGTAAGGAAAATAACATACTGCCCATGCACAGCACACTAGTATTTTGTTTATGACCTCAAGCATTTTAAGCATTGTTTTCAAATTTGATAAGCACATTCTGCTCATTGAGCTACTTGCCAGTCTGAATTTTAAAAATGAAGTTTAGAAGTGTTTGAGATTTTTAAAAAAAGCATATAAAAAACTGTAAACGATAAAAAACAGGTAAGACATTCACCCATAGACTACTGAACTCTTAAACTGACAGAGTCTCACCAGTTTAGAGAGGTTCATATCCCTTAGTCCTCTCATAACAGTACTCAATTCACTGTCATCTGGTCTGGCCCTCTTTTGAGCTCCAAGGGTCCTCAATACAGAAAGGATATTCCTCAGACCAAAGTCATAATGAACCTAAAAAAGGAAAAAAAATTTGCTTACATACCAATAATTGGAAGTCTCCAGATTTATTTCCTCAATAGATCTATACTCAGAGTTGTGTGCTAAGCCACGCAGGCCTGGACCTATTAAAAAAAATTAGTCAAACCAGTGTTATCTGACTCAATGAATTCACAAAGACTATAGCATGAGTCTACTTTCACCAATATTAGTGTAAATGAAGAATGATTCCATTTAAATAATTTAAAAAAGAGAGAACTAGGCTTTGTCAGCAAAGTTCTCTTCTGGTGTAAATTTGTGCCGTTTCCATGATTTCACCAGTGTTTATATCCTCTAATGCTAGACTATGGTATTTACACTGTAGCCCTGCCTAGTGGGCAGGGCAGAAGCATGCACCAGTGAGATTATACTTCAGATGATGCACTGATCTCTCCCCATGGTCTAGTATAGGGGAGTATTGTACTCAAAGAGGGGTTATCAATGGTTTGCTGTCAAATTGGGAGGGCATACCTAGTGGGGTCCTGCAGGGTCATTTCTGGGTCTGGTACTATTAAATGAGGTTACTCAACCTTGTGCAGTAACTCAGGTTCTTCGAGATGTGTCCCCCTCTGGGTGCTCCACTTGTAGGTGCGTCAGTACCCCCTGCACCTGAGATTGGAGATCTTCATCAGCTGTGCATGTTGGACAACACATGCGTATTGGAGCATTAGCTTTCGTGGGTGAATACCCACTTCGTCGGATGCATGTAGTGGAAATTTCCAGAGGCAGGTATAAATATGCAAGCAAGAGTGAGTCAGGCTAGAGATAACGAGGTTAGTTCAATCAGGGAGGGTGAGGCCCTCTTCTAGCAGTTAAGGTGTGAACACCAAGGGAGGAGAAACTGCTTTTGTAGTTGGCTAGCCATTCACAGTCTTTGTTTAATCCTGAGCTGATGGTGTCAAATTTGCAGATGAACTGAAGCTCAGCAGTTTCTCTTTGAAGTCTGGTCCTGAAGTTTTTTTGCTGCAGGATGGCTACCTTTAAATCTGCTATTGTATGTCCAGGGAGATTGAAGTGTTCTCCTACAGGTTTTTGTATATTGCCATTCCTAATATCTGATTTGTGTCCATTTATCCTTTTACGTAGGGACTGTCCAGTTTGGCCGATGTACATAGCAGAGGGGCATTGCTGGCATATCATGGCCTATATTACATTGGTGGACGTGCAGGTGAATGAACCAGTGATGGTGTGGCTGATCTGGTTAGGTCCTGTGATGCTGTCGCTGGTGTAGATATGTAGGCAGAGTTGGCATCGAGGTTTGTTGCATGGATTGGTTCCTGAGTTAGAGTTACTATGGTGCGTTGTGTAGTTACTGGTGAGAATATGCTTCAGGTTGGTGGGTTGTCTGTGGGCGAGGACTGGCCTGCCACCCAAGGCCCCGACTCCACCCTTTTCCCGCCCCCATTCCAACCCCTTCCCCAAAGTCCTGCCCCAACTCCGCCCCCTCCCTGCCCCTATTGGATCCCATCCCCAAATCCCCGCCCAGGCCCCGCCTCTTCCCCCAGCGCGCCGAGTTCCCCCTCCTCCCCCCTCCCTCCCTGCCCCACAAAACAGCTGTTTCGTGGCGCAAGCGCTGGGAGGGAGGGGAGAGAAACAGGACGCGGCAGCGCACTCGCGGAGGAGGTGAGCTGGAGCAGGGGAGCTTCTCCGTGGGTGCTCAAATTTGCCGCCCCTGCAAATTTGCCACCCTAGGCCTAGGCCTTGTCGGCCTAGGCGATAATACGCCGCTGAGGAGTGGTGCATCCCACATTATGAGGAATGCGTCTCTCATAGATCAGTGTCCCACTCCCACTCTGGAACAGAATTGAGGGCAGCAGGTGTTGTGCTGTGTGGCAAAGAGGTCTATGGTGGGGTATCCCTATCGGTTAAAGATGTGCTGAAGTGCTCGCATGTCCAGTTCCCACTTGTGATCATGGGAGAACCTCCTGCTCAATGTGTCTGCAGTGGTGTTCTGGTGTCCAGAGAGGTACACTGCTGAAATGGTGCTGATGTGTTGGATATACCTGTTCCACAGTTCCGTCCTGCCTGTTGATGTAATACATGCAGGCAAGATTGTCCATCATGACTCTGATGGTACAGTGTTTGAGCAGAGAGAGGAAATGTCAGCAGGCATTGAGGACTGCTGGTAATTCTAGGAGATTGTTGCGTAGGGCAGATTCGGTTAACAACCATCGGCCCAGCACTATGTGATCATGGAGATACGCTCCCCAACCTATTAGGGACACATTGGTTGTTAGGATCATGGTTAGTGTTGGTTGGAGGAAAGGAACTCTGATACAGATGTTGTTGGGCTGTGTCCACCAAAGCAGTGAGTCCTTGACTCGCATTGGCCTGGATAAGAGCTTGTGGAGGCTGTGTTTCTGGGGGAGATATACCGTACAGAGCCATGCCTGAAGACATCACATGTGTAGTTTTGCATGTCTGATCATGAAAGTGCCCGCTGCCATATGGCTTAAAAGTTGAAGGCATGTTCTGGCAGAGATCTGGGGGCAGACTTGTATGTTGGATACCAGATGTACTATAACCGAGAATCTGTGAGGTGGTAGGAAGGCTCTGGCTCGTATGACATCCAACTGTGCACTGATGAATTCTAGTTGTTGTACTGGCATTAAAAGTGGATTTTTCTAGGTTCACAAGGAGGCCTAGCTTTGTGAACAGATCTATTGTTATGCAGACAGCTCAGAGAGCATCGGTCTTGGATGGGGCCTTGAGGAGACAGTCGTCCAAGTATGGAAAGATGACAACTCCTTGTTTCCTTAGGTAGGCAGCGACTACCTCAAGGATCTTGGAGAACACCCGAAGTTCCATGGACAGTCCAAAAGGTAGTACCTTATACTGGTAGTGGTTGTCACCCACGATGAATCAGATAAATTGCCTGTGGGCAGGGTGTATTGAAACATGAACATATGCATCTTGGTGGTCGAGGGCCGAGGACCAGTCCCCCTGTTTCAGTGCTGGGATAATACTGGAGGGGGTAACCATTTTTAAGTGTTGCAGTTTGACAAACTTGTTTAGATTGCAAAGGTCCAGGTCACCAGCTGCCGGATTTCTTCTGGATCAGGAAACAGTAGTAGTAGAAACCCTGTCCCATGTGCTGGGAAGGAACCAGTGCTATGGCTCCCAGTTGCAGAAGATGATTTATTTCTCCCCATAGAATGGAATCATGAAAGGGGTCCTTGAAGAGGGACAGGAAGAGGGGGTGACAGGGCAGAATGGATAGGAAGGGGATGGAGTATCCTTCCTTGATTATCTCTAGAACCCACCTCTCCGAGGTGATTAGTCTCCAAGATGGGAAACACAGAGCTAGTCAGTTGCTAAATGGTTGGAATGTCAAAGATGGTGGGAATGACTGGAATAGGGGGAGGCTTCTTGGGTCCTTGATAACACCTTCAAAATTGTTACTTCAGTGAGGGGTAAGAGAGGTAGCCCCTTGAGGAGCGGGCTCTCTACGTTTGGTAGGTGGTCTTTGTCTTGGGCACTGAATGTCATAGTGCTATTGAGGGGTGTACTACTGTGGTCAGGATTGTGGGGGGAGATGATATTTCCCCAGGCATCTCTTCAGCACAGGTAGTTAAATGCCAAGAGATTGGAGTGTAGAGAATCGTCTGTGCGCTCCAAGAATAGTTTCTGGCCCTCAAAAGGTAAGTCCTCTACTGTGGTTTGTACCTCTTTATGAAAACCTGAGAGGTGGAGCCATGATGCTTGCCTCATGACCACAGCAGTCGTGATGGATTGGGCAGCAATGTCTGCAGAGTCTAACAAGGCTTGTAGGGCTATTCGGGCTTGAAGATGTCCTTCCTAGGTTAAAGACTGGAATTGCTCTTTCTTAGCCTTAGGCAGGTCATGGCAGAATTCCTTCAATTTAGAGTAATTTACTTAATTATACTTAGCCATGAGAGCTTTGTAGTTGGAGATTCTAAATTGGAGCATTGGTGATGAATATGCTGTGTGTTCAAATAAGTGTAGGTGTTTCCAATGCCTGTCTGGATGACTAGCACAGGATTGGTTTTGATGGCCTCTCTCTTCTACTGCATTGACCACCAAAGAATTTGGGCTTGGGTGCAAAAATAGAAATTTCACATCCTTCGCCAGAACATAATATTTTTTGTCACTGCTTTTGCAGGTCAGAGGGATAGATACTGGGGTCTGCCAGAGCAGCTTCACAGTGTCGAAAAGAGCCTCCTTGCTCAGTAGTATGATCTTGGAAGAAGAGGATGTGTGGAGGAGATCAAGCAGTTTATGCTTCTGGTCCTTGACTTCCTCCAAAGGAATCTGCAGGGAGTCTGCAATCCTGTGGAGTAAGTCCTGAAAATGCCTGAAGTCATCAGGAGATGTAGGAGGTGGAGACATGATAGCCTCATCAGGAGATGAGGAGGAAAATGTAGTGTTGGTGGAGCCTGCTCTTGTTCCTCCTCTTCAGTTGGTCCCGATGGGGGACCAATGGAGAAGGGAGAGGTGTAGGTCTCCGGCTTTGCTCCCTGGGAGAGTTCCCAAACTGTGCCCTGTACATGGCCCAAGGGTCCCAATATGGCCATTGTGAGGGAGAGAAACGTGGCTGCATACATGGTGGTCCATGCTAAGATTGTGGACCAGATGTGGATTGTGGATAGTGAGAATGAGCAGGTGTGATTTGCCTGGTAGACAAGGGAGTGATGGGAGCCCTCCTCGTTGCTGGGGAAGGGAGGTACCATCCTTGGTGGAGAAAGGGAGGAGTGTTGTGAGTCTGAAGAGAAGGGCAGAAGTGGGGGGAGGGCACGTCAACCGAGAGGAGACTCAGGAGTGTCAGATATCAACAGGTCTTTAGGGTATCTAAAGTCTTGTGGAGGGGGGGAAAGCATCATTGGTGCCAGTGTATGACTTGGTATCGAAGGGTGTATTCCCCTGAAGTGTCCGTAGGTGGCACCAGAGACTTGGCCGATGCCAATGGCTTGGCTGGTGCTGATGGTTTTGTCGGTGTCGGAAAGGGTGCCAATTCTGACATTTTTGTCTGTGCTGTAGCTCCTGAAATTGGCCTGTCTTGTTTCCCCAGAGCTCAGAAATGGTGCTGAGGACTGTAGGTCTACCCAGTTAGGGTCTTTAGACCGTTTCTTCGCATCAGTACCAGAGATACTTGGACAGGCACTGGAGCTGTGTTCCCTGTCAGACGATGCTGAGGCAACAGACCTCGCTGGGGACTGTATTCTGGTGGGCTGTGCCTCAAAGTGTGAGGAGGGAGCCCATTTCTTTTCATCTGAGCGAGAAAGAGAAGACTTTCTCTTCAAGCAACGTGGGGAGTGAAGATCGGCAGACTACCTGGCAGAGTGTGAGGGCCTCTCCATGGAAGAGTCTGGGTCCAGGTCCAATGCCAATTGCAGTGATTTCTCCATGAGAAGTTTTAATCTAGTCTTTTCAGGCTCCGGGCATAAGGGTGAAGGGAAAAGCTTCCAGTTGAGAAGGGCAGGAAGCAGGGAAATGGAAACCTAAGCTGTGAAATAACAGTGAAGGTAAAATTAAAACAAAAAAATATTTTTTTAAGAAAGAAAGAAAGAAAGAAAGAAACTGCACTAACAGGTAAGGCGCTTTCTAGTGAGGGATTAGGAGAAGCGGTCTCTGCTGCAGATTCCATCGTGGACCAAAGGCGGTACAGAAGGAATTGTGGGTGGTCGGACTACACAGCACTATATATACGTCCCACGCACAGCGTGAGATGGGGAGGTGTGCATGTGCGGTCCGATGGGCACTGCTAATGAATATCTCTGATACCAGGCAGAGGGGGCACTGCCGCACCTACAAGGGGAGCACCCATAGGGACATCACTCAAAGAAGAAATTATGGTGAATGACTTGGATAATGGAGTAGAGAGTATGCTTATAAAATTTGAGGATGATACCAACCTGGGAGGGGTTGTGAACACTTTGGAAAACAGGTTTAAAATTCAAAATGACCTTGCCAAATTGGAGAATTGATCTGAATTCAATAAGATGAAATTCAATAGAGACAAGTGCAAAATACTTCACTTAGGAAGGAAAAGTCAAATGCAAAGCTACAAAATGGGGAATAACTGTCTAGGTGGTAGTCCTGCTGAAAAGGATCTGGGAGTTATAGTGGACCACAAACTAAATGTGAGCCTCAATGTGATGCAGCTGCAAAAAAGGCTAATATGATTTTGGGGTGTATTAACAGGGGTGTTGTATGTAAGACATAGGAGGTAATTGTGCTGCTGTACTCGGCACTGGTGAGGCCCCAGCTGGGCACCACACTTTAGGAAAGATGTGAAAAAAACTGAAAAATGTCCAGAGGAGAGCAACAAAAATGATAAACGGTTTAGAAAACCTGACCTATGAGGAAAGGTTAAAAAACACTGGACATGTTTAGACTTGAGAAGAGAATACTGAGGGGGGACCTGATAAGTCTTCCAGTATGTTAAGAGCGGTTATCTAGAGGACTGTGATCAATTGTTATCCATGTCCAGTAAAGGTAGGACAAGAAATAGTGGGCTTAATCTGCAGCGAGGGAGATTTAGATTAGATTTTATGAAAAACTTTCTAACTATAAGGGTAGTTAAGCTCTGGAATAGGCTTCCAAGGGAGGTTGTGAAGTCCCCATCATTGGAAGCTATTAAAAACAAGTTGGACAAAACCTGTCTGGGATGGTGTAGGTTTACTTGGTCCTGTCACAGCACAGGGGGCTGGACTTGATGACTTCCTGAGGTCCCTTCCAACCTTACGTTTCTATGAGCTCATGTGTGATTCCGAGCTTCACATATTTTCACTAGTTTTCAGCAAGCTATCATGAGTATAAATAGTACTGTAGCCATGGTAGCATGGGCAGTGGCATTGAAGGCTGGTTAGCTGTGCCAGCTACAAACCCACCTGCAACCAGTGGGTACACATGTGGCATAGCTAAGCCATGCTGTTGCTGTCTGTGCTACTGTGGCTGCACTACTATTTATACTCATGCTAGCTCAATGACAGCTAACCCAAATATGTGTACACGAGCAAGGAATCACACCCCAAGCTTGTAATGTCAACTAGTGTAGGCAAAGCCTTAGATAGCTCTTTATGGCAGAGACTGTCATTTACTATATATTCACTGACAAACAACTTTGTTAACATAGAATTAAGGTTGCCCAGAGATGTCTCATGCCGTTCCAGAACATCAAGTTCAGCAAAACTCATACCTCTGAAAACAAGGAAATAAAGAGTTAATATATTACAAACATAAACATATGAAAACCAAGAAACACAGAAATATGGCACATACCAGCACAACCTATTCATGCTTCACAAAGTTTGCAGGATGAAGTTGCTGACAGAGCCAGTGTGAGAAATCACATACATGGTTTATGTTCAAAATCTTGACAGTTTTATTACATAGTGATTACAGTAACTTGATGTGTGTGAGAAATGATCGGAATGTCTTTCTTCTTTTCCATCCTTTCCCCACCATCCCCTGCAACATACAGCTCCCCTCTACACCTTTTCCAGCAAAGCTCCCTCTTCCTGTCACATTAATCCATTAGAACTTTAGAAGCCATTAGCATGTAAAAAGTTGCTCCTTGCTGTCTGGTGCCCTATGCTGCTTCATACACATATCACAGACAGTAACTTACTGCTTACTGGAGGATCACACATTGCTTGGTTAGGTAGTCCAAGCTATGCACTAACCTGGACTCCACACTTTACTATACCCCCAATAGGCCCCGGCAAAAACACTAGGAGAGGAAGAGGGGCTCAGATTCCTTCCCCTACCAGAGTATTAGGTCCCATGCGATTTTAGCATACACATGGGAAAGGGAATGTGGAGCTCCACCCTAATTGGCACCAGCCCAGTGTCTCACTCCCCTAATCCTCACTCTCTCCCCTACACCTGAGCACCCTAACCAATCTCTCCATCCTTATCATCCATTCTCCATTTATCCCTCTCCCCATAATAGCTTCTCCCCTTTTCTCCCCTCACCACATCCCCAAACCCCTCTCCCTCTACTCCCTCCACTTTTCTGCCCACAAATCCCCTCTCTTCTCCCAGCAATCATTCATATGAAGCATTGAAGCACTTGGAGGAGAGGAAGGTGATCAGAAACAGTCAACATGGATTTACCAAGGGCAAGTCATGCCTGACCAACCTGATTGTCTTCCTATGATGAGATAACCGACTCTGTGGATATGGGGAAAGTGGTGGATGTGATATATCTTGACTTTAGCAAAGTTTTTGATACAGTCTCCCACAGTATTCTTGCCAGCAAGTTAAAAAAGTATGGATTGGATGAATGGACTATAAGGTGGATAGAAAGCTGGCTAGATTATTGGGCTCAATGGGTAGTGATCAATGGCTTGATGTCTAGTTGGCAGCCGGTATCAAGCGGAGTGCCCCAGGGGTCAGTCCTGGGGCTGGTTTTGTTCAACATCTTTATTAATGATCTGGATGATGGGATGAATTGCACCCTCAGCAAGTTCGCAGATGACACTAAGCTGGGGGGAGAGGTAGGTAAGCTGGAGGGTACGGATGGGGTCCAGAGTGACCTAGACAAATTGGAGGATTGGGCCAAAAGAAATCTGATGAGGTTCAACAAGGACAAGTGCAGAGTACTGCACTTAGGAAGTAAGAATCCCATGAATCGCTACAGGCTGTGGACCAACTGGCTAAGCAGCAGTTCTGCAGAAAAGAACCTGAGAATTACAGTGGATGAGAAGCTGGATATGAGCCAGCAGTGTGCCCTTGTTGCCAAGAAGGCCAAAGGCATATTGGGCTCTATTAGGTAGGAGCATTGCCAGCAGATCGAGGGAAGTGATTATTCCCTTCTATTCGGCACTGGTGAGGCCACACCTGGAGTATTGTGTCCAGTTTTGGTCCCCCCACTACAGAAGGGATGTGGACAAATTGGAGAGAGTCCAGCAGAGGGCAACGAAATTGATGAGGGGGCTGGGGCACATGACTTATGAGGAGAAGGTGAGGGAACTGGGGTTATTTAGTCTGCAGAAGAGAAGAGTGAGGGGGGGATTTGATAGCAGCCTTCAACTACCTGAAGGGGGGTTCCAAAGAGGATGGAGCTAGGCTGTTCTCAATGGTGGCAAATGACAGAACAAGAAGCAATGCTCTCAAGTTGCAGTAGCAGAGGTCTAGGTTGGATATCAGGAAACACTATTTCACTAGGAGGGTGGTGAAGCACTGGAATGGGTTACCTAGGGAGGTGGTGGAATCTTCATCCTTAGAGGTTTTTAAGGCCCGGCTTGACAAAGCCCTGGCTAGGATGATTTAGTTGGTGTTGGTTCTGCTTTGAGCAGGGGATTGGACTAGATGACCTCCTGAGGTCTCTTCCAACTCTAATATTCTATGATATGAGTACATTATTTTTTAAAAAGTTTGAATGAATTTTTGAATTATCTGCTGTACATTTCCCCAAATAACAACCCTCCTTGACAGAGGCTAATTGTAGCAATATGGCTACAGTTTATTCTCAGATTTCTTCCGAGAGTAAGTTTCAAACGTAGAGCATCTAGATATATGGTCAAAACGTGTCCTGGAGCCATCCAGGCCCTGTGAAAATTTAATGGCTGGAAACCCTCTTGGCTATTTTCTCTGGACATGTGCATTGCAATCTGTTTGGTGCATGAGTGTTTAACATGGGCTAATCGAGACAGGCTAAGTGCAGGGGACTGGACTAGATGACCTATCGAGGTTCCTTCCTGATCTATGATGACAGTTATGGTTTGAGCCCCATGTTTGTGCAAAACAAATTGGTAGAATCTGTGAACTTTATGAAATGCTATTTTTTGGGAAGGCTTTATTTTGGGAACACATTGCTCAATTGATCCCAAATTTAGATCACTAACCCTATCCCATGCCACATAAGGCAGAACTAATTTCAACACAATCTGAGTAAACATGCAGATTTCAGGGCACTTAGAAGATTTGTCCTTTAAACAGGAAGTACTAGACAATCCTAAACATAGCAGAACCGGTGCACCACTATAATACTTGTTTAATGCCTAGCACATGGGGTCCAACCTAACTGAGGCATTTAGGTGTTACTGCAATATACATGTTAACCTAAAATAGTAATAATTTCTTGTTGGTTCACGCACAGATCCAGCATCAAATCCATGTGTGTGTATCTGTGCAGGAGACTTAAGGAGGGTGCAGAACCAACATTATTAGAAATTATTATTTATAAACTATTATTACAAAATATGTATAAATCTATTTAAAGGGGTGAAAAATAAGATTGTTGTTTGCTCAAAGGTAATATATACTTTATAAAGAGATTTTTTTGTTTGAAATATATTTCAACTTTAAAAGAAACATAACACTAATATTCCAATAGAAATGTGCACAGATCAAAACCTAAAGGAAAAATTGTATTGTAAATACCATAAGACTAGGAAACACACCTGCTTAGTGAGCTGCTCCTCGCAAAGTTTGTAGAGAACGAAGAATTTTTGAGCTAAGACCACATTATCAATAAACCCACAGCTTGCAAGCTTAACTCTCATAATTATCTGAAATACAATATAGCATTAAGAATTCCATTAATTTTTCTGAAAATTTTGGAAGGAAAGGAAAAAAAGGAAAATGGACTAATTTTTTTTTAAATATGCACATATTTTTTTTAAATGATCTCAATAAACTTAAAATATTTGGTTTCTCTTTAACTAAGTAATCATTTTTACCTGTCTATCTGGAACCATCATGGACACAGTTCTAAATTGAATTTTTAGATTTTCTGGTAGCTCCTGACGGCCGGCATACCCAGGATTCTATAAATGAAAACATATATTGTACAATATTCTTACTTACAGTAGTCTAGAATAATTTTTTTTAGTGTTTAGACCAGTTACTTAAGGAATGTTAATTATCACTTAAATATTTAAGACCTGATTCTGATCCAGATTACTATAGATAATGGTAAGTGAGATCAGAATCAGTCGTTTGTTTACTGTTTAATTATTAAATATCATGAAAGAAATTTTGACAAATAGCTACAAATGTAACAACATTTGTATAGTTATGGTTGAAAACGCATTTTCATTATAAACCAGCTTTCAGATGCTTAAAATTTTATGGAATAAATTATCTATTGGGCCAAACTTTTTCTTCATTAGTCTTACTCCAAAAGAGAATATTTTAGTTAAGTTTAATAAAAACCTATCCAATATTTGAGCTTTATACATTTTGCAAAGGTGCTTTTTTCCTAATGTAAGAAAATATAAATTTTTTTCATTTGGATAATTGAAAAATGGCTATTTAAGTTGCCAAAAACACAAATGCCTTTACTTGTTTGGAGAAATTCAATTTTCAAAAAGAGAAGTTGAAAGCATTAGAAACTTATATGGTGTATTTATTTTTCTACTGTCCAGAAGGTACAGTACTAAATTGTGGAGCTCCAAATATATGCAATAAAGCAACATTTGAATTACTAGACTTTCATCTAAATTCAGGCTGTCAAACGATTAAACAATAATCACAATTAATCACGAGATTAAAAAAATAGTAGTGATGGTCATTTTAATTGCACTGTTAAACAATACTAGAATACCAATTTAAATTTATTATAAATATTTTGGATCTTTTTCTATATTTTCAAACATATTGTTTTCAATTGCAACACAGAATACCAAGTATACAGTGCTTACTTTATATTATTATTTTTATTACAAATATTTGCACTGTAAAAAAGATAAAAAGAAATAATATTTTTCAATTCACCTCATACAAGTACTGTAGTGCAATGTCTTTGTAGTGCAGTTGGGAGCTGGTGACCATGGTCTTGTGAGCAGTGGTAAGCTGATCATTCTGTCCACTGAGAGGTCCAATAAGGTTATGAACAAATTTTGGGTGCGGACAAGCCAGTGCTATGAGGATCAGCTGTGCTCAATCCCTCTTGACTTTGAGTAAGACCTTGTGGATCAGGGATGTAGGAGGAAACGTGTACAGGAGCCTTCCCGTTCGGGGAGGAGAAAGGCATCTGTGAGAGACCCTGGCCTTTATCCCCAAAAAGAGCAGAACTGGGTGCATCTTTTGTTGAGGCTTGTTGAAAACAGGTCCACTGGGGAAAACCCCACCTCTGGAAAATCATGTTTAAGATGTCTGGGTGAATGGACCACTCGTGATAGTTGGTAAAGGATCTGCTGAGATGGTCCACCAACTCATTCTGTACCACTGGCAGGTATGATGCCTCAAGGTGAATAGAACGGGATATACAAAAATTCCATAAACTCAGAGCTTCCTGGCATAAGGGAGAGGAGCGAGCCTCCCTTGTCTGTTTATGTAATATATTGCTGTTGTGCTGTCCGTGAGGACCGCTGCCTGGTTTCCCCCGAAACGCATTCTGAAAGCCAGGCAGGCCAGGTGCATCACCCTTAGCTCTCTCACATTGACGTGCAAAGCCAGTTCTTCTTGTGACCAAAGGCCTTGGTCCTGAGGCTCCCCAGATAGGTTCCCTATCCCACGTTGGAAGCGTCCATGCCTAGGGACAGCATGGGAGCAGGTCTTGAGAAGGGAACAACCGCACACACGTTCTCTGGGTCCTGCCACCATCGAAGCGTTGCAGTTATCGATGGGGGAAGGGGAAACCACCCTGTCCAGATTATGGCGGCCTGATGCGTATACTGACACGAGCCACAATTGGAGCAGCATTAGCTTCAGCCTTGCGTGCTGCACCACATAAGTGCATGAAGCCATGTGACCCAGCAGCTTCAAGCACATCCTTACTGTAGTAATGGGGTGTTCTGCCACACCTTCTATAAGCATCCTGGAAGAAAGGCCTGGCTCAGGTGGAGTCTAGGACCATGCCAATTAATTCTGTTCTCTGGGCTGGTGTAAATATCGATTTCTATTTGTTTATCAATAGCCCCAAGTCTTGAAAGATCAACTGTATCAGTTCTACGTGAGTTTTGACTTGGATCCTGGACTGGCCTTTGATCAGCCACTCAGCCAGGTAGGGGTATACTTGCACCCAACTCCTCAGGAAGGTCACCATAACTGACATGCAGTTTGTGCTGCTGATAAGCCAAAGGGGAGCACTGTGAACTGATAATGGTTGTGGTCCACCACAAACTATAGATATTCCTGTGTCCTTAGAATATCGCAGTGTGAAAATATGTGTCCTTTAGGTTGAGGGTGGCATACCAGTCCCCTGGATACAAAGAAGTGATAAATCAAGGCCAGTGAGACCATGCGGAACATAAGCTTTTTCATGAAGCTCTTGAGGTTCCGCAGATCCCAAATGGGTCTTAGGTCACCGTTGGCCTTTGGGATCAGGAAATAACGGGAGTAAAACCTCTGCTCCTTAGCTCCGGAGGAACCTCCTCCACTGCTCCTGCCCTGAGAAATGACAGCGCCTCCTGGGCCAGAAATCTCTTGGGAGAAGAATCCCTGAAGAGGATGGGTGGGAAGGAGGGGAACAACTGAACTGTAGGATATATCCCACTTCTACTGTGCGCAACACGCAGTGGTTGGTGGTAACGTGGGACCATTCCCGGTCCACAAACAAAGGGAAGATAGGATCCAGGTAACGTCCTGGTACACCATCCTCAGGCGTACCCTCAAAAGGCCATTTGCACCAAGAAGAGGGAGCCTCCTTCAAATGGTAGGTCCTGGATGGTTTGCTGGACCTCATATGGAAGTCCCAAGGCCTGTAACCAGGAGAATTGTTTCATCACCACCGCTGAGGCCATGACTCAGGCAACTGCATCTGCCTCATCCAGAGCCACCTGGAGGGATACCTTGGTTACTGCTTTCCTTCCTCCACTAAGGCAGTGAACTCGCCCCTCAATTCTAGAGGCAGGAGCTCCTTGAACTTTTCCAAGGCAGACACGGAATTAAACCCATACCAGCCTAAGAAGGCATGATGGTTGGCTATCCTCAGCTGGAGGGCCCCCATTAAATACACTTTCCTGCCAAATAAGTCCAGTTTTTACATCATTGGCTTTTGGGGATGGCCCCTGCTGTCCCTGCCTCTCTTTTTCATTCACCGCGGAGACAACCAAGGAGCCCAGTGGCAGGTGAGTACATAGGAACTCAACCCTTTTGAGGAGTGAAATACTTCCTCTCTGTTCTCTTAGATGTATCGATGTAAGAGTTTGCCAAAGATCCTTTATCAGCTCCAGAGTAGCCCCATTCAGGAGTAAGGCAACTCGCAACGGCCCTGAGGGTTCCAATATGTACACGAGGGAGTGAGCAGCCTCAGTGATTTCTTCTGCCTGAATGCCCAAGTTTTGGGCCATCCTGTGCAGAAGCTCCTGATGTGCCCTACAGTCATCCTGCGTGGGCACCACAGCAGTCCCCACTAGTGCCTCATCTCAGGAGGAGGATGACAAAGCCTGTACAGGGACCGGACCTGGAACCATCTCTTCTGTAGATGGGTCCCGTGAAGGTGTATCTCGTTCCAAGGTACTGGCATCAGCACCGGCCTCTGCACTGACCTCGGCCCCGGGAACCGAACCCTGTTCCGAGGGGGACTGTGGGGGAGCTTTAGAAGTCGCTGAGTATGAGTGTCCTGAATGGGGCCCTTGGAGCTGTTGGAATGCCTATGGGTTCCAAACTGGCCACTGCATAAGTATCTGCCATTGAGTTGGCGGCCATGGTGTCCATGTCAACCCCTTGCACTATGTCCAGCACTCGGTGTCTGTAGCCCAACCATGTCTGTTCTCCCATGAGGCATAGGATTCAGCCTCTGAGTCTGATTCAGGAAAGTCACTCCTGGACGACCACGGTGGTGCGGTGCCAGTCGGCGCCGGTGAGCAGAGTTGTGGGGGGCGATGAGCAGTTTGGTGCCGAAGTGGGGCGGTGCTGGGAAGTAGAGCAGTGTCGCAGGGGAGAGCACTGTCGTGACATAGACCAGTGTCGTGAAGTGCATCGGTGCCACAAGTTGTAGTGGTGCCACCTGTGGGAAGAGCTGTGCCACTGCATCATAGCTGGCTTGCCCTTGGTAGGCACTTGCTTTGGTGCCGTAGCCTCTCTCAGTGCCTGGGTGGCCGTTGATTGTTCATGCCCCACTGAAGATGGCGGCATCAGGAAGGAGAGGAGGTCCCTCGCCGCGTGGAATGCCTCTGGTGTTGATGGTAAAGCCAGAGTTGAGTTTCCCTAGTGGTTTCTCCCTTATTTGCATCGGACTCAATGATGCCCTTCCTGGCACTGGAATTGATGAAATTGTGCACTCTACTGCTGCCTCAGAGTGGCCTGGTGTGGGTAACACCCTCTCTGAGCGCCTATGGCCTGCAGGCCTTGGGGTCAGCAAGTGCCCATGGTTCATCTTATGCTGTCTCTTCTTCAGCACCAGCAATGGTAAGTGGTGCTGAGGAGCTGGTGCAGGGATCATCTTCTTGTGCACTGGTGGAGAATAACAGGACCAGCAGTCCTTTTTAGTGTCCTTCCTTGGTGCCGAAGAGGAAAAGCGATGTTGTGACACAGGGACTCCAGGGCGCTCCTAACCGACCCTGAGGTGGTCCGTGCCAATTCCCCTTGCGGATCTGTATGGGGACAAAGTGCCACTTCAATTAGAAGGAACTTTAACCTATTGTCCCTCTCCTTCGTGGTCCTACATGTAAAGTTCTTACAGATGTGGCACCTCTCTTGAATGTAAAAGGAACAAGGAGTACTTGTGGCACCTTAGAAACTAACAAAATTATTTGAGCATAAGCTTTCGTGGGCTAAAACCCACTTCATCGGATACATGCAGTGGAAAATACAGTAGGAAGATATATATACAGAGAGAACATGAAAAAATGGG
This sequence comes from Terrapene triunguis, assembly GCF_002925995.2. Taxonomy (NCBI): domain Eukaryota; kingdom Metazoa; phylum Chordata; order Testudines; family Emydidae; genus Terrapene; species Terrapene triunguis. Next base: position 4,691,589 of record NW_020664436.1, read on the forward strand.
TGTTGCCATACCAACTGTAATGAAAGTAATCAAATAAGGTGAGGTATTATCAGCAGGAGAAAAAAAACTTTTGTAGTGATAATCAGGATTGCTCATTTCCAACAGTTGACAAGAAGGTGTGAGTAACAGTAGGGGAAAAAATTAGCATGGGGAAATAGTTTTTACTTTGTGTAATGACCCATCCACTCCCAGTCTTTATTCAAGCCTAATTTAATGGTGTCTAGTTTGCAAATTAATTCCAATTCTGCAGTTTCTTGTTGGAATCTGTTTTTGAAGTTTTTTTGTTGGAGTATTGCGACTTTGAGGTCTGTAACTGAGTGACCAGGGAGGTTGAAGTGTTCTCTGACTAGTTTTTGAATCTTCATGTCTGATCTTCACATCTGATTTTTGTCCATTTATTTTTTTGCATAGAGACTGTCAGGTTTGGCCAATGTACATGGCAGAGGGGCATTGCTGGCACATGATGGCATATATCACATTGGTAGATGTGCAGGTGAACGAGCCCCTGACGGTCTGGCTGATGTGATTAGGTCCTATGATGGTGTCCCCTGAATAGATATGTGGTATGACAAGATGGCCAATGTAGAATGGTGGGTCCTGTGCTTTTCTTGGTGGGGGTCTAAGATGCCACCCCTTGCCCCTGCTCTTGGGGCACCAAGGGCCCCACTAGTGGCCTATGAAGGTGGTAAAGGAGGGAAGCAGGAGAGGGGTCTGGGTTTGCTCCTTACTCTGAGCCCCAGCCCCTCTCAACCCCTGTGGGTTCTTACCCTCTTCCCCCTTGGGTGGGGTACCTTCGGTCCTTAAACACTGGGGGAGGGAGTCTCCCTCCCCTGCTGAGGCAGGGTCTCCCTTACTCCGGTTTTCTGATCTTCAAAGTCTCACAGCACACCTCCAAGCTCCAGTCCTCTCTCCTTCCTCCTTCTCTCTTGACTGCCTGAAGCAGGGGGGTTTATTAGGTTGCTAACAGGGCCTTAATAGACTACAGGTGCTCCAATTAACCTGTAGCAACCCTCCCTAGTCTACAGGGAACCATGCCTTAATTAACCTAGGGCTTATATACTTCCCCTCTACCACTCTCCCACTGCTCCCTGGCCCTCCTGTATCACAGTGGACAGAGTTGGCAACGGGCTTTGTTGCAAGGATAGGTTGCTGGGTTAGTGTTTTTGTTCTGTTGTGCGTGGTTGCTGGTGAGTATTTGCTTCAGGTTGGGGGGCTGTCTGTAAGCGAGGACTGGCATGTCTCCCAAGATCTGTGAGAGTGAGGGATCGTCCTTCAGGATAGGTTGTAGATCCTTGATGATGCGCTGGAGAGGTTTTAGTTGGGGGCTGAAGGTGACGGCTAGTGGCGTTCTGTTACTTTCTTTGTTGGGACTGTCCTGTAGTAGGTGACTTGTGGGTACTCTTCTGACTCTGTCAATCTGTTTCTTCACTTCAGCAGGTGGGTATTGTAGTTGTAAGAATGCTTGATAGAGATCTTGTAGGTGTTTGTCTCTGTCTAAGGGGTTGGAGCAAATGCGGTTGTATCTTAGAGCTTGGCTGTAGACAATGGATCGTGTGGTGTGGTCTGGATGAAAGCTGGAGGCTAAGGTGCTACAAGTACTCCTCGTTCTTTTTGCTGATACAGACTAACACGGCTACCACTCTGAAACCTCTCTTGAATGTGTCTCTCCGAGGCACTTTAAGCAACTGTCATGTGGATCACTCACCGGCATCAGTTTGTGGCATGCAGCACATGGCTTAAAGCCTTGGGATCGAGGCATGCCCCGGAGCCGGGGCAGTTGAGCCCCGCGTGCAGGGAACTAAACCTATACTAACTCAGTTAACTATTGTTCTAACTACCGACTAATGTAATAACTAAATACAATTTTCTATTTACAGAAGGAAGCACTTGCATGACCAAGAGACCAGTAATGTTCCAGCAACCATCATGAGCGGTAAGAAGGAATTGAAGGGGAAGAGGGCAGGCAGGCCCCTATATACCGTGCCATGAGGGCGTCACTCCAGGGGGCGCAGGAGCTGACCTGATGGATACTACTGAGGGAAAAACTTCTGGCTACCGTGCACATGCATGCGCACACCTACATTGGAATGGACATGAGTAAGCACTCAAAGAACCGTTTTTTCTTCTTTGAGTGATCACACGTGTCCATTTCACTGTAGGTGACCCACAAGCAATTTGAACTAGTCTACCTGAACAAGGAGTGAAGGACAACTTGACCAAATCTGGCATTGTCCCTTGATTGATGAGAGATGGCACAGTGAGAGGCAAACATATAGAGCAATGACCAGGTAGCTGCATTACTAATATCCAGAATGGGAATCCTAACCAGAATGGCAGAAGAAGTTGCTCTCAACCTGTTTGAGTGCACCATCACTCTATTCGGAGGTGTGACATTGGCCAATGAGTAACATAAATGAATGCAGCTGGAAATCCAGGTAGAGATCCTCTGGGTGGAGACCAGTTGGCCCTTTACTCTATCTGAAATGGTTACAAAGAGTTGAGACAAAGACCTGAATGGCTTAGACCAGTCCAGGTAAAAGCCCAATGCTCTTCTAATATCTAGAGCAGCGGTTTTCAAACCTTATGAGCTGAACCCCCCTTTAAGTTACAATTTTTGGTTGTGCCCCCCAAGCCCAGACAAAAATAGACACAATACCTGCCCCTTCCCCCTTGGGTTTTCAGGGTGGGGGAAGGTATGTGCCACAGTCTCTGGGGGCAGAGCCAGCGCTGGGCATGAAGGCTGATGGGAGCAGAAATTGGCACAGCCGCAGCAGATGTTGACACTGACCCACAGTCTGTGTGGCCCGCTGAGTCAGGTGGTGGAGGTGGTGCTCCCTCCCTGAACCCCGCCACACAGTACTCCCAATCAAACCTCAGAGATCAAGAAACTTAATTCCTCTCTAGATTCCTGCTGTAACCAGTCAGTAAAGTCTGATAGCTTGTGCCCGTTGAAGCAGTCATACTTGGAAAGGAGTGCCTGGTAGCTGGCAATTCTAAGCTAGAGACTGGCAGGTGAGTAGTTCTTCCTTCCAAAGAGATCCAGTCACTTGAGTTCCCTTTTCTTAGGTATTGCCTTGAAGCTCTGATGCCTTGTTTGCTCTTGGGCAGTGGTAACCACAAAAGCTCTAGGTGTGAATTAGTATAAAAATACTGAAATCCTGATGGTGTCTGGTACCTTTTCTCTTCCATTTTCAAAGGCAGTGGAACAGATGGGGGTTCTGCAACAAGAGCTGTGCTGGCTCTAACAGTCCTTCATTGATTAGCATAGCCAGTCTTGCTGGCATTCAGGAGTGCATGGTATCTAACAATTGGAGAGATTTGTCATGCACCACATCAAATGGTTTTTCTGAAGTCACAGCCCTTCATCAAAGGAGGTCTTGAAACACCCTGTAGCCATCAGGAGGTGATTGAGTAGATGGGACCACAGCCTCATGAGGTGATAATGATGAAATGGCAACAAGAGTGAGTTCAGTAGGCAGATGGAATTCCTCATCAGAAATTTGTAATTGCTGAGTATTCGCAATTGACACCTGGGATTGTTGTTGCTGAACCCTAAGGGGAGGCAGATCTAGCCCTGGAAAGGACAGAGGAAGTGCGTTTTCTGGCATGTTGAAGATCCTGTGGTGCCCAGTATGGCCAAGCATGGGAGCCAGAAGTAAAATGCACAAGGGACTGTGGTGTAGGATACCTGAGACGATGTCCCTCTTATATCTCTTGTGTCTACTAGGGTAGCCTTGTGCTCTGGAATCTCTATGAGATGCATTGAGATCTTGGGGAATATGTGGGAGAGCTCTCTCCCCCAACTGCAGTCTGAAGCAGATGTGGAAAAGTAATAATTCTCTACCAGTGGAGGATCTGATTTGGTAGGGGCCCCAGGGCCCAATGAAGAATGCTTGCCAGTACCAAGGATTGTATCTGGTACCAAAGACAATATTGGTGACTCAGGAAGGGTGGATATCACTAGATTTACCCACTACTGTGAATCTCAGTGTTAAGACAGCTGGTACTGTGAACAACATTTTGAGGATGACAGCACTGGGTGGAAGTTGCTGACAATGGTGATACCAATATAGTTGGTACTTCTAGAGTGAGCTCTGATGTCAGTATTGAGAGCTGTGGAGCTTGTGCCAGAGACAATGGCTAATATTGATGTACAGCGACTAGAGTCTTTATGAGTGTCTGAATGATCTAATTTAGGCCTTGTACTACCCTTGACTGAGGAGGAATGAGGCAAACTATGCCTCTTTATTAGAGACCTCTGCTTGTGCTTTAGAAGAAGTATTCTGTGTCCTACCACTAACAGTCAGTGATGAATACTTAACACAGGAGTAGCCAAGGAGCGTGTTTCATGGGAGCAGGAGCAGGGGTGGAGAGTTATATGGGCCTATGGTGCCCATGCTCCAGCAATATTCAGGGCCCAGGGGCCCAGCTCCACCAATGTTTGGGGCCTGGTCTCTCCCCCAGCCCCGCCTGCCGCCCCAGCGTGTCTCCCTCGAGCGTCCCTGCCTGCGCCCTGGGCACCTGCCCCCTGCAGCTCCACGCTGCACTCCTTCCTGCTGGCTCCCAGCATCAACGGCCACCGCAGGGTCCTAGCACCCCCCAATCACTAGTGCCAGGGCAGGCTGACCCAGGCTGACCCTGACCCTGCCTTTCCACCTCGGATGGACCCTTCCTTTTTCCGGTGGGACCCTCCACCAGCACAGAGTACCTCCCATCCGCTGTCACTGCTCCTGCCCCATGTTGGGCAAGGGGCAGCCCCACCCCCAGTGAGGCTACAGTGAGGGGCAGCAGCAGGGGAGGAGGTGCCCATGTGATGGCAGCTCCCCCCACACCCACCACAGGGGAGGCAAGGGGGCTTCCTGGACCTAAGAGGGGCCCTAGGAGCTCGTGCAGTGACAGTGGTGTGAGGTGAGTGTGCTGCCGGGAGGTGGGGAGAGAGCTGGGTGAGGGGGAGTCCTCCTCTCTGGCCCCAGCTGGGGGCAGCCTGCCTGCACCCCAAAGTCCTCATCCCCCAGCCCCGCCCCACCCCAGAGTCCACACCCCCAGCCAAAGACCTCACAACCTAACGCTCTGCCCCAGCCCTGAGCCCCCTCCTGCACCATGAACCCCCAGCCCCACCCCCGCACCCCAACCCTCTACCAAAGCTCCTCCCACACCCCAAACCCCTCATCTCCAGCCCCACCCCAGTGCCCTCACATTTTTACATTATTTTAAAAAACATGTATCAGCTTACAAAGCAGGTAGGGGGGAGGGCGGGACTTGGACCTGTTCTGGGCACTACCAAAAATTATACAAACCTGCCGCCCCTGAGCAGGAGTCCAAGAGCTGGCTGCAGGGCATTTCAGGAAGACTGCTCAGATATGGGTTTATTCTGTATATCTGGATCTGGATAAACTTTTTTCTCAACAAGTCTAACGGACAACTTATATGACCATCACTGAGGGATACAGCTGCCTCACATGAGGGACATTATTTGAGGTTTTGCTCATCCATAAAGGCTGAAGCCTGGTACCAGCTAACCAGAAAAAATTTACCTGTAACAGAAATGTAATAAACCTATACTAATCCTAACTACTAAAGCTATTCTAAAGTGTTAATTATATACAATGCATTTGTTTTAGATATGCATTCGCACAAGAGAAAGAAACACTGGCTTGCAGTTCCATCTTGCAACCATGGGAGGTAAGAGAGCACTGAGGGTTGTTTGGCCCCACTCTGACCTTTGTGCCCTCAGCTGTGTGTGTGTGAGCAAAAGAAAGGGACATGAGGGCACTCAAAACACAGGCACAGCCCAACAGACTTTGCTGGCCCAAATATTCCAATCTTGAGTGCTTGGGGATGTATGCATGCCAAAAGCAGAATATATATGGAGAAGCACATCAAGAACATCAAGAATATTTTATTGCAGGGGTTCAGAATTTGCATACTATTAAAAATTAAGACCCCCACCCCCAGATCTGTGGCAATCTTTTTAGAGGACTAGCCATCACTATCATGAAATAAGGAACAAAACTATTAATACATTCATAGGTAATTCACATTCATGATTCATTATACAGAAGGAAGCAGCATTCATTTAGGCAAAAATATCTGGGCTTTGGTTTTAAAAAAATTCAAAAAACATTTTCAGGAGATAGTGTGGTGGTAAGGTATTGCATACTTATTGTTTGCAAAATCATTACTATGTAGATACTACAATGTAATTAACAATATGCATTGTTTTCAAGTTACTATATTATTAATTTATATAATTTGTCTTCTCTTATCAAAGATTACCAAATGACACTCTTCCATTCATATATTTACCATTGTAAGAAAAATTCCAAACTCTGGATTTAAATCTACACAATCTCCATCAGAAAATATGAATTGCTTTTTCCTTTCTTTCCTTGCTGTTAAAATAATATAAATTTGTTGTGCTGCAACCGATAAAACAGGTAATTCAATTCTGTTAAATTCATCGAAGCATCCCCAGGAACCTGACTGTGCAAGACCTGCAATGGGAAAAGGAAAATGTGGCTGATGACATGGTTTCTGGAAATGATTCCCACACAAGCCTAAGCTATTTGGTCTGCACCTCTCTTCCTGCAGATATTGCAGGCAGTTCAGTATACAAACTTCTTAACAGTGAAACTCAAGCAGAATAAAATTTTTAAATTCTTCAGGGAATTGCCAAGTCTTGGATACAGGTTTTCCTACAGTTGGACCCATAACTCAGTATAAAGATTAGTTTCTTAATTTTAAAAAAATAAATGAGATTTGAGTTCTTTTTATCTGCCTTCTATTTTTTGAGTCTTCATGGTGCACTTGGGTCACACTTTCAAGCTTTCCTCTGCAACCATGAAGTCTAGAAACTTTTACTACTTTTTTTTTAAGTTAAAGCTAAGATTCTTATGTAATCACTTGTCTCCAGCAGCTGGGACTTTAAACAGAACACAATCACAAGACTCATGCTAAAATTGTGAGAATAAAAAGGTGGACTATGTAATCAGGATTACTGGTATGTAATCTATCTTTCTAAAATCACTCAGTCACACTTTCTGCATCTTTTTTCTGATCAGAACTTCAGAAACTGAAAAGTACCTTTTTACAGCTACATGGCTTCTCTTTTCCTCAGTATCTACTAGTATTCCTGTCCTCTTACAAGCACAGCTCCCAGATTTCAGACTTTCACCACGAATAACTTCATATAGATTTGTAAATGTAATTTTTTTAAACTGTATGTTATCTATTTATGGATTTTGTATGGCTGCCTATCACTGCAATATCTAAGTACCTTCCACATTAAATTAATATCAATATTGAAATTCCTAGTGGACTTCCTGGAGTCTGACTCTTTTCTTTTGGGGGAAAAATCTCTACTTTGGCTATGGCATTTTCATTTTATTGTTTGGTTTATCTGTTTGTTTCAGGGAGTTGGGTGTTTTTTTCCTGTGGGCAGAGTGTTTGGGTAGATGAGGGTGTCAATCTTGTGAATGTCATTCTTGCTAGAATAGAAATGGCTTTTGGAAGAGGAAAATTTTGCAGTATTTCCTAAAGCTGGCAAGACTTTAGATTCACCTAATCTCCTGTGGAAGTTCATCCACATCCAGATCCCCTCAGCCAAGAATGCTTTCTCTCCAGCTGTCACACACTTTCTCCTGGCCTCTGCTATTGTACTTAAACAAAAAACTAATCTCTCTCTCTACAATATTCATGGAGTTCCAAAAAGGCAGTATCTTGACACTTTTCTATTAAACGACAAGAATCTGACTAGCATCCTAATTATGAAGCTTTCAAAACAAAATTATTGTAGGAAGGGCTGGTAGCACCACCTATTATTAATGTTGCGGACACTATAAAGACCCAGGTTTCAGAGTAGCAGCTGTGTTAGTCTGTATCCGCAAAAAGAACAGGAGTACTTGCATCCGAAGAAGTGGGTTGTAGCCCACAAAAGCTTATGCTCTAATAAATTTGTTAGTCTCTAAGGTGCCACAAGTACTCCTGTTCTTTTTGCGGATACAGACTAACACAGCTGCTACTCTGAAAGGAGTACTTGTGGCACCTTAGAGACTAACAAATTTATTTGAGCATAAGCTTTCGTGGGCTACAGCCTACTTCATCAGATGCATGTAGTGGAAAATACAGTAGTAAGATATATATATATACACACAGAGAACATGAAACAATGGGTGTTACTATACACATTATAAGGAGAGTGATCAGGTTTTATCAGCAGGAGAGAGGGGGGGAAACTGTTTGTAGTGGTAATGAAAATGGCCCATTTCCAGCAATTGACAAGGAGATATGAGGAACTGTGGGGGGAGGGGAAATAAGCATGGGGAAATAGTTTTACTTTGTGTAATGGCCCATCCACTCCCAGTCTTTGTTCAAGCCTAATTTAATGGGGTCCAATTTGCAAATTAATTCCAATTCAGCAGTCTCTCATTGGAGTCTGTTTTTGAAGTTTTTTTTGTTGTAATATTGCAACTTTTAGGTCTGTAATCTAGTAGCCAGGGAGATTGAAGTGTTCTCCAACTGGTTTTTGAATGTTATAATTCTTGACGTTTGATTTGTGTCCATTTATTCTTTTACGTAGAGACTGTTTGGTTTGGCCAATGTACATGGCAGAGGGGCATTGCTGGCACATGATGGCATATATCACATTGGTAGATGTGCAGGTGAACGAGCCCCTGACGGTCTGGCTGATGTGATTAGGTCCTATGATGGTATCCCCTGAATAGATATGTGGACAGAGTTGGCAACGGGCTTTGTTGCAAGGATAGGTTCCTGGATTAGTGTTTTTGTTGTGTGGTGTGTGGTTGCTGGTGAGTATTTGCTTCAGGTTTGGGGGCTGTCTGTAAGCAAGGACTGGCCTGTCTCCCAAGATCTGTGAGAGTGATGGATCGTCCTTCAGGATAGGTTGTAGATCCTTGATGATGCGCTGGAGAGGTTTTAGTTGGGGGCTGAAGGTGACGGCTAGTGGCGTTCTGTTACTTTCTTTGTTGGGCCTGTCCTGTAGTAGGTGACTTCTGGGTACTCTTCTGACTCTGTCAATTTGTTTTTTCACTTCAGCAGGTGGGTATTGTAGTTGTAAGAACGCTTGATAGAGATCTTGTAGGTGTTTGTCTCTGTCTGAGGGGTTGGAGCAAATGTGATTGTATCGTAGAGCTTGGCTGTAGACAATGGATCGAGTGGTGTGGTCTGGATGAAAGCTGGAGGCATGTAGGTAAGTATAGCGGTCAGTAGGTTTCCGGTATAGGGTAGTGTTTATGTGGCCATCGTTTATTAGTACTGTAGTGTCCAGGAAGTGGATCTCTTGTGTGGACTGGTCCAGGCTGAGGTTGATGGTGGGGTGGAAATTGTTGAAATCATGATGGAATTCCTCAAGGGCTTCTTTTCCATGGGTCCAGATGATGAAGATGTCATCAATGTAGCGCAAGTAGAGTAGGGGCATTAGGGGATGAGAGCTGAGGAAGCGTTGTTCTAAGTCAGCCATAAAAATGTTGGCATACTGTGGGGCCATGCAGCTACCCATAGCAGTGCCGCTGATTTGAAGGTACACATTGTCCCCAAATGTGAAATAGTTATGGTTGAGGACAAAGTTACAAAGTTCAGTCACCAGGCTTGCCATGACATTATTGGGGATACTGTTCCTGACAGCTTGTAGTCCATCTTTGTGTGGAATGTTGGTGTAGAGGGCTTCTATATCCATAGTGGCTAGGATGGTGTTTTCAGGAAGATCACTAATGGATTGTAGTTTCCTCAGGAAGTCAGTGGTGTCTCGAAGAAAGCTAGGAGTGCTGGTAGCGTAGGGCCTGAGGAGGGAGTCTACATAGCCAGACAATCCTGCTGTCAGGGTGCCAATGCCTGAGATGATGGGGTGTAAAGACCCAGTTGTCAGTTGCTTACAACTTTGCCACACCTTAGTTGTTTGGGCTGAAATTTTCCAGGCTGGGTGTCTGCCTCAAGTTGACTATTTAAGAAGATTTCAGCCATTTCCAAGAATAAGGTTAAAGGAAAAGAAATGGTTACTCACCTTTTCATAAGTGTTGTTCTTTGAGATGTATTACATATGTTCATTACACTGTACATATGTGCAGGGATGTGCAGGAGAGTTTTCCCTAGCAGTACCTGCAGAGCGGCCAACCCTGTGCCCTGGCATCCCACATCCTCCGAGTCGAAGGGATAAAGGGTGGAGCTGACTAGCCCATCCTTCAGTACCTTTATACCAGAATCTTAGAAATTAGATTCCAATGCATTGGGGAAGGAGGGTGGGTTGGGTAATGGAACACATCTCGAAGAACAGTAGTCACAAAAAGTAACTCTTCTCTTCAAGTGATTGTATATGTCTCTTACCCTGTAGGGGACTCCTAAACGGTTTTCATTGGAGTGGGGACTAGGAGTATCATTGGAAGAGGGACTGCAGGACCACTCAGCCCACATTCACATCTTCCCTTGATGCATCAATAATTACACAGCATCTAGCTAATATGTGGTCTGAGGACCATGTCTCTGCTCTGCAGATGTCCACGATATGGATCTTTCCCCATGAACACTGAGGAGGTGGAGCGTGCTCTAGATGAATGCTCTAACACAGAGGTCCCCAAACTGGGGGGCATGCCCCCCAAGGGGGGTGCTGAGGAATGTTCAAGGAGCTTAGCTGGGGCCCAGGCTAGCACCCATGGAGGGTGGGAGCACCACCCAGCTCCACTCCTGGCCCCGGCTGCTGACTCCACACCCGGGATCCGCTCCTGTCCCCCAGCTGTGGCCCAAGCCTTGGCCCCCTTACCCATGTCCACATCCCCCCTCCCGGCCCCAGCTTGGGGGGAAAGGGGGCACAGACAGAGATGGGGGGCATGAGGTAAAAAGTTTGGGGACCACTGCTCTAACAGCTTCTTAAGAGCACAATACCCTTGGCAGCATAGCATATGAAAACACAGCTGGTGATCCATTTGGCGACAAGATGGCTTCTCATTCATTCTGCACAAAGTAAAAAAAGTTTAGAAGAGAACTGGAAGATCTTTGGTTTATTCAAGTAATAAGCCAGGGCCTGGCGAACATCCAAAGTGTGGTGCTTCTGTTCATCTTTGTGAGCATGTGGCTTTGAAAAGATGACAGATAAGTACATTGACTGACTGAGACGGAAATCAGATGCTACTTTGGAAAGAAACTTAGGGTGTGGGCTAAGCCACACCTTGTCCTTGTAAAAAAATGGTAAATGGAGGATTCATTGCCAGGGTACACTGTTCCCCCACTCTCCTTGTAGTGGAGATGGCTATTAAAAAGGCCACCTTTGCTGAGAGGTGTAACAACAAGCAGGAGGCTAAAGGCTCAAAAAGAGGTCCCATAAGAGTTGACAGTACTAAATTCAAATCTCACAGTGGAGTAGGATCTCTCATGGTGGGAGCAACCTCTCTAGAGCTTTTAGGAAGCTGGTAGTCATAGTGTTAGAGATACAGTCCTGCCCTCAATTTCAGCATTGCATGCCTGTATTGTGACCAGATGCACCTTGATGGAGCTGACTGCCAGACCTTTAAGGTGTAACAAATAATCCAAAATCTTTTGAATTGTAGATTGTGTAGGATACACACCATGACTAATTGCCCAGTTAGAAGAAACTTCCAATTACTAAGGTAAGTAGATCTCTTGGATGGTTTCCTACTATTGAGCAGGACATTCTGAACTGCTATCGAACAGTGCACCTCCTCTGGGTTTAATTGCCGAGGAAGTAGGCCATGAGCTACACCGACTGAGGGTTCAGGTGCAACACCTGCCCATGATTCTAGAATATCAGATTTTTTATTAGAAGTAGGTTCTTGAAGGAATGGCTTGTGTAGATCGGAGTACCACAATGTCCTTGGCCAATATGAAACAATTAGGATAATTTTGCCTTGTTCTTGTTTCAGCTTGACAATAACCCTGGGGATAAGAGGCACTGGTGGCTACATGTACAGCAGGTCCTTGTCCAATGAAAAGAGGAATGCATCTGAGATGGACTCGGGGCTGTGACCTATACTTGAACAGAATCAGGAACACTTCCAGTTCTGGAGAGTTGCAAGCAAATCAACTGTAGAGACAACCCCTACTTGAAAAACTGATCTTAGAGTAGCCAGCTGGAGAGACCATTTGTGATCCAAATTGAATGACTTGTTTGGGCAGTCTGCTAGGGCATTCTGGACTCCCAGCAGGTGAGATGCTTTGAGGGTTAGTAAATTCCATATGCAGAAACCCACAGCTTGATTGCCTCCTGAGACAAGCTGCCTGATATGGCACCCTCCTGTTTGTACACATAAAAACACTACTGTGGTATTGTCAGTGAGCACCTGGATGATTGATTTGATTCTGTCCTGTATGTGTGGAAGAAACTGACACACTCTGGATATTGCATATAACTCAAGAACATTTATGTGTAATTGGACCTCGTGAGAGACCACAAGCCATGACCCTTTAGATTGCCCAAATGCACTCCCCACATCGTGGCAGAAGCATCCATCATCTGATCATAGAGGGGAGAATTGGTGAGAATGGATTCCCCTACATGCCATGATTCATCCACCAACCCCTTGCCTGGAATAAACACTAGCTTGTCCAGATGGTGCATATGAGGGCAGTAATTGACCTGAGCTGTGTGTGCAAGCCTCTGAGATGTAGTCTGGAATAGGGGAGGGGGAGGTCACAAGTCCATGCTACCATAGGTCCTAGGAGCCTGAGGCAGTTCCTTACTGAGCTTTGGGGACTGCTTCTGAATGGCATACAGGGGTCTCAAAGAAGAAACAACCTGGGTTGGAGCTGAAACCCCCAGGACTGCCCCAATAAATTCTATTCTCTGGAGAGCTTTGAAGATCAATGTCTCTTGTTCACTTCCAGGCCTAGGGATTGGAACAGAGAGAGCATCCAATAGATACTTCCTTCCACTTGTTGACAGGAATGACCCCACACTAACCAATCATCCAGGTACAGATACCTCTGGACATCCCAATGGTGGAGGCAAGCTGCTACCACCACCATGAATCTAGTGAAAGTCCTCAATGCAGATGACAGGCCAAATGGTAGAACTGTGAACTACAAGTGATCTCTTCCTATTATGCACCTTAGGAATATTCTGTGGCCTGGGTAGATTGCCATGTGGAAATATGCATCTCACAAATCAAGGTCAGCATACCAATCACTTGGCTCTGATGAAGGGATAATAGCTACAAGGGAAACCACAAGGAACCTCAGATTCTTGATGTATTTGTTCAAGTTCTGAAGGTCTAGAAGTGGCCTGAGACTCGTTTTGTTTTGGATATAGGAAGTAGTGGGAGTAGAAACCCCTTTCCTGGTACTGAGGGGTCAATTCCTTTGCAATTCCCAAAGAATGAAGAGTTTGCACTTGTCTTAGTACAGACTTGGATATGGGTCCCTGAAAAGGGACAGGGAAGGGGGGCCAACGAGGGGAAAGAAAGAAACTTCAGGGTATATCCACATTCCACTGTTCTTAGTAGCCACTTGTTTGAGGTGATGGACTGCTACACACATAGGAAGTAGGAGAAACAGAGATTGGATCTGACAAGTAGGCTATCCTTGACAGAGGAGTCAAACAGGCTCCTTTGAGGCCTGCAGCTGTCTGAATGAAAATGACCACAGAGGTAGATGGAGTAGGCCTTCTTCTAAGTTGTCTGGGTTTGTACCTGGACTTGTCCAGGTGTCTGGGTGGGTAATACTGCTGTTTCAGCTGAAACTGATGCTGAAACATAGTGCTTTCCCAGGCTGGCATATAAAGACCAGTGACTTTTGCACAGCCCTGGAGACTTTCAGTGTGTGTACTTCCTCACCAGGCTTAAAGAAAAATAAAGCACAGCCTTCAAAGAGGAGGTCTTCAAGAGTCTGCTGCACCTCTACAGGAATCTCCAGCAACTGAAGCCACTACAAATGGTGCATGGTTATGGCTGTCACCATGACCCTTGCAGCTAAGTCTGAAGCATCAAGGAAAGTCTGAAGAGCAGCTTGGAAGATCAAACGACTCTCCATCAGAAGGAACTGAAACTTGTTCCTACAGTCCTCAGGTAGCTTGTTTAGGAATTTGAACATAGTAGACACATTTTAATAGTCGTATCAGGATAAGAAAGTCTCATAGGTAGCTATATGCAGATGTACCACTGCAATTGAATAATACCTTTTATCAAAAAATATATATATAATTTTTGTGTGTCCTTTTCTTTGAGGGCAGCTTTTGCTCTACCTTGGCAGTGGTCTTTTATTTACTACCTACCATTATCAGAGGGCCTGGCGTGGAAGTGTTGATAGAAGTGTCCATATGTCTGGGACAGAACTTGGCATTTATGTTCTATGCACTTTGCCACAAGCATGACTGATGAAGGGGTTTGCCATAGGGACATAATGAGCTGCATTATAGCCTTACTTACAGGAAGGGCATCTTTCCCTGATACAGCTGGGGTGTAAAATGTCCATGAGATTATGAGGACTCTACTCCAAGAGCTCCATCTGGATACCAAGTGATGTAGCCATCCTTTCCAGCAGCTTTGGGTAGAGCTTAATGTCATCTAGTACCAGACAAGACATAGGGGGAGACATAGGAACCCACTTCAGACTCCAACGAGGATCAGAATGCTCCAAAGGCAAGGGTGGTGTGGTACTAGAAGGTGTCATCAGAGATCAGGACAGTGATATATGGCAGGACTGAGATACCAGGGGCAACATCAGGGGCTTCCTAGCTATTGGTACCATGCACTGAGGCAAAGCAGACCTGTAGTCTGGGTGAAGTCATAGAGGAGACTGAGGACCTCTGGTCACAGTTACTATAACAGACCCCAATGTCAGTGCTGATGTCTGCACTGCATGTGACAGCCCCAACAAGGTGCGGTTAGTTTGGATGAGCAGTGAAGTGGTACCAAGAGGAAGAGCAGATCTTTTGCAGCTACATAGGGCTCTGGCATGGTCAGTACCAATAATGTCCACTGCCCTACCAACAACACTGATGGTGGATCCACTGTTGCCACTGATGAAGTAGCCAGTCTTGATCATCCTGGAATGGGTACAGAAGTCAAAGGCCATGCTCTATGAGAGCCAGTATGGGGCAGTACCAGGGAGTGGCAAGCCAAAAGGTATGCTCTGCCTTTGGTATTGGAGTGGCTAATCTCTGGGCAGAAAAATCCCACACTGAGGACTCTGAGAAAGATGAAGCATCATTTTTTTTTGGCTTTGGAGGTCAAGAGTGGTCTGAGCATTTATGCTTTTTAGAGAACTGCCTTAGGAAAGAGGATAAAGTGGTTACTTGCCTGTATTACAACAGTTGTCCTTTGAGATGTGGTTCATTCATGTATTCCACACAGGAATGTGTGCACACCCAGCAAGCTGGAGCCAGAGAGCTTTCTGTTACAGTACCCATCAAGGTGGCACAGGCACTCTGCACCTCCCCATGGCCCTTTCTAAGGCTATATAAGTGTGGTGCCATGCCAACCTTCCCCTCTCCCCTTCCACTCTCAGTTCCTTTACATTGGAAATGTGTCTGAAAACTCCAGTGCAGAGGGGACATAGGGCAGGTGGTGGAATACACATGTGAACCATAATTCGAAGTACTGTTACAATAGAGCTAAGTAATCATATTTTCTTCTTAGAGTGGTTGATGGGTGCAGCTACAGAAAATAGACAAACAATGGGACCAAGGAGCTGAGCAGATGCATATGAAGGTACACATATCACAGAATATCAGGGTTGGAAGGGACCTCAGGAGGTCATATAGTCCAACCCCTTGCTCAAAGCAGGACCAACCCCCAACTAAATCATCCCAGCCAGGGCTTTGTCAAGCCGGGCCTTAAAAACCTCTAATGATGGAGATTCCACCACCTCCCTAGGTAACCCATTCCAGTACTTCACCACCCTCCTAGTAAAAAAGTTTTTCCTAATATCCAACCTAAACTTCCCCCAACTTGAGACCATTACTCCTTGTTCTGTCATCTGCTACCACTGAGAACAGTCTAGATCCATCCTCTTTGGAACCCCCTTTCAGGTAGTTGAAAGCAGCTATCAAATCCCCCCTCATTCTTCTCTTCTGCAGACTAAATAATCCCAGTTCCCTCAGCCTCTCCTCATTTGTCATGTGCTCCAGCCCCCTAATCATTTTTGTTGCCCTCCACTGCCTTCCAGTCAATGGTCAAAGTATGGGTAGATAGCACTCGGGATTATCTGCTCAAGGGGCTAGTGGGAAGGGATTGGAAGATTAACATGTACAGATACTTTGGATTGGCTGTGACTGCATGTTTTCACTGCAGTTATCTCAGGTCACCAATAACTGGGATAAGCTAACTTTTGATCATGTAATTAAAGAGTACATTATAATGCGTACTCAAGGAGCTGAACCCAGGCAATTCTGGAATTTCTTAGCTTTGATTTCTTGACTTTGCAACCCTGATAATGTTCTTTTAACTTTGTGTGTAATACATCTATTATTGAAAAAGACTAAATGAGTGTACCTCAGGAAAGCATATTTGTATGGATAGGCATTAATATTTAAATTGACTAAGAAAGTGAAAATGAGAATACAAGCATAAGATTGATTCTATAGCCTGACAATTAGAGCAGTCACCCAGGATGTGGCACACCCAGGATCCAATCCCCCTGCTCCAATTATTCTTATCTTATTTACCCACAATGCAACAGCTCCAACAGGAGAGACTGAAGGACTCCCTACATTAGACTTATAGCCCAATGGTTAGAGCAGTCACCTGACAGGTGGTAGATCCTGGTTCAAATCCCTTCTCTCTCTTAGATGGAGAGGGGACTTTCCCACCTCCCAAGTGAGTACCCTAACTACAGGGCTAAAAGTTATGAGGGAGATCCTGCCCCTCCAGCTATTCTGTGTAAGCTCATCTATTGGGGCCTGATCCAGTAGGCAGGCTCTGAACACATCTATCGGATCTGGCCCCTCAGAAGATTTAGGTTGCTGAATGCCCATCTTCCCCTCGTTTGTGAATCACTCCGGGGCTTAGGCAGGAGATAGGATTTGGATGCCCACAGGTAGGCAGCAATGCCTATACTCAGAGGCAGTCGCAGGTTAGTAGTGAACTTCTACTCATTTTCAAAAGTGATTTAGGCTCTTAGGCACTTAGGAGTCCTCCTACTTGCTCCTAAGTCACTATTGAAAATGGGGGTTAAGTGCCTGTGAAAATTTTATCCTATGTGGCTATTATGATTTAATAAAAAATAATTTGTTCTTTGTTTCTCAGTACATGCAACATGGAAAATCTTACCTTTGAAAATCCTACCCAAGCCTCTGAAGTCCATTTGATCAGAACAGTTAAATACTACTACATATTTTCCCAGAGCCTTTCCCATGTCTTTTGTAGTTTCTGTTTTACCAGTTCCAGCTGGTCCTGCTGGAGCTCCTCCCATGTTCATTCCCAAAGCCTGAGCTAAGGTTATATAGCATCTGTAAATGTTAATTCAAATTGATAATTAACTACAGATGAAAGTGAGAAATAAAACCTACATGCATATAATAAAGCAATATTAGCCCCCTCAACATGCCAGCCAGCATATCTGAGCCAACACAATTCAGGGGGTATTGTAATTTGTGGCTAGTACAGGACAACAGTAAATTATTATCCTCCTACCCTTCCCCCACCTCCAGGAAAAGGGGGAGCAGGGAGGGAATTGAGCCTCAGAGATATTTCTCTGAGACACAATGCCTCCTGGGGCAACTGCAGTTAAAGGCACAATCCAACCTTTCTTTAATAAAAGGCTAACTTGTGACCCTGCTTTGCTTGGCCAAGCTGGACCATCTGGGAGAGTAAGGAGGCCACCCAACCCCCACTGCTTGATTTACCCAGACTTGGGTCTGTTGTAGAGCACAGCCCCTGTTCTCTGGATATTCATCCCAGTGAGACAATGGATGGGAAAGGGTGGAGAGAGACAGAGTGAACAAAGCCTTAGGTCAGAATAGGTGTCCATACCCAAGAAATAAATAAGATGCATCTTTTCAAGGGCTGCAGTAATTTACTCAGAGGCCAGGAATGACTGTGCCTCTGAGTCACAATTCTTTTGTAAAGCTACTCCTACGGAGGAGCAGTTAAGTATAAGTCATCCTTGCTCAGGGCCAAGTCTAAAGATGTAATCTAACCCCAAGTGAGCAGGATTCCACGAAGTATAAATGAATTCTAGGGTTGTGATAAAGAAAATATAGGACATCTGAACAATTAAAGGACAAAAGTAGGTTACTGGACTGTTAGCCCATGAGCCAGACAACTTTTTGGTACCATCTGGGTGGGCAAATTCCCATTTTTTAAATTATTATTTCATACATATTACAAAAATATGTGGTGGACCTTTCTGCATGGTAGCTTAAAAGGTGGAGGTAGGCCTGTTTCCATGAATACATCTTCACCCAATTTTGGGTAATTACTTTTTTTACATTACAATAATGAATACTATGAAAAAATGTCTTATTTGCATAACCATTAACATGGCAACTACCAAATACATAATAATGGAGGTCACGCTTCACATGAAAAATGATTTGATTCTACACCGATTTCTAAACTTAAAATCAATTTTTGGTAGTTTTTGTATATAATAAGGTACTGTGACCTACGATTTACATATTTTTTCCTGTGTTTGCTTCAGATTTGACTGTGATGCTATTGTGATTACTGAATGAACAATCGAATCTGATTCAGAGGTTCCCAAAAAGCATTCACGAACTGAGTAAAAGATCTAAAAACTTGTGTGTGATATGTGATGTGGAGGCTTCTTTCACAGAACTGACCAAACCAAGAGACATGGAATCATGGAAGAATCTTTTAAGAGACAGAGATCCAAAAATGTGCCACCATTATTCACTATAAAGACACCAATGAAGCAACAAACATTTTACCACCTAAACTGCAGAAAGATATTTACACACAAGAAAACTCTGCAACAGCATGAAAAATAGGCAAAATGCTCCACCTGTAGTGAAGAAGTTGGCCATAAATCATGCAAATCAATAAGGGGAATGGGAGCATCATCCACCAGAATATAAGAAAAAGTCTGTATATTTTATGACAAAAGTAACCATTTATGTGAAAGAGACCAAGTCCTGAGAGCCACCATTGCAAGCAGTAGATCTCAGGTCAAACAGGAATGTATAGAAAAGAGCAGAAGAGAAGAGAAGATGGACAGAAAGATATTGGCTGTTACATAAAGGGAGATGGTAGCAGCAGACGCACACAAATCACAGATCTTGTTAGAGCCTACACAAGACCATCAGAAAAGCAGAAGTTTTGTCAAGGTGAAGATGATGACAGTATATACTTTATGAAAGAAAAAAAAGTACGACAGTGCAAATAACTAAATAGCCTAATTTGTTCTCAAAGCCTCATCTTGTATCAGTGGTGAACATGCCAGAGAAACTGGTGACCAATATGAGCTCTCTGGGTATTAAAAAAAAAATCAAGTCACAAACATTTGGAGAACACTGGAAGCAGAATTCAGTAGTAGCCTGGAGATATCAGATAATGGCAAACTTATGGCAATACCAGAAAACCTATCTAAGGCAATGTTAGTCAATGAGAATCCAAGAATGGCCTCTGAACTGGATTCACTTTTGTCAGAAGACTGATCAGGTTTCAAAGCAATGTGCCGATCATGCAGTTAAATGTGAAGGAATCCAAGATTGATCAATCATGGCATCTACAGCCAGAGGGGCTTGATAATTATTACACCCCAATGCCAAAAATCTCTCATGGACTTCCTGCATGTGTTAACAGGGGACACAAAAGAGAGTACACCAGCCTCATGAATTCAAAGATTCATACAGTCTTCCTCTTCCCCCTCCCCAAGATTATATATATGACATTAGTGGAGGTTTGCAGAAACCTCCAAAGCACTTCACTATCCATGGTAACAGGATATCCTCCACAAGCAATATGGAGTTGTTTCAGGCACTCAACCAACTAGATCATGGATATCTTATAGGCAGCTGGAGGAAATGGACATTGACCTCTGTCTGCAGAAGCTGGCTAATGAGGAGGAATCAGGTGGGTCAATACCATCCAACATTCTGCCTTGCATCTCTACAACTTTGACATATGATAACAGCAACAGACTTGAGGAGACACACTCAGTGATGCAGGGACATCAAAGATTAAATGGTATTGCAGTGCAGCCTCAGATATGAACTACTGAACAAGCCAAGAAGCCTCCACATGCGGAGAAAGTCAAAAACCACAGCATCACTCCTCCACCAGTACTGCTTTCTCTTTATAATGCTGGTAACTGAGTTGGCCCTTCTGGATGGAACCAGTGGAGGTACACTATGAAGAGGCCATTCACAATGCTCAAGTTAAGAATGAAGTATGGTCTCTGCTCAGGCAGACAGATGTAAATAACCAATCAGCTCCTGGATTGAGTTCAACATCCAAGCATGCGACAAGATCAGTATGACTCAGGACAAGGTTGGGTATTTGCCGATCATGAATGCACCACCAATGGAGATGTCCACAGCCTAAAAAAATCCTTAATCAGACTCTGAAAATATTTGGAAAAAACTCAATTTATGTCTTACAAAGTATGTGTCTTTGACCACGCATTGTATGCAGAAATACTGTGGAAGAATGACAAAAAATGATAATATTCCAATCCATAATTATCAGAATGGGAGCATTTCATAAAATATGCAATATGATGTCAATCACTGGGAAAAGATTCCAATGATCTTGGAGTCCAGTATTACTGCTGAAAGTTCCATCGGAGTGTACTGCAGGGACACAATCACCACTGAGCTGTTAGACTACATAAATCAGTCTACAAGGCCCTGCTGAGATTAGTCAGGAAGGGCTTTTATACCTGGATGGAGGACCACCATCTGATTGATTTACAAAGCCTCAATGACACAAACTAGATGGAGAAGCTATATGGCAACATAAACCAGTTGAATGATGTCCTCAACCATTCATCCTGTGTTTGGATTTCAGCTTTTTAACATGTACCTGAACCATTTTAGTAATGAAAACAACGACTTATCAGCATTCTGGATGAATTAAACTGTTACGGTTGTTGTGGTTCCTGGCCTTTTTCTCAAGCATCCAGAAAAGGTGACTGGGCTTCTTCACCTAACCATGACCGGAGTCATGATATCTTAGTGTTCTGGCTTATGACAAGCAAAATTATACTATCTGCTAGTGTTCTTCATACAAATGCCATAGTTGGAGATAGAACATCCTGAGGTGTGTGATCATTTCAAAAACAGAGGCTTCTCTGTACAGATGGGGTCATGAAACCCTTTGGAAAAATTCCTGTAGATCAGGCCATTCAGGAGACTGTCAATAAAGACACAGTCAGCAGATGGGACCAAAGGATTCAGTCCTGAGGCTGGGGCAGTGAACAGGTATTACCTAACTGCAGAGTGCAGAAATACCTGTTTTTAGGAAAATAAGGCAAATGGTACAGATCCAGATGCCTGGTATATCTCATGCAGATCTTGAGCCACCCAGGTTACAGAGAGATGAAAAAGATGTCAGTCACTGACAGATACATTGGAGAAGACCTGGGTCAATCCATTTGTAGAACTAAATGAATTAGTCTGTCTCTTCACTTGTTCTGTAGCTCCAGAAGATGTTAGCGAGGATCTGTGTGATGGAACTCACTCGCTCTGTACTGGATAGGGAAGAGTTAACCCTACATTGTGGGCTGAGGAAACCATGCCCCCTTCACTCTACTGGGCATTCTCCAGGTGCACTGGTATAAAAGGGAGCAGCTCACCTCAGTTGGGGCTGACTGCCAGGGAGAAAGGACACAGTCTGCTGACGACTAGGCCTTATTGCCCCTGTCTCCCTGGCGCGAATCTACTGACTGTACCTTCTAGGCCTTACTGCCCACTAGGAGGGGCAATGCTATAGACTGACCAATAGACCTTACTGCCCGTTAAGATGGGCGAACCTATTGACTTTGGCCATTGGGCCACACTGCCAGCTATTAGGGGTGAGTACATTGACTGGGGCTTAGGAGGCTGTGTGGGGTGCACTCATCCCACACTGGATGGGGTTTTCCCCCCAACCCTGTCACAATCTGTTACATGCGAAGGTGTATATATAGAATTCAGACATAACAGGCTAGAAACTGTGCAGCCAACCCAGAACTCCTATGATAAGCCAAAGCAAAAACAAAAGACATTCAATGATAAAGAAATCCAGGAAAACAAAAGCCTCAAACAAGGAGATTGTATTAAAGGTGGATCACATATCCCACATGCATCAAATAGGAATCTGGACATAAGGAAAGTACTGCAGCACCCCTTAGGACCACTACCCCAGCCTCTCACCATCTTTGATGGCACCACGAGGAAGACAAATAAAGCAGCCCTGACAAGGAATCTTGAGAAAAAATTGGTACAATCCCTAGCCCATCTGCTTACACCAGAGGTGGGCAAACTACGGCCCGCAGGACCGTCCTGCCTGGCCCCTGAGCTCCCAACCGGGGAGGCTTGCTCCTGGCCCCTCCCTTGCTGTCTCCCCTCCCCCACAGCCTCAGCGCGCCGCGCCACCAGCCCGGCAGCTTGGCTGGCTCCGGCCAGGCGTCACAGCTCAGGGTGCCCTGGCACGGCCCTCCCAACAACAGGGGGCCCCAGGGCCGGGCACTCAGGCAACTCAGCACCGGCACACATCTCGTGGGGGGGAAGGGGCTGCACTGCAGGGGCAGGGGAGCAGGCGAGCGGTGTAGGTGGCGGGAGCGCAGCGAACGTGGGCGGAGGACTCAGGAGGAGCACCGGGCGGCCGCGCAGCCGGCCGGAGAGAAGTGGCACTTTGAAGGGGAAACTGCCGCTTCTCTCCAGCTGTGCGGCTGTCCCTGCTCCTCCTGAGTCCTCTGCCCATGTTCGCAGGGCCACATTCCGAAAGGGGCTTGGGGGCGGGGACGGAGTTGGATATGGGGTGGGGTCCCGGGGGTTGGGATCCCGGGAGGGGGCAGTCAGGGGACAAGGAGCAGAGGGGATTGGATGGGTTGGGGGTTCTGAGGGGGGCAGTCAGGGGGCAGGAAGTGGGAGGGGGCAGATAGGGGGCGGGGGCCAGGCAGTTTGGGGAGGCACAGCCTTCCCTACCCAGCCCTCCATACCTATTTGCAACCCTGATGTGGCCCTCGAGCCAAAAAGTTTGCCCACCCCTGGCTTACACTATAGATGGAATGGGTCTTGTACACAAAATAAATATTAAGAACAAAATATATGGTGATCTGTCAGAGAATGTGTAAACCTTGAAGACTGCAACTGACAGTGACAGGATAGATGTGATCTCAAACATGTTCAATGACAACTTTTAGTGGGGTGGTTTGGTCAGCCAGTAGATTTAGTGGTCGGGGCTGCCAACCTCAGTCTCTCTCTCAGTTCAATAAGACTTGGGCCCTTTGGCTTAGGTCCTTGTTGGACCAGCTTCTTTACCTGTAAGCCCTTGCCCTGCCCTTCTTGGGGTGAGGTATAAGGGGTTCTGGCCCAGGGCCCTAAAAGTGTAGCAGCTTGGGATGGCCTGAGATCAGCCCCATAAAATTTGGCCCATTGGCCACATCCTACACACCTTGTGTCTCAGTTTGGCATATGGCTGCAGTCCTTGCCTCGAACCCCCACCATCTAGGACTGATGACTGCAGCCCTCTGGTGCCCTTGCCCCACATTCTACCTCCCTCTTGGGTAGTGTCAAGGGGGGGAGGGAAGACTGACAGCCGAACCCCCACAGTAGCGGTTTCTTCTCCTGCTGCTACAGGGTAGTGCTCCTTCAGAAAATGGCTTCTGTATTTTCTCTCCCCCGCCCCCTGTTCCTGGCTGCCGAAGCTCTCTTTATACTGGTCTTTTCCTCAGAAGCGTGCTCAGCAGTGCCTGAGGGGCTGAGCTTTCCTGGCCCAGTCCTGCTCTGGTCCTTCCCCTGTCTCAGCCTTAGTGTGAAGTCTGTAAACTCTACCACGCATCTCCATTAAAAATTCAGAGATGGAAAATAGAAAGGCAGAACCTGAAGTTCTATTGAAGAACATTGGATCTTCTGGCCTGATATAAACAATGGAGGTGTTTTCTTGAATGTTCTACCAGCAAGACTGCTTTCATCAGGTTCTTATGTGAAGAACAGTATAAATGGTGGAAGCTGACCCCAGTTCTCTGTGATAAAGAGATGTCCATGAAGTTACAATAAAACTAATTCAACCCACCCTAATGTATGGAACAGAGACTTGGCCAGCCACAAGAAAAGGAATCATCCACCACAGAAATGAAGATGTTGAGATGGTCAAATGGTTCAATGTTCTGTGATAAGAAATGAAATGAAGACAAGTGAGTGAGACTAGGATACATTGGTATAGACATATCCAGTGAAGACCCAAGAGTTATACTGGTAGGATGATCCTTGCAATGATCATGGATGGAAGATGACCAAAGGGGAGGCAAAAGACTCAGTACATGGACTGGATATCAGTGGACCTTAGAGAGAGACCAATTTGCATGACAGCCAGGTGCACAATCATGAGTATTGGAAGAAAGCTACAAAAATTGCTGACTGTGAATAGGGAAGTAACAAAAAGGAAGACGAGGAGATTTCTCGGTCCCCCACATCAAATTGTTGAGCCAAGTCCAGGAGTCTCTTGGGCCTCAAATACCAATTCTACCATCAAGTTATCATTATATAATATAATATTTCCTAAATGATAAAATACTATACTAATATAAATACATTTCTGCTGTTAATTAAATCATTGTTGAGAAGAGTGAAGAGATATTTCTGTAGGAGTTATAAAGTATGTAGATTAGTGAGATTCTATTTTATTACATGAAAAAGAGGTGTGGGTGCCTATTCAAACATACAGTTAGACGTTCACTACATGTTCTGGAACATAATGTACAATCTTATATTTACGGCAGTCCAGAGTATTATATAAAAGAAGCCACTCTGCATGTTAAACAGTTTTTTGGCTTCTCCCCCACCCCCAAGAAAAACATTGTTTCTCACCTATCAGTCAGAGGAGTTATAACCAGACGATCAGTGCATCCCAGAAATTCATTCTGGTAAATAAAATCAACATTTGTAATGGATACCCAAACTTGATCCACATCTTCCTTAAAATAAAATCGACTCTGCTTTAGCCATTCAAAATCAGTTACTGACTTGATATGCATTTTTACCTTAAACAAAAAGAAAAATAAGCCATGTATTACAGATGCACAGTATCCCAGTATTATGTCTTATATAAAGAGTAACTGCATTAGAATAATAAAGATAGAACATTTCACTATACTTGCATGTTCACCTGTTTCAAGCTTTGGTAGGAGTAAAACTGAATACATTTCTGCACTGCATAAAGAACTTATTTTTAAAGTTTATAATTCAGAAAATGTTCTGATAATTTGAATCCATATAAGAAACCTATTTCTCATGTACAGTAAAGCTCCCACTGCTTTAACAGGCACACACAAAGCAAGATCATGAGGGACAAACAAAATGCAGATATCGTAAGTCAGCAGCTGATGTGTATAACTGGCTTAAATTCTCATTAGCTCTGTGCATGTCCATTCCCCTTGCACTATTTCAGAACAGTCTGAAAGCCAACCTGCAACTGCTATAAGGGCCAAAACACAGCAGGAGGTCAGTGTGGCATAGGGATGTTTTGAACTACACCTCTTTTTTCCAGAGACCCTTTTTTCCTTCCTCTTGCTATGTGTGCAGTAATAAGAGTAAGGACATGTCTACACTGCAATCCAAGATGTGGTTGCAGCATGCACAGGCATACTTACACAGTAGCTTTACCAAGTGGCATTGGAATAATTTTTATAGTGGGGGTGCTGAAAGCCATTGAACAAAACTGTAAACCCTGTGTATGCTGGAAACCATTTCAAACCATGGGGTGCTGCTGCACGCAGCACCCCTGACTTTACGTAGGCTAGCATGGATAAAAATAGTAGTGTAGAAGCAGCAGTATGAGCTCCAGTAGCTGCAATCACACCTTGCATTACAGTGCAGAAATACCCTAAATGGTATAAGAGCCCCTACGTCAGCTTCATGCCACTGCAGAATCCCCTCACTAAGTGGGCTGGTTAAAGTGGGTTTACAAATCATTCATGCCAGAGGAGCAGCATACTTCAGGCTAGCCCACACAGGCACAGAGGACTTGCAGCATATTGTTATGCTGGTGTTGAAGAGGGTTGGACAAAACCTCACTGAAGCTGATAGGTGTAACTGCTGCCTTTCATTCATTTTAAATTAAACAATGAAATTCCTTTATGTAATAGGAGCCATCCCCCAAAACAGACACATGACAAAGTTTGAGTAGAAGCTGAACCATGTGTCCCAAAGCTATTTGCTGGTGACTATATTGCAAACACAGGGGTTGGGGTTTTGATTGGTGGAGCTCCGTGCATCAGTGTGTGAGAGGAGCAGCAGAAACAGAGAGAAGGACACAGAGCAAAGAAGCCCCAGACAGAGCCAGAGAAGTCCCGATAAAATGACACTGAGGAACAAAAGCTAAGAGACTTTTGGGTAAAGTGCTGGCTGAAAAAGGCATGGAAATATGAGCAAAGAAACTATCTCCTGTCTGATACCTGCTGTGTTCATGGAAACAGGATTTTGTATATTCTTTATAAATTAACAGGATTGCATCAAAAATACCATCTACAATCAATTTCTCCTAGTGGAAACTGACTAGATCATGAAAATTAGCTAAATGTTTGGGTAAAAAGGGGGTAACAAATTAAAAAAATGTATTAATGTTTAAAATGAAATATACATGAGTTAAGAGGCAAGGTACTGTACATCTGGGGTCAGGCTGGGGTTATGGGGGGTTACAGGTATCGTTTGCAAGGATGAAAATATACATACATATCGCATAACCTGCATAGACCCAGATTGGGGTGCAAGAGTTTTTAAGGTGTCGGTGGATAAGTGGGCTCGGGTACGCCACCCATGGAATGAATAAGGAGTCCAAGTCAGTATCAGTGTAGTGGATAAGTACATGCGTGGGGCGCGTCCCTTGGTCCTTCAGGGAAGGAAGTGGGTTATTTCCCTGGTTGGCGGTGTCGGTTACTCAATGCGGTATTGACGGTGTCCTGTGATGTGTTCGGTATAAATGTCTCTGGACCACCTGATGATGTCGGACACCATGAGCTGTCTCATGAGCTGGGCGTAGCGTCGACCGATTACTATGCAAGTTTATTCAAGTCTTAGAAGAGAGACTACTTATAAATGGAGTCCTCCAAAATTAACATTCTTAGCAGTGCTATATTATATATACAGGTAAACCACAATTATTGAAGCCTGATTATCTCAATTTTAGATTATCCAAGTATTTATTTCATAACCATTTCAGTGTATCTAAAGTTTTAAGATATCATGTGAGACATTTGGTTAATCAAGGTTTATTTTGTGTATACACAGGTGGACTGCAAACTGATACCTATGGTTAAGGTTGTGATTTTTAAACTTTTTTTTGTAAATATTACAAGAATGTACAAGTTGCCTAAATATTCTAGTCCAAAGTATCGTGTTGTGAAAAGTTTCAGAAAAATTAAACCTCCATGTTCCAATACTTTGAAAAAAAAATTGTGCAGGCATTTATGGGTATAAAAATAGAATGTGAAACCCCACAAGACAAAAACCTCAACTTTTGTCATTATAACAAAATGGGTTGTGTTCCTTTATTGGACAGTTCTAGGTTCTCAGCAGAAGGGATTAAAAACTTTACATTTGGCATGGCATAGAGATAGTTAAAATGTGTTGTTGTTTTTTTATGGTCTCTGATATAAGCATTTAAAAAAATCTCTATTGCAACATTAGCATGGATACAAGAATGATACTTTTTTTTAAATAATTGTATACCAATATTCTATTGACACTGACCTTTGTGTGTGTAAATACTCTGTTTCACACAGCAGACAGATGCATACTGAATGAGATAATGCTCAAATTTCAACTTTCTAACCCCACTCATTTGGTGCTAGCCCTGTTTAAAAATTTGCATTTTTTCCTTCAAATAAGAGACTTATTTCCACTATCCTCATTCTCAAAAAATGAGTATCTAGAATATGTGTGTATGTGTTTCTGTATACCATGTATATGTGGGCTTACTTTCATATTTCTATGCTTTTGTGTATTTGCATTCAGGAGCCATGCATCATTTTGGTAGCCTTATCTATTTTGAACCAACATTTTGTGTGACTTTCCTTGTTTTTTAAACTGACACTGTCCCCCACAACCCACGGGGTCCTCTGCTTCCCATCTATGCTAACCCCCTAGTCCATGTGGCCCCTGGATTTCCAGCCCACTGTGTTCCCAGTACTCCGTCTCCTCTGAGCCTCCTGTTTTCCCTGCACAGCAATTGCATTCAGTCCTCATTCAGTCTTGTCCCCATTCCCATGGGCCCCACTGCTCTATGGGTTGGGGGAGTGCTGGAGATCTGAAAAACAGTGGATGGGGAGCCAGAAAACATGTGGAGTAGGAACCCATGAGACTGGCAGTGCCAGAGAGGACAGCACAAGTGATCAACGCTCTCTGCTGCCCCACCTGCCTGTCCCCCAGCCACACACCACGTCTCTCCCATCACAAAGGAAATTACTTACCTTAAGTAACCAGAGTTCTTTGAGATGTGTTGTTTACATGTGTTCCGCTACTGGTGTGCATACACCTCATGCACTGGAGATCAGAACACTTTAGCCAGCAGTGTCTGTTGGTTGCAGCTGCTCCCTGATGTCCTCGAGCCTCTCCCCACACAAGGGAACAGAGCAACAAACCAATCATCAGGTCCTGTGCAACTATCAAGTCCAGGCTATTGGACTCAGCAGATGTGGGGAAAGGATGGCAGGTCTTCGAACACATAAACAACACATCTCAAAGAACTCCATTTACCAATGGCATTTTTTTCTTCAAGTGCTTGTTTACACGTTCTACTTCTGGTGACTCTCCGGCAGAATGTAATAGATAGACTCGCAGTACCCTCCTCTAAATAAACAAAAAGTGCAACACAGCACTCCCAAATTGGGCATCTGAATGAGCTGCCTGAACTAGAGAGTAATGGCTAGTGAAGATATGTATTCTACTTCAAGTAGCAGCCCTACATATACTAGCTCTGGGCATTCCCCTAAAACAGGCTGCAGAAGTGGCCTGTGCTCTAGTGGAGTGTGACCTAACATGATCTGGGAGTTCTAAACTGGCCACCTCATAACTTTAGAGAATGTGACATCCAATTCAAGATTTTCTGATTTGAAGCTGCCTAACCTTGGATCTTTTCATAGTTAATAGCCTATGGGACTGCCTGAATATTTTTTTTTTTTTGTCTAGCACAAAATCAATCAGAGAAATGCAGGGCTGAAAGGGACCGCCGGAAGTCATCAAGTCCAGCCCCCTGCACTGTGGCAGGACCAAGTCAATCTAGACCTCCCTGACAGGTGTTTGTCCAATCTGCTTAAAAGCCTCCAACGTTGAGTATTCCACAACCTCCCTTGGAAGCCTATTCCAGAGCTTAACTGTCCTTATAACGAGGAACTATTTCCTAATATCTAACCTAAATCTCCCTTGCGACGGATTATGCCCATTACTTCTTGCCCTACCTGCGGTGGACATGGAGTACAGTTTTCACAATTGCCTTTATAACAGCCTTTAACTTATTTGACAATTGTTATCTGGTCCCCCCTGACTCCCTCAGTCTTCCTTTTACAAGGCTAAACAATGCCCAGTTTGTTTAACCTTTCCTCATAGTTCTGGTTTTCTAAGCCTTTTCTCATTTTTGTTCTCCTCTGGACTCTCTCCAATTTGTCCACATCTTTCCTAAAGAGTGATGCCCAGAATTGGATACAGTATTCCAGCTGAGGCCTCACCAGTGCCAAGTAGAGTGGGACAATTACCTCCCATGACTTACATAGGACACTCCTGTTAATACACCCCAGAATATTAGCCTTTTTCACAACTGCAGCATATTGTTCATTCATTCAGAGCTCAGAGAACATTCAGAGTTTGTAACACAGCCTCAACCTTGGTTGTATGAATCATTGGGGAAAAATGCTATGTGAATGGACTGATTTAAATGAAAGTCATAAATTACTTTCAGAAGAAATTTAGGGTATGGCCACACTAACTTTATCCCTGTGAAAATTTGTATGTGAAAGGCTCACATGAGCTTCAAATCACAAACCCTGCATGTCAATGTAATTGCAATAAGGAATGCTGTCTTCATAGACAACTGGAGTAATGGGCATGAGGCTAATGGCTCCAATGGGGGTCCCAACAAATTGGTAAGTACCACATTAAGATTCCAATATGGAGAGGGTAGTCTTATCAGAGGGGGGAAAAACTTGCAGAAGACCTTTCACAAACATTTTAACATTCAAAAACAAAAACAAAACATTGTGGTCTTTATAACATGGCCAGCTGCATCCTGAGCATCCCTCAACACCAGAGATTGCTCTGCAGCACTCTGCCTCAATTTCACCTTCTTCAGGGCCATGTAAGAACACAGTCTCTCACAGCCCTTCTTGGGGTCTATTTTTTATTAACAAAGTTCCAAAAATAAAAAAAAATTTCACCCAGCCTTAAACTAGGCACCACCCCTCTTCCCAAAGGTACTGTCCATTACTGTTCTCTGAGCAGCTAGAGAAGATGCAAAGACCTGGACTGCCTGCCTTCTCCCAAAGAAAGAACAAAACAAACTTTCAGCTGTTTTTTCTTACCCAATCACAACTCCCTTTCTTGGAACCACTGCAGGAGACACTCTTTCTCTCTCTCCCTGAAGCTTCACTTCACAGTTCCCCTTCTAACTCTGCCCTCACTCAAACTCCCTTTGACCCTTTATAGCATAGGTGTAGACCCACCCCTTCAATTAGCTCAACTGGGAGAACCTGCTCTAGTACAAGGGAGCTGGATCTATTTTAAACACAGGGCCCAGCCACCCTGTGACAATCTTGAATTGGTAGATGATGTGCAGAGATCGCACCCATATAAGTACATAATGAACAAAGTGACAAACCACAGGTTACGTATAATAGATATGCAAGCATATGAGGGATTGATGTCTCCTGGGGAAAGATTATATTGGCAAATCCAGAAGGAAAAACACTTCCATTTTGCAGTATAAGTTGTCCTTGTAGATGGCTTTCTGCTCTGAATCAATGTCCTTTGTACATCAACAGAACAATTCTTCAAGTGTGCTAGCCAGACATTTTCCATGCTGTAAGGATAGTGACAACTCTGGATGAAATGTTGTCCCATTCTTCTGAATATTTTAGTCTGGTAGATGAGATGTCACTAGGAGATTTTGGAATTCTGCAAATCAATGTTGCATGGGGCAACCTGGGGCTATTAGGATGACAGAGGCCCGGAGTCCATGGGATTAAGAAGGCATCTCCTTCAGAACCCAGACTTGATCCTCTCTTGGAACAAAATACTTTCTTGTTCTGTTCAATTGCAAACAGATCTATATGTGGAGCAGCCCACTGATTGAAAATGGACTTTATGACCAAATCCTTTAAGGACCATTCATGATTCTGAAAAAAATGTTTGCTTAGATGGTCTGGCAATGTGTTGTTTAGGCTTGGAAGTTGAACTGCAGTTAGTATTATGTTATGCCAGATACACTAATTCCACAGAAGGACTGTTTCCTTGCACAAGATTGTTGATCTGGTTCCTATCTGTTTACATAAGAACCAACAATACCATCCTTGTTTTATCTGTACACTCTGATCTTTGATATGTGGTAGAAAGACCATGCAAGTAAACCATATCAAGCTCCAGGACATTGATATGAAGCCAAGCCTCTCTTTGAGGCCACTGACTCTGTACTGTAAAGGTGCTGAAATGGGCTCCCCAACCCAACCATGCAGCATCAGTCACTACTGCCTTTGTGGGTAGTGCTGAGTAGAACAGAATTCCTTTGCAGACTTGATGTGGATTTCTCCATCAGCTGAGAGAATTCAAAACGTTGAGGTATGACACGCTAAACACTGCATATCGCCTGCTCTGGACATGATCCTCTCACCTAACAATTATCAAGATATAGGTAAACCAACACATTTCTCTTTCTCAGATGTGCTGCTACCACTGTCAGATATTTAATAAAAGCTGGAATTGAACAGAGTAACCTTTCTGGATTATTGGCAGTACCATCTGTCACTGGTGATACCACTCCATGCTTCCTAAAGTAATGCAAATGGTCCCCAAAAGGGGTAGGGAATGGATAAAGATCCACCAAGATTTGTTGGCAACTCTTGATATACACATCAAAGTGACTTCTTAGAGCCAGCCTTGGTAGCATTTGAAGTTGATGTTGATGTCCATGAAGTCCTTCCAAGGATACATTGTGTCTTAGAGAAATCTGATGTTCTCTGATAAGGATGATAAAATGGAGTAGTGACACACTGTCTCAGCTCAGTATATCATGACTGCTTCTTTTTGTATTGGGAAATGTAGATGCCTAATGACTGAAATGTGGTATGAGAATCTTTCAATGAATGTAATGACTCAGTCTGAGACCTGAACAATTGACTCCCTTCAAAGGGGAGGTGTTCCAGCATAGTTTAAACCTCCTTTGGCAACCCAGAAGACTGAAGCCAGGACCCATACTGCACAGTAATCACTGCTGCCACTGACCTTGATGCCATATCAGCAGCTTCAATGAAGGTTTGTAGGGAGGTTTTAGCTATTAACTGACCCTCCATAGACAAATATTTCAATTCCTCTTTGAGGTATGGTGGAAATTAAGCAAAATTGGAAGCACAACTACTGAGGCAACCTCGTTTCTGGTTAATTTCTCACACTAATCCAGAGAGGGGCATCTTTTTTGATAAACTATAGGAATTAAATCACGTGAGTCTACCATGAGCCACACTGCAAATCCAGAGAGTTTGGGGAGGAAAGGGAAGGATCATTGGGTATTGTGTTAGGCAGGGAGAAAGAAGTGGTGCTGGTGATCTGGGAAAGGCAGGCTGGACTGTACAGAGTCCTGTATTCTATAGCTATATCTAAGCCACTGGCTCCCTGGTTAAAGATTTTTCCTTCATCTGGTTCTTGCCCAGCCCTCAACCCTCTTCGGTTCCTATGCCGCCCAGCTGTCTATTCCTCTCTGACCCACCAGCTTTTGTGACCCTTAGCTCTCTGGTCCCCAGTGTCCTTGGTTCTTCATATCACTCAGCCCACTGTCAACTCTCTTCCTTGCTTCTGAGGGCTACCTGTCAGTCTATCCAGACTTATGGGCCCTGTTATTTTGTAGGGTATGGAACACCAAGAGCAGGGGTCCAGCAGCCCAGCCTGCCTTTCTACCTCGCCCAATTTCTCTTCTTCCTCCCTTTCCCTACCACAATCTTGTTTTTATTCCCTATCCCCTCAAAACTTCCACTAGCCTTATAAAGACAAAGTAGCAATCCCACTCGAATAAGTTTCCCATAGTTCATCAAAGAAGCTCTCCCCTCTGGCAAACCAACATACATAAGACTGGGACTGCCACTGACTGCCCTCGTCAGGCCAATAAGAGCCTTATGGGAGTAGGAAGTACAGGAACTGTGATGGAAGGGGTAGAAGCAAAGTAGCCCTTTCTATCTCCCTCCTTCCATCCCCTGGCTCCTCTACTCCTCAGGTTTCTATTCCCTCTCGGCTCACTAGCTCCTGAGATCCTGGTTCACTTGCCCAATCTCTTCCCAGCACTCTCAGCCTATTGCTCCCCTAGCTGTTTCCATCTCCATAAGCCCAAGAACTCTGCTGTTTCATTGGCAGAACACTGCAGGAAGCTGAGAAGCCCTCAGAAGCCAGTGAGCAAGAAAGCCATTGAATTGGGGAGACGGAGAAGTAACCCATGAGCGATAGTGTGTTGGGGAGCCACTGTACCTACCGCCAAGTCTGTCTGAACCCCCTCCCAAACCAACATTTCTCTTTTTCCCCCTCTCCACCCACATCCACTTGAGGGCTCCCACCATCCTCATAAGGAATGTAAAGCGGCAGTCCTAGTCTGACAAACTTCTTTGTTTGCAGTGTTGTAGCCGTTTTGGTCCCAGGATATGAGAGAGACAAGGTAGGTGAGGTAAGACCTTTTATTGGACCAACTTCTGTTGGTGGACGGTACAAGCCTTCAAGCTACATAGAGCTCTGCTTCAGTTCTGAGGAAGAAAACAAATTGTCTGACTAGTATTTAGCTCAAACACCACTTCCTTCTCCAGACTTGAAGAAGAGCTCTGTGTAGCTCGAAAGCTTGTACCTTCCACCAACAGAAGTTAGTCCAATAAAAGGTCTTACCTCACCTACCTTGTCTCTCTCAAACTTCCTTTGGTTCATTAAATAAGAATTCTCCCTGTGGTGAATCAAGGGAAGCTGGTCAGAAATACAGATGGAACTATTCTTTTACTATCACCACACACCCATCCAACCCCCCTTCCCAGATCAGATTTTCTGTCACAAACAAAAGGTGAGAGCGTCAGAACCCAATTCCAAAAAGGAACATTTTAAACATGCTTTTGCCAAAATTTCTAAATCTTTTAGAGAAAAATAAGATTCAAATAGTTTAGAAAGAATAAAAATTTGGAGACTAAATTCAATCATTAGAATGAGTGTAAAACAGATGGATTTTAGTCCTGTATTAAGCAAAAGTCTCACCACAAGTAAAAATCTAAATATAATCTTAACGCTAGAGAGAATAATGATGTTTCCATATTAACACACACACAAATGCAGTTTGGGATCCCGCAGATAAAAGCACTATATAGTCATTATAAGCACTAGGTTATCATTATGACAAAAACTATATTTGGCTTTCAGAAATTAAAATCTGTACTTTACCAAGTCATCAAAAATATCTCTCTGATGCACATGAATGGTAACCAGGGTTTCAAATTTCACCCTGTCGAAGCTGGAAAGATCATGTGTTGTCTGGCTGATAAGTGTATTTAGTATATCCAGAAATTTCTGATTGGTTACTTGCATGATTTTCCTGTCATCTTTTGCATTGTGTAGGGCTTCTTCTGAATCATGTGTCCACAACATCTGAATTCCCAGTAACCCTACCTATAAAATATAACAAGTAAACCGATATATTAATTAATATTTATTGTAAGCCAAGATTTATAAGACTTTGATACCCTACTTTCTAAGTATATGTTAGGTAACTTATTGGAGGGATTCAAAGTGATTTCTCATTAAGGATTTCCCTGTATCAATAGAAAGAAAATCAGAGGGTTTTAGGGGTGCACTTCTCTATCAAATCATATTTCACAAACATTCAAGGAAACCCAGAAATAAACATACATTATTTTACCATAATCTCAGTCACACAGTGAGGTAAACAGATATATTTGACATGATTCTCAGTTACATTTAAGGTCCTTTTATGCTGCTCTGGCTGTATAAGCATAAATTGGCTTTAAAATGGGTAGAAATAGTGGTGTGAAATTATCCCATAGGCAGTGCAGATCTAGTGTAAGGATTTGACACCAAACCTACTGCCAGCCCCTATTGGAGGGGATGGACTGGGGAGATGTTTGGGTGCATGGCTCAAGCGTACTGCGCTACAATTATTTTCACTTCCCAAGGACCATAAGAGTCCATAGGAAACAGAATATAAATTACAGCCTCAAGGCTGCTCTAACTTACAACAAAGGCACTTGCACAGCCTCAGAATACAAAGGAATTATATGATTTAAAACCACCTTTAATCCATACCCCAAGTATAAGCAAAATGGAGGTTGGTTACCTGTAACCAGGATTCTTTGGGATGGACTCTGCATATTCACATGCTTGAGGTGTGCCAACCAATGCAGCTTCTGATTGCAGTGCCCATTAGAGCACCCAGGCTTTCCTCCTCTCCTTAGCATTTGAGTATGTTTCAGGGCAAGGCTATTGAAGGGGGTGTGGTACTGTCACAGGGTGCATCACTCACTTTCTCCTGGTACTCTGGGAATTAGCTCAAGTCCAGCGCGCCTCCCCATCCATGGTTCACACACTGTCACTCCAACTGTGCTGTCCACCTGCAGTCCCCCCTCACAGCCTCAGGAACCGCAGGAGCTAATTAGGGCTCCACAGAAGAGGGGAAGGTGGATGGGGAGTGGAATATGCAGAGTCCATTTCAAAGAACTCTGGTTACAGGTAAGTAACTGCCATTTTTTTCTTCCAAGTTTCTTCTGTGTATTTCCACTCTTGAGATAGTTTGGCAAGCAGTATTCTTTAGTGGATGGAGGGACTAAGGATCCTAATTAAAAAATGACTGAAGTACTGCTCTCCCAAAATGAGCATCAGATCCCAAATCTATAGTGTAATGTTTAGTAAAAGTATGACAAACTCCAAGTGGCAGCCCTACAAATTTCAACAAGCAGGACATATCTAAGATATGCTAAAGTCGCAGCCATTGCTCTGATAGAGTGTGGTTTAATTCTAGCAGGAGGAGAACTTGAAGTTTCTCTATACATTGTCAGACCTATGTAGACAATGACTGAGTAGAAATAGCCCAGTCCTTACAATTTTCAGCAGAAGAAATTAACACTTGAGGAGGGATTCTGAAGTCCTTTTTCCTATTCAAGTAGTAGGGCAATGCCCTTTTAGCATGCAAACTATGTAATCTAGACTCCCCTTTATGAGCATGTGGTCTAGGAAATTAAAAACAGGTTGGCAGGTCATCTCCCAGTTGAAACACAGTGCTGTCCTTCAACACTCCACCCAAGGGTTTCCAGTCATCCCCTTTAGCACAGGAATTTGAGGGACTGGGCCCTTGAACAGTCAAAGTCTTTTCCAGCTGGCCTCTCACCCTAAGTGAAGGCTCTTTTTATAACGTCCTTTTGGAGTGGGTAGAGTAACCCAGGTTCACCGTCTTCACTGGGTTCTGGTCCAGGGTCCAAAGTTGGGCAGCTCCAATTGCCACATTGGGGTGCTAAGCAGCTGCCTCTGCCTCCAGGACCACTTCCTACCCCAACTTCCTTTAGCTTCCCAAAGCAAATCATTTCAGTTTAGTCTCTAACCCGCATGCTCAGTTACCAGCCTCTCCTTTGTATGTTTGTACAGGTCTGTGGTGTTAGGTCTCAGGCAATGAGCTCCTGGGCAGTACTTCCCCTCAGAATGGCCATCTGCTCCCTTCTGCTGCCCCACTCTGAGCTGTCCTCCTCTCCTTTTTAACGCCCTGCCTCCAGCTTGTGCAGGCTTTGCAAGTGTGGCTGGGCAGGGCTGTCTTAGTCTAGAGCTGTTCCTCAAGCCCTTGCTCCCCAGTGTGGGGTTTGTATACCCCATCACAGTCTTTTATAAGACCTGAGGTGGCTTTGAGAAGTCAACCATCCAAATAATGTGTCATGAGGTGTCCAGACCCCATAGTGTCCCAGATGCTAAATGAAGAGCTGCCTCCTTAGAAGGACTGGTGGCCCTGCAACAGACAGTGAGATAAAAAGGCTGTAGGTCAGGAGGGATCCAGGTCTCCCAGGGAATCTGAGAAACCAATGAGAGCAGGATCCTTCAGCAATAGACTGTCGAGAAGCTGCCCAGGTAGCTGGACCTCCAGATGAAAAGGATCATAGAGCATGAGTTGCAAAATAGCCTACAAGAGAGGCATAGTAGGAAGCAGGAAGGGATAGGGAGTAGTTCCAACTACTTCATACAGGGTTCATGGATTGGAACCCAGAGGAGTGGGTGGGCCTGGGTTCCCCTACTAATCCCAGCAGAGACTATCAACCCTTCACTATGGTTGCCAGCCTCCTGAATCACTGGACTCTTTCCTACCCTAGGAGGGGAGACTACTAATGAAATACCAAAGAAACCTACCACAGTAGCATTTAATTTCAAAAAGGGAAACTTCACAACAATAAGGAAGCTAGTAAAACAGACATTAAAAGGAACAATCACACAAGTGAAATGCCTAAAAAGCACATGGAAACTTTTAAAAAAACACTATAATAGAGGCTCAAACTAGGTGTATAACCGAATCAAACAAAATTAGTAAGCAGACCAAAAAAAATTTGCCATGGCTAAACAGCAGAGTAAAGGTGGCAGATAGAGACAAAAACATGTCCTGTAAAAATTAGAAGTCAAATGCTATGAAAGGAGCATAAACTCAGGCAAGTCATATATAATTAGGCAGGCTAAAAAAAAAGAATATGAAGAGCAACTAACAAAAGACACAAAAATAATAAGCATTCAAAGAAGACAAGGCTACTGCAGAGAAGCTAAATTAATTATTTGCCTTAGTCTTCACTACAGATGATGTAAGGGAGATTCCCACACCTGAGACATTCTTTTAGATGACAAATTTGAGGAACTATCCCAGATTGAGGTGTCAATAGAGAAGATTTTGGAACAAATTGATGAATAAAACAGTAATAAGAAGTCAACAGGACCAGATGGCATTCACCTAAGCATTCTAAAGGAACTCAAATATGAAATTGCAGAACTGCTAACCAAGATATGTAACCTAGCACTTAAATCAGCCTCTCTACCAGATTATTGGAGGATCGCTAATATAATTCTGATTTTTTAAAAAGCACTCTAGAGGTGATCCTGGCAATTAAATACTGGTAATTCTAAATTCAGCACCAGGCAAATTGTTTTAAACTACAGTAAAGAACAGAATTATCAGACACATAAATGAACACTGTATGTTGGGGAAGAATCAACACAGCTTTTGTAAAGAGAAACCATGCCTCACCAATCTATTAGAATTATTTGAGGGTGTCAACAAGTATGTGGACAAGGATGATCCAGTTGATGCAGTGTACTTGGACTTTCAAAAAGCATTCAACAAGGTCCCCTCAACAAAGGGTTTTCAGCAAAGAGATAAGAGGGAAAGTCCTCTCATGGATCAGTAACTGTTTAAAAGACAGGAAACAAAGGGCAGAAATAAATCATCCATTTTCACAATGGAAAGAGGTAAATAGAGGGCTCTCCAAAGGATCTGTACTTTTCAACATATTCATAAACAACGTGGAAAAGGGGGTGAACAGTGAGATCGTAACATTTGCAGACGATACAAAATTACTCAAGATAGTTAAGTCCAAAGCTGACTGTGAAGAGTTACAAAAGGATCTTATAAAACTGGGTGATGGGGCAATAAAATAGCAGATGAAATTCTACGTTGATAAGTGAAAAGTAATGCACATGGGAAGAATAATCCCAATTATACATACAAAATGATGGATCTAAATTAGCTGTTACCACTCATGAAAGAGACCTTGGAATCATCTTAGATCATTCACTGAAAACATCTGCTCAGTGTGCAGCAACAGTCAAAATAGCTAACAGAATGTTAGGAATCATTAGGAATGGGATAGAAGATAAGACAGAAAATTTCATAATGCCACTATATATATCCATGGTATGTCCACACCTTGAATACTGTGTGCAGTTCTGGTTCCCCAACTCAAAAAAGATATATTAGAATTGGAAAAGGTACAGAAAAGGGCAAATAAAATGTTCAGGGGTATAGAACAGCTTCCTAGGAGGAGAGATGAAAAAGACTGGGACTGTTCAGCTTCATAAAAAGAGACAGCTTAGTGGAGGGATTGTGATAGAGGTCTATAAAATCATGGATGCTGTGGAGAAAGTGAATAAGAAAGTGTTATTTACCCCTTTGCATAACACATGAACCAATGAAATCAATAGGCAGCAGTTTAAAAACAAATATAAAGAAGTACTTCTTCACACAACGAACAGTCAATCTGTGGAACTTGTTGCCAGGGGATGTTGTGAAGGGTAAAAGGATAACTGGGTTCAAAAAATAATTATATAAATTCATGGCGGCTAGATCCATCAATGGGTATTAGCCAAGATGGTCAGGGATGTAACCCCCTGCTCAGGTGTCCTTAAACCTCTGACTGCCAGAACTAGGGATTGGACGACAGAGATCACTTGATAATTGCCCTGCTCTGTTCATTTCCTCCGAAGCATCTGACACTGACCACTGTTGGAAGACAGGATACTGGGTTAGATGGACTTTTTGAGAGTATAAACTTCTGAGGTCAGGGACTATTCATAGATTCATAGATTCTAGGACTGGAAGGGACCTCGAGAGGTCATCGAGTCCAGTCCCCTGCCCGCATGGCAGGACCAAATACTGTCTAGACCATCCCTGATAGACATTTATCTAACCTACTCTTAAATATCTCCAGAGACGGAGATGTTTGTATCACACCAAGAACATTTTCAGGACTATCTGAAACAAATAAATAAAATTGCCAGCCACATAAATTGTACAACCTCTGCTTTTCTCAGAAGGCTGCTTGTAATCTATACATATATGCACAGTGGTGAGCTGGAGCCGGTTCGCAAGAACCAGTTGTTAAATTTAGAAACCGATGTAGAACCGGTTGCTAAAAGGGCCAGCAGGTGGACAAACTCCAGTCCACGGGCCACATCCGGCCTGCCGGACCATCCTGTCCGGCCCACCTGAGCTCCCAGCTGGGGAGGCTCCCCTGGCCCCTCCCCCGCTTCCCCCATCGCGGAGCTGCAGCGTGCCGAGCTGCCGGTGCCAGCACAGCTCTGCAGCTCCTGCCGCTTTGAGCGGCATGGTAAGGGGGCCGGTCCGGGGCTGGGAGGAGGGGTCAGGGAGCGGGGGGAGGAGGTTGGATGGGGCACAGGTTCTGGGGTGGTGGTCAGGGGACGGGAAACGGGGGGGTTGGGTAGGCGAGGGAGTTCCGGGGGTCTGTCGGGATGGTGGTGGATGGGGTCGGGGCAGTCAGGGGACAGGGAGCAGGGCAAGTTGGGTAGGGGGTGGGGTCCTGGGGGGCTGCTAGGGGGGGGGTTGGGAGGGGGTGGTCAGGGGACAAGGAGCGGGGGGGGTTGATGGGTTGTGGGTTCTGAGCAGGGGCAGTTGGGGGCAGGACGTGGGTTGGGGTCGGATGGGTGGGGGGAGGGGGGAGACAGGCACGTGGGGCTTGCACTCACCGCGCGGTTCCCTACCGGGTCTTTGGTGGCACTTCGGCGGCGGGTGCCTCTGAAAACCCGGCGCGAGTGAAGGCCCCGTTGCTGCTGCCAAAGTGCTGCCGCGGACCTGGTAGGGAACCGGTTCTTAGGATTTGGTGAGCTCATCACTGTATATGTATACATAGACATATATACACACACACACACACCCCGCCCCGTTCTTACCTGTGCTGGGAAGTGATAAAGGAAGTTAAGCAGCTGGTATCCTGGGTCACTAATTTGATAATATGCTGCCCTGATTACACAGTGTAATGAAGACTGTTGCATGCGCAACAAATCTAGCAACCAAAGTTCTACAGGTCCTTTTGCATTCACTGGAGTGTCCAACTGAAAAATTAAATAAAGTTAAATGTACACAATTATATGTAGCTACCAAATCCCTATGATTTATTACTGTGTTATAAATGTTATATAGTTATTGTTTTGATTTTAAATATCCATAAACATGTTACCAAATATGTAGAATTTATTCTGATAATTTTTTTTCAAATAAATCATGTAATTAACCATTAATTCATAATTAACTTAATTTAACCATCTACTTGTGTGCATTCAGCAAAAGAATGGCTTCTCATATAATAAAGATACTGAAAAAAATAAACAGTGAAACATTTTAAATTAGTGATAAATAGATAAGAAATTAGCAGTATTACTGGAATTTTCTCTCCTTCTCTTGATATGACTGCCATTATGCGATCATAATCCTTTGGGTGAAACTGCACTTCATTTATATTGTCAGATACGGCTGGAAGATGTGGCTAAAAGGATAATTCAGAAAGTAATTCAATGTAAACATTTAATATTAGCAGACATATAAGAAAAATAACTATTGACTTGATCCTGCAAGGAAGTTCACAAATGGAGTTTTATACTGCACAGATTATGTAGCAGGATAATGTCATAATGCACTAAATGTAGAATTTTTAAGTTACTTTCTGTGTGTTTGTTTATTTTACAGTAAAATCTAAAGTCTGAGGAGCAGCTGAAAATCTTGCTCTGAATGAGGTTTGCCAGAAGAATTTGTTACATTTACAGTTTATTTTGCCTTTGCTTTTTGCATATTTTATTTATTTAAATATTTCTTTCAAAGCTTTTTTTGTTAGCATACTAACTTTAAAATAGTCACTCAAAACTTACCTGAATGGTGTGTGAATCACTTGCTTGTCCAAGAATTTCAAGAAGGGCAGGATCAGAGATAAAGAAGAATCTGGGAAACAGTAGCCTTTTCTTCTCTAAATATCTTAAATATTGTGGAAGATTTTTATTACAAAATGTATTCTACATGAAATTGTGAATCAGACTGTGAAATATTACATCATTTTAAAAAACACCAGTTTCTTCATCCTTCCTACACCTATCACTCTAACGCTCAATTTACAAAAAGATTTAAGCACATGCTTGAGTACATCTCTATTCAGGAGAGCACTTTAAGCATATGCCTAATTTAAAGCACATAGTTAAGTGCTGTCCTGAATAGGGCAGCTTTCACAAATCAGGGCTTAAAATATCAAAAGCCATAGCTAACTGCCACAGTGCTATGTGCCATGGTGGACTGTTTTAAAGCAAAGTAATTTAAATCACCCATTGTAATCATGATTTAAATTGGCTATCAAGAAACATTGATTTAAATAATTTATTTGAATCCTGTTTCGCATTTGTACTTTTTAGGTATTTTTCTAAAGAAAGGATTATTCTTATTGGTTGGTAACCATTAAAACTTGTTGATATGCAACTAAATACAGCCTTTGCACTAAATTGGTGCTTCTTTTTGCTAACCAGGAGGCTATTATATTTTTATACACTTATTTAGCAATTATAGAGTTTAATATACATTTATTCAGATTCTTAATATTTACAGTTTTTATTATGTTAGAAAATGGCAAATGACACATTTGTTATTTACTAGATTAATTTTTTACTCATGATTTGTGTCAAGTTGCATTTGGATGCAAGCTGAAGTTCCATTAATTTTTTTTAAAACAGCATTTAAAACTGTTTTTATTAGTTGAATAAAACTACCTTAAATGTGCTACATAGATTAGAAAACAGTAAGTTTATCAAAACATGTTTTGTTTTTTAACTGATTTATTAAACAAAGGAAGTATTATCTGTAGTAAGTGAATTGAACTGATTGCTTCTGGTCACCCTGTCATTCAAGACTTTAGAACTAGTAGATCTCATACTCTCACACCTCACTTTCGTGCATAGTTCGGAAGAGAAAAACAAGTTTTCCTGCTTTTTCAACACCCAATCAGTTTCTCATCTTTGAACTGAACTAGTTGAAAAAACTGAAATAAAGAAAATATTCTCTCTGTGCCTACAGAAGAAGCTGCTTCTGTCA
The DNA here is from genome assembly GCF_002925995.2 of Terrapene triunguis. Taxonomy (NCBI): domain Eukaryota; kingdom Metazoa; phylum Chordata; order Testudines; family Emydidae; genus Terrapene; species Terrapene triunguis. Next base: position 4,734,770 of record NW_020664436.1, read on the forward strand.
AAAGCTGGTTTGACACTTCAACCGACTCTGATTGCAGATGCTAAGTCAGTGATTTCCATTAGTTCAGTGGTCTGACTTTCTTTAAAATTTCAGCAGCTAACCCATACTGCTTGAATATTATTTTTTATTTAATGTAAATGATTTTACTATAATCTATTAAGTTTAGGCCTTGATTTAGGTTGCCAATTTCAAATTTAATTTTAAATGATTTTTTTAGAAAGAAAAATCTGTTTCCATTAAAAATAAGATTTTAATTTTTTTCATAATGGAATTTTTTCCACCCTTCTATGTGCTAATGCATAGAAAGAAAGAACTGTAGTTCTCTGAGTAAATACTGTAGTATAGATTCTTGCTCTTGGGCATAACTGGACCATCAGGGTATGTCTACACTGCAGTTAAACACCTGCAGCTGGCCTGGGTCAGCTGATTCGGGCTAGTGGGCTCAGGATGTAAAACTGTGGTGTAGATATTTGGACTCAGGCTGGAGCCCAAGCTCTGGGACTTTCACCTCTCAAGGGGTCCCAGAGCTTGGGCTCCAGCCCTAACCCAAATGTCTACACCACAACTTTACAGCCCCACAGCCCAAGCCCTGCGACCCTGTGTCAGCTGACATGGGCCAGCCATGGGTGTTTAATTACTATATAGACATACCCTCAGTGTTGAGGTCAGAAACATATGGAAAGTTGTGGCTATGTCCACACTTGGAGCTAGGGGTGTGATTCCCAGCTTGTGTAGATATCCTCAAAGCATAGGCGCTGACTCCGTGGATGCTCTGGGGCTGGAGCACCCACGGGGGAAAAATAGTGGGTGCTCTGCACCCACCAGCAGCCAGGCTCCCCTCACCCCCCAGCCCACACCGCCCCACCCACCCCACCTCCTCCTCCCCCGCCTTGAGTGTGCCACGTCCCCGCTCCTCCGCCTACCTCCCAGCATTTCCCACCTGGCCGCTGCCAAACAGCTGTTTGCACGCTCCGTGGGGGAAGGAGCGGGAACATGGTGCACTCAGGGGAGGAGGGGGGAAGAGACGGGGCCAGGGTGGGGATTTGGGGAAGGGGTTGGAATGTGGGTGGGAAAGGGGTGGGAAGAGGTGGGGTCTCATGGAAGGGGTGGAGTGGGGGCGGGGCCAGGGGCAGGGGGGGGGGTCTAGCAACCAGGGAAAAAAGAGGAAGTCGGCACTTATGCCTCGAAGTAGTTTTCATCAAGATAGCAAGTTAAAAATAGTAGTGCAGCTGTGGCAGAACGGGTGGCAGAGAACAGTGGCACAGGCTAGCCACAAGTACGTACCTACAGCGTCCAGGCAGATTTGCACTCAGAGTGGCTATCCCATGTCACTGCTTGTTGCTGCCTGTGATACAGCGGCTAGGCTATTTTTAGCGCACTAGCTCGATGACAGCTAGCGCAAGGATGTCTATGCAAGTTGGAAATGTCACCTCCAGCTCCAAATATAGACATACCCCAAGACTGCTGGGGTCACACACATGCCTTTCTGGCAACAAAGAATACTTATAACAGGATCACAGGCCCCAGTTCAGCAAATCATTTAAACTGAATTCAGGACTTCAAGAGCTAACATCCTGTGTTCATTCAGTTCCTTACATCAGAATCTATGTACGATACTTCAAAGTGGGAAGGCAGTTTGGATGTCTAAATCTATCTGAAGAACTATACGTACTGTCGTAACACTTTCTCCTTTGAATGTTATTAGTACAGATTCCTATTCTTGAGAGATTATCTAGCCATACCAATTGCCTAAGGAGTTTTGAATAAAATAATAAAATGAAGATTGCAGTACTGCTCTTCTAGAGACAAACTACAATATATTACTGTATGTGACAACCGTATAAAAGTAACATATTTTTAACATTTTTAGCTGTTTGATTTGTAATTAAAATAAAACATTACTGACTTTATATAAATTTATGATATAATCATGTATTTTAAAAAACTTCTTACCCTGTAAGTGATTTCTGACACACCTCCAACTGTTCATGTAAATGAGGCAGAAGCTGTCCCATAGTCTCATCTCCAACACAGCAGTTAACAACATTAGGATTCTCGTGAGCTCGTTGCATTATTTTTATCCATGATTTGTCAATGTTCTGAAAACGTTTTGCTTCCTAAGCATAATTTAAATCAACATGGTAACACATTCTCTTGTAAACTGTTATTTAGTTAAGTTTTTAGAATATAAATATGAATAAGTATTATAGATTTACCTGAGGTAATTGCTTTGCAATATCTCCCCCTACAAAAACAGCTTCAAGATAAACCCATAGGTTTTGCACCACCAACCACTCTTCAATGATATCACTGGAGGTGCTCAGTTTGTATACCCAGTTCTGAATATCTTTTTTAAATGGTGTATTATATCTAAAACCAGGGATGAGAAATAAGAATAACTTTAAATTAAAGTATAAAATAAAATATTTATAGAGGGAGTGAAACAAAATATGGATAAATTAGAGAGCAAAAATGATCTCTTGAAAACTTGAATAAACAAATTTAATTTTATTCAAATGTATCAAGAGAATAGATTGCTATACATTTGTGAGCTGAGAGAAGTTATCTGCAGTAACATTATTAATATACCAACATCCACACAAAACAACAACATTTCATCCACATTTATTGCTGATTAAGTGTCAATCTAGTAATATGGTTGCTGATTTAATTATAGTGTGTATATTATCAGTATGTACAAAAATTAGCAAATTCACAAAAAAAATCACTTATGAAGTACCTGTTACTAAGTAAAGAGCCCAAGATCATTAAACTGTCCTCCATAAGTGTAATAATTTCTGCTGATTCACTTCCCTTTAACAGTAGCTCTCCTCTTGCTTTAAATGACGAAAAACTCAAATTCTGGCCTCCCCAACTTTCAATTATCTGAGACAATTTAGCTTCAATATCCTTTTCCTTTATAGCAGATATACAGATATCCTGCAAAGTAAAAAAAAAATGTTAATCTTCATTATCCAGATGTGAAACCTTTCCTAATAGAATAAAAGCTGTGTTATCTGGCACTTTACCAACTGGAAAGCTCTAGAAACCAGCATTTCGGGGTGCCGGATCGGGACAGTTCCCCACAAGCGACAACATGTCCCTGCTGCTCCTAGGTGGAGGAATGGCCACAGGGGCTCCATGCCCTGCCCTGCCCTGAGCGCTGGCTCCGCAGCTCCCATTGGCTGGGATCACAGCCAATGGGAGCTGTGGGGGTGGTGTCTGCAGACAGAGGCAACGTGCAGAGACACCTGGCCATGCCTCCACCTAGGAGCAGCAGGGACATGTCGCCGCTTGCAGGGAGCCGCCCAAGGTGAGCGCCGCCCGGATCCGGCACCCTGAAACCCCTCCCACACCCCAACCCCCTGCCCCGAGCCCCCTCATGCATCCAAACTCCCTCCCAGAGCCCATGCCATGCCCCCCCCCCCCATGTCCCAACACCCAGCCATGAGTCCCCTCCCACACCCAAACTCCCTCCCATCTATTGGTAAGTATAATTTTTAGTTAACCGGAATTTTTGACTTACAGGCACACCCCCATTCCCCCAACATGCTGGATAACAAAGCTTTTACTGTACTATATATCTAGCTTTTAATTATAATATTTAAAAGAATGTATGTATGTGCAATCCAGATTTGAAATTATGCAATGTTTTAAACACATACAGTACAGAGGTGGGACAAGGCATTCTGATATTTTTTACTGCAAACTCATGGATGTTAAATGGTTTTTTTAAATGTAGGGGTATGCAGACCTCAACAAATTTGGCTTGGAAAATATGTAGCTACAGCTGCATGTCTATGGTTGCACTTTTTGGTATTGACAAGACCACAGACTTTCTAAATCTAGATTTCTACATCCTTGACAGACGATAATGTCATGTTCTGATATTTACATGAGCACTCTATCGCTTCAAGTTTAGCTTATGTTTCTGTTCTAGGCAGGTGTAGTTGAATTATCTTGTTCAAAGAAAGTATTAGTACAATGGCCCCACTACAAAGCATATTTAACATACGGCACTTCCAAGGCTCCAAGGTTTAAGAATCTGAACTGCCTTCCAAAATCTGAGAAGGATGAGGTGTGGAGCATGCTTCCAGAAGTCTTAAAAGAGCAACACTCTGATGCAGAAACTATAGAACCCGAACCACCAAAAAAGAAAATCAACCTTCTGCTGGTGGCATTTGACTCAGGTGATGAAAATGAACATGCTTGGATTGTCCACACTGCTTTGGATTGTTATCGAGCAGAACCCATCATCAGCTTGGATGCATGTCCTCCCAACCTTCTCCTTTCATTTCCTACTTTAAAGCCCCTCTCATTAATCATGCCAGTCTTGATTCCAGAAGAGTAATATCACAGATACTCAAGTAGAGTCCATCAGTTGAGAAGTATCTTCTTTCTGTAAATACCTCCCAATGGTAGATCATCCCAAAACCTACCTGATATCACCAATCTTTGAGCCATCTGTTGATCTTCATTCTTTTGTTATGCTTTCACCCACGTTCTCTAGGGACTGAAAGTATTCCACAGAAGTTCACTAAGTTTCCACTTCTTTAAGTGTCTTTGTAGCGGGGTGGTTACCCCACTCCTGCCTGGAAGGGCTTAAAATAGCCCTGGCAGAGGGCTGCAGCTCTAAAAGCTGGGTTGATTGGGGAAGTAGCCACAGCTGGGCCATGCCCCAATCAGGCCACAGCTGGCCTGTATAAAAAGGCTGGGAGTCAGGAGCTCAGCAGTCTCTCTCTCTGTCTTCAGAGGGAGAAGGGCCTGGCTGTAGCGAGCTAGACACAGGGTACTTGAGTGGAGCAGGGCTGAGGAGCTGGATAGCCCTAGCCTGGATAGCCCCAGGCTGTGGCCTAGTAGGAGGCCAAGGGGTACTGGGGATTGCAGAGGGCAGCCCATGGGTAGGCCAAGGCAGCAGGTCCAAACCCAACATTACCTGTGATGAGTGGCCTATATTGCAGTCTGCCCCAGGGAGTGGGGGCTAGTTGGTGACTGGCAGTGGCCTTATTCTGAGGTGAGGTAGGGATAGTGGGTGGAGGCTCCCTGGGGAGGGGAAACCCTAGTACTGAGCGGTGTACTGCCAGGGGGCAGCACCCCAGATAAAAGGACACTGGGGTCTGGGAGGGACACGGAGCCAGTAGAGGACAGATGGACCACTGGCCTGCAGACGGTGCTCCAGGATGCTGGAAGAGCTAATTCCCAGAAGTCACCAGCAGGAGGCGCCACAGGGGTGAGTCCGCTCCTCTACAGTCTTACCCAGCCAAGTGTAGTCATCCTTAATCCATTTCAGTGGGAATCTAGCAGTATCATTCATTCCGATATGCAGCACAATCAATGGATTTCCCCCCACTCCCAGCAGAATTCCTTTCAGCATAATGTCCACATCTCAATCCTTGCTCCTGGCAGACAACATGCTCTTCTGTTCTCTGGATCTGGTGACAGGCCTGTCAATTATTCTGGGTATGGAGTCTTGATCACATATACCCGTCTCTTCCTGGTGTTGGTATGAATCTGTCTTAAATTCTTTCTCGCAATTCCCTGTATATCGTGCCATTCTTCCTTAGGCTCCAGTCCCTAGCTATCTCCATCATCTCTTCTGCAGAGACTGGCTTCCTCTATTTTTTTCTTGCTCCCTTCCCACACCTGTTTTTCCTCCTCATTCCCCAGTTCAGCAAACCTGTTGTTCAACTTGATTTCAGCACAGACAGCTGACCTCTGCCTCTGCCTTGTCCTCATGGGCGCATTCTTCCATGGATCACCCTTGTCTGGTAGTCCACCCTCCAGATCCTTTTGTTGGCAGGTATCCACATATCATGAGTAATCTGTACCACTTCCTCTCTCCTCCCCTGCACTATACCTTCAAATCACTGTCTGAATTCCATCCTCATCTCCAGATGCATCTCTAATCTTTGGATCATCTCTTCCATGAGCTCTATCAGGTGTCATTTCATGCATAAGTAGCTTCCATCAGATACTCCCTTAAGGATGATGATGCAGCACCCACAGCTTTTGCATTTGACCGTCTTCTTTGTCTACTCTCCTCCTCACATCACTACTTATGCTGCATTTGTAGCCATCATGGTTTTCTCTTCTTTAATCCTTATTCCTAGAAAAAAAGAAAGGGAAAACATCCCTCCCCCAAAACTCCCACTTACAAACTCCCACAAAACTCTGCTGCTAACAGTTAACTGCTCCAGTTTCACTAGTGACTGGCTTTTAAACCTAGCCAAAGTAGATCAGCACTACTTCCTCATTAAGGGATATCAGCAAGCCTGAATCAAGCCACACACCTTGATCTGGCTGACACTTCTGAGGTGTTTCCTCTATGCCTGAGCCACTTTTACTAGAGTCAGGGGGAAAATGGTTACTAAAGTTTCATAATTTTTGTTCTTTGAGATGTCTTGCACTTGTCCATTCCACTCCTGGTGTGCATACACCGCGTGCACAGCAGAAATATTTTCCCTCAGTGGTAGCCATTGGGGCAGCTCGAGTGCCCTCTCCTGCTGCAAACTGCTGGCATTGGTATAAATGGCCCAGCCAATCCAAAGCCCCCTCAGTTCCTTCTTTCCAGGAACTCCAATGCAGAGGAATAAGAGGGTGAGTCATAGAATGGACACGTACAACACATCTCACAGATCAACAGTTATGAAAGGTTAGTAGCTGTTTTTTGTCCTTCGAGTGATTGCACATGTGCATTCTACTCTTGGTGACTCCCAAACAGGTAAATAGGCAGAGGGATTGGAGTTCATGTAGAGACAAGCTACAGTACAGCTCAACCAAATCTGGTATCATCTCATGAGTATTGAGTGATGGTGTAATGGGAGGAGAAAGTGTGCATGGATGACCAGGTTACTGCTTTGCAAATGTCCAGGATAGGAATCTGTGCTAGGAATGTCATTGAGGACACTTGCAATCTTATGGAGTTGGCAGTCAGTTTGTCTGGCAGCCTGTCAGATCATAACGTGGATACAAGAAGTTATCCAAGATTAAATTTTCTGTGTGGATTGGAAGACTTTTCATTCTGTCCGCTCAGGCCACAAACAGTTGGGTGGTTTGTTTGGCCCTGTCTATGTAGAACATCAGTGCTCGTCTAACGTCCATTGTGTGTAGCCATTGCTCGTCTGTATTTGCGGGTGGTTTGGGGTAAAATACAAGTAAATTGACTGATATGAAAATTTGAAACTTAGAGAGAAACCTTGGATGAGGGTGTAAATACACCTTATCTTTAAAGAAGACTGTGTACAATGGTTTAGATGTGAGGGTGCACAGTTCAGAGACCCTTCTGGTAGAAGTAACAGTAATTAGGAAAACCACCTTCCACAAAAAGTGTAGTAAGGAGCACATTGCTAGAGGCTCAAATGGTGATCCCATAAGTTTAGACAAAATTAAGTTCAAGTCCCAAGGGAAAACGTGCTTCTTTAGTTGAGGGTACAATCTTTCCAGGCAGGGACTGATGAAGCCTACATGTTTAAATGGTTAATCTTACTGAAGGTGTGGAAACATGACCAGGTGGCTACTGCATATCTCTCTCTCTGTACGTTATATATGAATCTTCAATTACTTTGAATAAATAAGCACGAATTTTCAAGGGGAAAAAGGGTTTCTACCTTTGAAAGCATCTGAAATGCACCAATTTAGCCATCTAATAACAAACTGCAATGTTTCTTCTGTTTTTCTTTGCTTGTTTTTCATTTGTTTATGGTGGGTATATAGACCAAGAGAAGTGGAGATTTTTCTGAATTGGGTACTACATTCAATGTTGATTTTTAGACCTTTGACATCAAGAGTATGCCAAAAGAGTGGAAATTTTTTGTTTCGTTTTTTGTTTTTGTTTGGTTTTTAAAGGGTTGGGGGGAGGTTGATAGTGGGCAAAAATGATGGGAAAATAATTTTTTGTAACTGGGTTTATTTTGGGAATAAAGAATTAATTCTCAGTACATCTTTGTCCTCATGAAGAGGTGCACAGCTGCTGTTCCCCAATAAGACCTTAACTTCTGAAAACTCTCTTTGCTGAAATGATTGAAAGGAGATAAGCCTTTTAAAAAAATCTAAGGGCACTTCTGACAAGGAATCAAAGGGATGCTTCATCTGAGTTTTTAATATAAGATTTTGATCTCAAGTGGGAATACTCCTCATTGGTGTAGAGATTAGAAGTGAGGCAGCTCCAAGAATTCTTATGTCCGGAAGAAAGGAAAATCCTGCGCCCACTTGCATTTCTAGTGAGCTGGAAATGTTTATTATTTGGATTTTAAAGTATGAGGATTTTGGCTCCTATTAAGACTTACGATAAGAATTTAAAACAAAACATAGAAAGAAGAAAAAGCTTTGCCCTTGCCTTGACTGGATCCTTATATGTTAATGACTTAGCTCTCTCTATATATATACAGTCTTACATATGGGGATTTGACTAGATGACCTCTTGAGGTCACTTCCAGCCCTACATTTCTATGATTCTATAATGGACAACAACTATTTAACATACCATGCATTGTTTCAGAATAGTGTTTGATTTCATAGTCAAAAAGTCCTTAAATATAACTTTTATACAAGTAATATTTTGTTCTTTCCTGAAAATATAAATTGAAGGATCAAAAGTAATGTGTTTACTTACCTCAATATCATCCTTATGTTTAAGAAGTGGTGCTTCCATGATGTTTCGAAGACAAAAAGAATCTGATTCCACATCAAATTGATGTCCTGTTGTTTCAGCAATGCGATTCCAATGTCTCTGCTTCATTGCTTTATTAGTCATCATTTCCAACAGAGGACATGACTCACTAAAATCATCTATTCTTTTCTTGAGGTCTAAAAATGCTTGCCAGTTTTTAAGTCCTTTGGGAAGTTTGCGGCACCTTTAATTCAGTAAATAATAATAATTGATACAGTAGTACACTTCTTATATTGTTGATTTAATATTTTATCAAAAAGGATCTTGAAATATTTTTATGTATATTTGGAAAAAATAGGTGGTTTAAAACAGACACCATTGTTTCACCAAAATTATTTTCTCAGTAACAATGGCTGAAAAATTAGTCTGCTGACATATCAGTTTCATTTAAATAGTGTACCAGTGATATCCGTGCAGGGCCGGCTCTAGGGACCAGCATTCCAAGCATGTGCTTGGGGCGGCACTTTTCAAGGGGCGGCACTCCAGCTTTTTTTTTTTTTTTGCTTGGGGTGGCAAAAAACCTGGAGCCGGCCCTCTATCAGTGTCTATCTTTCCTGCAAAAATCATTGTAATCACTGTTCTAAAAAGCATAATGTTATCCCTTCAATCCCACTCTCACACAGGTGGTGGATTAAACAGAACTCCAAGAAAGTAATCTTCTAATGCAAATGTAAGATTTATTATCTGATAATTTTCTCTTAGCCATTTCTCCCCTTATTCATTACTAATGGGTTAATTTGAAATTTGGAGAGAGATCAATATAATTGCGGAATGCTTCAGAGTGGATAGGGGGCTGCAGACAGGGTAGTTTGAGAGGGAGTTTGACAGAGGGAGGCTTATGATGGTTAGGAAGACCCGCAACACCTGTGCCAGCACTGCTTCTGTCTCCTCCACCTGCACCTGTAGCCAGACAGAGCGCCTGAGCATGGATGCTTCTACCCAGATCCTGGTGTGGTTTTGCGGGGACTGTAACTTGTAATTTCCACTTACTGATATCCAGGCTGGGGCGGGGGGCATCCAATGTGAAAGGTGCCTGCTGGTGGAATCTCTCAGGCAGCAGGTGGGAGAGCTACAGGAGGAAGTGGCTAGGTTGAGGAGCACCCAAATCCATGAGCAATTCCTGGACAGTGTCCATGTGGAGACAGCTGAGGTAGCTGTCCCAGTACACAGGACTGCTGACACACCACTGGTGGAGGAGGAGATGGCTCAGGGTGGACACTGGCAGCTGGTTACTTCTGGCAGCAGGCAGTGCTCCACCCCTGCTCCGAACCCTCCTGCCGTGGTAATAGGTAACCATTATGCTCTTCTTGATACAGGAGAGAAGGAATCACCCCCTACAGTAAAGGAGGAGAAGCCTCGTACCCCTAAGGCTGGGAGGTCTGCTGCCACCACTGCGAATAGGAAACCTAGGATAGTGGTGGTCGGAGACTCTCTGCTGAGGGGGACGGAGGCGCCCATCTGTCGCCCTGACATTTCATCTCGGGAGGTATGCTGCCTGCCGGGGGCCCGTATCCGAGACATTACGGAGGCATTGTCGAGGATTATTCAGCCCTCTGACTACTACCCCATGCTACTCATCCATGTGGACACAAATGATACTGCGAGGTGTGACACTGATTGGATCAAGAGTGACTACAGGACTCTGGGAGTACAGGTGAAGGAGTTTGGAGCACAGGTGGTATTCTCTTCGATTCTTCCTGTCAAAGGTAGGGGCCCGGGCTGAGACAGATGCATCATGGAGGTGAATGCCTGGCTGCGAAGATGGTGTTGGCAGGAGGGCTTTGGCTTCCTCGACCACGGGATGCTATTCGAGGAAGGACTGCTAAGCAGAGATGGCGTTCACCTTTCAAGCAGGGGAAAGACCCTATTTGGGCACAGACTGGCTAACCTAGTGAGGAGGGCTTTAAACTAGGTTCGACGGGGACAGGTGAGCAAAGCCCACAGGTAAGTGGGGAACATGGAGACCTGGGAGATGGGTCAGAAACAAGAGGGAGTGTGGGCTATAATGGCAGAGAGAAAGGAGGGTCAGGGCAAAACTGGGAGGCAAGATCAAACCAGTATCTTAGATGCTTATATACAAATGCGACAAGTATGGGTAATAAGCAGGAAGAACTGGAAGTGCTAATAAATAAATACAACTATGACATTGTTGGCATCACTGAGGGTACGTCTACACTTACCGGAGGGTCCGGCGGCAGGCAATTGATGTTCTGGGATCGATTTATCGCGTCTGGTTTAGACGCGATAAATCGATCCCGGAAGTGCTCGCCGTCGACGCCGGTACTCCAGCTCGGCGAGAGGAGTACGCGGCATCGACGGGGGAGCCTTCCTGCCGCGTCTGGACCCGCGGTAAGTTCGGACTAAGGTACTTCGAATTCAGCTACGTTATTAACGTAGCTGAATTTGCGTACCTTAGTCCAAAGTGGGGGGGTAGTGTGGACCAGGCCTGAAACTTGGTGGGGTAATACACATGATTGGAATGTTGGTGTGGATGGGTACAGCTTGCTCAGGAAGGATAGACGGGGGGAAAGGGAGGAGGTGTTGCCTTATATATTAAAAATGTACACACTTGGACTGAGGTGGAGATGGACATAGGAGATGGAAGTGTTGAGAGTCTCTGGGTTAGGCTAAAAGGGGTAAAAAACAAGGGTGATGTCATGCTAGGAGTCTACTACAGGCCACCTAACCAGGTGGAAGAGGTGGATGAGGCTTTTTTTAAACAACTAACAAAATCATTCGAAGCCCAAGATTTGTTGGTGATGGGGGACTTCAACTATCCAGATATGTGTTGGGAAAATAACACAGCGGGGCACAGACTATCCAATAAGTTCTTGGACTGCATTGCAGACAACTTTTTATTTCAGAAGGTTGAAAAAGCTACTGGGGGGAAGCTGTTCTAGACTTGATTTTAACAAATAGGGAGGAACTCGTTGAGAATTTGAAAGTAGAAGGCAGCTTGGGTGAAAGTGATCATGAAATCATAGTTTGCAATTCTAAGGAAGGGTAGAAGGGAGTACAGCAAAATAGAGATAATGGATTTCAGGAAGGCGGATTTTGGTAAGCTCAGAGAGCTGATAGGTAAGGTCCCATGGGAATCAAGACTCAGGGGAAAAACAACTGAGAAGAGTTGGCAGTTTTTCAAAGGGACACTATTAAGGGCCCAAAAGCAAGCTATTCCACTGGGTAGGAAAGATAGAAAATGTGTCAAAAGACCACCTTGGCTTAACCACGAGATCTTGCATGATCTAAAAAATAAAAAGGAGTCATATAAAAAATGGAAACTAGGACAGATTACAAAGGATGAATATAGGCAAACAATACAGGAATGCAGGGACAAGATTAGAAAGGCAAAGGCACAAAATGAGCTCAAACTAGCTATGGGAATAAAGGGAAACAAGAAGACTTTTTATCAATACATTAGAAGCAAGAGGAAGACCAAGGACAGGGTAGGCCCACTGCTCAGTGAGGAGGGAGAAACAGTAACAGGAAACTTGGAAATGGCAGAGATGCTTAATGACTTCTTTGTTTCGGTCTTCACCGAGAAGTCTGAAGGAATGCCTAACATAGTGAATGCTAATGGGAAGGGGGTAGGTTTAACAGATAAAATAAAAAAAGAACAAGTTAAAAATTACTTAGAAAAGTTAGATGACTGCAAGTCACCAGGGCCTGATGAAATGCATCCTAGAATACTCAAGGAGCTAATAGAGGAGGTATCTGAGACTCTAGCTATTATCTTTGGAAAATCATGGGAGACGGGAGAGATTCCAGAAGACTAGAAAAGGGCAAATATAGTGCCCATCATAAAAAGGGAAATAAAAACAACCCAGGAAACTACAGACCAGTTAGTTTAACTTCTGTGCCAGGGAAGATAATGGAGCAATTAATTAAGGAAAACATCTGCAAACACTTGGAAGGTGATAGGGAATAGCCAGCATGGATTTGTAAAGAACAAATCGTGTCAAACCATTCTGATAGCTTTCTTTGATAGGATAATGAGTCTTGTGGATAAGGGAGAAGTGGTGGATGTGGTTTACCTAGACTTTAGTAAGGCATTTGATATGGTCTCGCATGATATTCTTATCAATAAACCAGGCAAATACAGTTTAGATGGGGCTACTATAAGGTGGGTGCATAACTGGCTGGATAACCATACTCAGAGAGTAGTTATTAATGATTCCCAATCCTGCTGGAAAGGTATAACGAGTGGGGTTCCGCCGGGGTCTGTTTTGGGATTGGCTCTGTTCAATATCTTCAACGACTTAGATACTGGCATAGAAAGTACGATTGTTAAGTTTGCAGATGATACCAAACTGGGAGGGATTGCAACTGCTTTGGAGGACAGGGTCATAATTCAAAATGATCTGGACAAATTGGAGAAATGGTCTGAGGTAAACAGGATGAAGTTTAACAAAGACAAATGCAAAGTGCTCCACTTAGGAAGGAAAAATCAGTTTCACACATACAGAATGGGAAGAGACTGTCTAGGAAGGAGTACGGCAGAAAGGGATCTAGGGGTTATAGTGGACCACAAGCTAAATGAGTCAACAGTGTGATGCTATTTCAAAAAAAGCAAATGTGATTCTGGGATGCATTAACAGGTGTGTTGTGAGCAAGACACGAGAAGTCATTCTTCCGCTCTACTCTGCGCTGGTTAGGCCTCAACTGGAGTATTGTGTCCAGTTCTCGGCACCGCATTTCAAGAAAGATGTGGAGAAATTGGAGAGGGTCCAGAGAAGAGCAACAAGAATGATTAAAGGTCTTGAGAACATGACCTATGAAGGAAGGCTGAAAGAATTGGGTTTGTTTAGTTTGGAAAAGAGAAGACTGAGAGGGGACATGATAGCAGTTTTCAGGTATCTAAAAGGGTGTCATAAGGAGGAGGGAGAAAACTTGTTCACCTTAGCCTCTGAGGATAGAACAAGAAGCAATGGGCTTAAACTGCAGCAAGGGAGGTTTAGGTTGGACATTAGGAAAAAGTTCCTAACTGTCAGGGTGGTTAAACACTGGAATAAATTGCCTAGGGAGGTTGTAGAATCTCCATCTCTGAAGATATTTAAGAGTAGGTTAGATAAATGTCTATCAGGGATGGTCTAGACAATATTTGGTCCTGCCATGAGGGCAGGGGACTGGACTCGATGACCTCTCGAGGTCCCTTCCAGTCCTAGCATCTATGAATCTATGAATATGAATCTATAATCCTTCAACTCAGTCAATCAGTAATATTCTTCCAAAGCTGTAGAAATATTTCAGCAACTTATTAGTAGCATTAAGACACATACTTGGTATATTATAGCTAATTGTCAAGCTACTATATGTCTAATTCTCCCTTTAGGGAAAAAAAAATCTGTTATGAATTGTATTCCAGTTGTTTTACCAGATTAGCACAGTGGACTGATGAGAGGAGAACAGGGCCGCCCGAGGGGGGGCAAGTGGGGCAATTTGCCCCGGGCCCCGCAAGCCCTGGCTGAGAATCCCTTTCTTCACCTAGCGGCGGTCCGGGTCTTCGGCAGCATTTCGGCGGCGGGGGACCCTTCAGTCGCTCCGCGTCTTCGGCAGCACTGAAGGGCCCCCTGCCGCCGAAATGCCGCCTCCGCAGACTCGGCGTGCCGCCTGGTGAGTACAAGCTCCCCCGCTTTGCCCCAGGCCCCCTGAATCCTCTGGGCGGCCCTGGAGAAGAACCTGCTAGCAGAAAGAAAATTAGGTAAGAGATTTCACATTCTGCAGCACATGTTCTTGCCTGACTAATAGGAAGTAGTGAGCAGTGAATCACATAAGTAGAAAAGAAAAAAGTAGTTTTAAGTATTAGACTAGTATAATAGATAGAAGTGGAAGTGTTCCCCCATATAAAACCAGAGCTTTGAAATTTAAAGAATTATTTGGGAACCAACCCACTAATACCCTCCTACCAAAGGATGGCCTGTTGAAGAATGGAAACCTACTTTGCAAGTGTTCCTCAAACTATTTCCAACAATGCCAATAGAGACTTGTATATGGAGTCTCAATTTCTTCTCCAGAAATATTTCCCAGATATCTAGCATAGCAACTGGTGCAGGATTTTAACATCTTGCCTAAAGCAATTTGTGGCCCTAAAGCCCTGACATTTTGGATGGAATGATATGTGCAGAGAACAATTAGTGTCTGCACTCTATATGTTTAAGATATACTTTTAGCTTTCTAGGGATGTCACTTGTGTCACATTATTGCTGTAGCTGTGTTGTCCCAGGATATGAGGGAGACAAGGTGGGTGAAATAATATCTTTTATTGGACCAACTTCTGTTAGTAGAGAGGACAAACTTTTGAACTTCACAGAGCTCTTCATACCTGGAAAAAGTAATCCGTGTCCAAGCTAAATACAAGGTGGGACAGACTGTTAAGCATCAGGGGTTCACACATGGTGTAGGAGCCCTTTTAAATTGAAGTGCACAGTTAACACCTCTGCAGTCATAGGACAATGGAGGGTTAGTAGACAGCCGGGTGTGTTATACACATTTTTGTAATGGGTCATAAAACCAGTGTTAACACCTTCCAAGGTGCGTGATGAATGTAAGAATTTTTGGTTATATTTTTATGATCCATATGTGCGCCTTAGTTTAGCTGATCACTATGTATTTGTCACTTCTTCCCACCTTCCAAGCACACACTGCCACTCCCAATCTCCTTGAGGATGGTTTATTTTCTTAAAACAGGCAAGTAAACAAACAGAAAACAGTATTTTAACTCTCTCCTTTGTCTCAGACTTCAGGGCCACTCCTTAGAGGGATCTCTGGTGCTCCTCTCCTGACAGCTTCTTAGTTTTAATCAGCTGTCCTCCCTTCGTGGAGCAGCAGCCCCAGGGCTGCTTCCCCAGCCACCTGGCCCCTTCCTCCAGAGACACACCATTGGACTTAGCTCCACTCCACTATGGCTTCTCTTTCACAGGCACAGCCTGTCTCAATCACCCTCTCCTCCTTCATTCCCTGCCCTTTAAAACCTCAGGTATAGCCCAACCACCTTTAATTGTCTGGATTGGGCTCACCTGTTCTGACACAAGGGAGCGTAGTCCAACTCTACTCACAGGGACCAGGTACCCTGTGACAGTATTTCTATAACACTGAGCGTAAAAGGGAGAGAGGCATGACTGGTGTCATGTATGCAGTCTGGCGCCACATCTACACTAGAAGTGCTTCAGAGGTTCTTCTGATGAAGACGCTCTACACTGACGGGAAGAGTTCTCCCGTCAGCTTAATTGCTCCACCTCCCAAAAGAGCTGGTAGCTATGTTGGCGGGAGAAGCTCTCCTGCCGACATAGCGCTGTCTACACCGGTGCTTAGGTCGGTATAACTTACATTGCTCAGCCGTGTGATTATTCACATCCCTGAGTGACTTAAATTATTGTGACACTCTGTATCTTGGGGGAACACCCTGCAGCCCCATGTTCATCCTTATAATATGATTGTGTGGTATCCAATACAAAGTTTGTCATGTTGGGTGTCTTCGGAAGGCTCATGATGCACTGAGCATTGTTGCTATAGTAATGTTATAGGCTGTAATTTCATGTATATAGTTATGAGGCTGAAAATGTGTTCTCATGGCTTAAAACAAGCCCAGGCAAAACTCTCCAGGAACAGAGTGGCAGTTCACACCTCATCAGGGCATGTATGGGACAAACCCAGCCCAGCCTCACAGGAACAAAGGACACTGGCATGGGCAGCAACAAAGGATCTGTTGGACTCTCCAGTGAGTCGCCCATGGCTTGAATGATCTCTTCCTTAGTTGGGGTGTCTGTGTTGATATCAAGATCTTCTGCCTCCTGGATGTTTGCTTTGTCTTTAGGTGGCTCCCTGTTCACCAATTCTTTGAAATGCTCTGTCCAGCATATTTCTTGATCTTTTTCGGTTGTTAGTAGGTGTCCTTGTTTGTTCCTGATGAGAGTATTTGTCGGAGTCTGCCGTTTACCACTGATAAGCCGCATCATTTTGTAGACGGTTCCTTGTTCACCACGAGCAGCTGCATCCTCTGCTTGTGTTGCCAGATTATCAATACAATGCCATTTGTCCGCTCTCACAAGGCGTTTGACCTTCCGGTGTGCCTTGCTATACTGCTCATAGTATTTGTCCTTTAGCTTCTGGGATTTTGTATCTAAAACTTTTTTCTTCAGAGCTCGTCTGGTTTCTATGGCGTTGCATGTGCTGGGTGTAATCCACTCCTTCCTTCTCTTCTGCCTGTAGCCTAGACAGGCTTCACTGCTCTATTTATAAATTGCTGTTACTTTGTCCCACTTCTTGTTGATATCCTCATCTGCATTCCCCTCCTCTTCATCAAGGTCTGCAAGTGCTTGAAACCTGTTCGTTAACTGCAGAACGAAGGCTTTCTGTATTTCAAGGGACTTTAGCTTGTCAATATCATAACGGCTATGTTCCTTGTTTGGTGGACCCACACTTCTTAGTTTTAGCTTGATGGAGGCTGTCACAAGGTAGTGGTCGCTGCCAACATCAACACCCCTTCTCACTTTCATATCTGTCAGTGAGCGTTGCCATTGATCATGATATGGTCAGTCTGGTTCTTATCTCTGCCATTTGGAGAACACTGTCAGCTTGTGAATTTCATGATGTTCAAATAGGGTTCCGCCGATGACTAGATCATTCATATTACAGAAATCAACAAGCCTTTCTCCATTTTCATTCATGATGCCACACCCTTGTCTTCCCATTGCTCTGTCATTGTTTGTGTTGTCCTTACTGACCTTGGCATTCAGGTCTCCCATGACGATAGTTAGGTACTCTCTAACTCTGCCTGTAGTTTAAGGTAGAATTTCTTTTACTTCTTCATCACTGTGACGGGGCAGAGCGGCCCCGCACTAGTATAGCAGGAGTTAACCCTTCCTTCCTGGCAGAGGAAGCCCTGCCCCGGAAGTTCTGCTGGGCATGCTCCAACTGGAGCTCAGGTATAAAAGCCTGCAGATCAGCTCAGTCTGGGCTGACCGCCCGAGGGGAAGGACACACGCCGCTAGCTCCTGCAGAGAGAGGGCCTGCGAGCCAAGATCCGGGAGTCAGCCCTACCGAGGCACCACTGGAGACCCTGATGGAGGACGGCCCAGGGGACGAACAGACTGGAGGACCCCTCGCTGCAGAAGCACTGCCATTCCCGGTAGGAAGTGACTCAGGGGAAAAATAGAGATAAACAGCGTTAAAGCTGTATTACCGCTCGGCGTGTTGCGGGCGGATCCCCGCCGAGCGGGCGGCAAGTAGAGCTTGCCGCTATCAGGGCCCTGGGTCGGGGCTCGGTGGAGAAAGTGGGCCCGAATCCCCCTACCCCCTCACCTTGAACTGTGAGGGATTATATGGACTCTGGCCGTTAGGCCGTGCTACCCTGCCTGCAAGGGGGGATTATATGGACTCTGGCCGCTAGGCCGTGCTACCCCGCCTGCAAGGGGGGATTATATGGACTCTGGCCGCTAGGCCGTGCTACCCCACCTGCAAAGGGAGACTATATAGACCCTGGCCGCTAGGCCGCACTACTGCGCCTCCCGGGGGAGAGAAGAGCGTACGACCGACTGACAGTAACAGACGGCCCGTAGAGACGCAAACTACGAGACTAGAGAGGTGAGGCCCCGGTACCTTTCCGGCCCCTGCCACAAAGGGGCTCTGCGGTGCCAGGCCCACTACAATCACTGTCATTGTTTCTCCCGAGGCTGTTGTTAATCTTCCTGATCCCGTCCAACTGCTCTCACTGACACCCAGGATGTGTAAGCTGTAGTGTCTCATCTCTGCTGTGATCTGAGCTAGCTTCCCTGTTTCATACATTGTGATCTTTAGCTATTCGGTGTAACATTGGCCTAAATGGCCTCCAAATGCAAGGGAAACAGACTCCAAGGTTGGTTTGCTGCTCTCGAACATCATATCAAACCTGCAGACTAACTGCTAGTAAAGACGTGGTGGACAAATTCTTTTGCTTCATCTTGGATCTAAATGGGCATCTGTCATATGACTGAAAAGTAGAGGGTTGTTGTTGCTAGTAGCATTGTCTACCCTTGAAATAAGATGATGATGACAAAGAAGACTAAGGT
This sequence comes from Terrapene triunguis, assembly GCF_002925995.2. Classification (NCBI taxonomy): domain Eukaryota; kingdom Metazoa; phylum Chordata; order Testudines; family Emydidae; genus Terrapene; species Terrapene triunguis. Next base: position 4,753,484 of record NW_020664436.1, read on the forward strand.
TGGTAATTCTATCTTTGGTATCTGAAAAGAGGTGCAGGAAATCTCCTCTTAAAAGGAGACCTTAGACTTCGTTTCCTAGGGAAGAGAAAAGGAACGTAGCCAGGCATGTCTTCCGAGAGTTATTGTTATTGCTACCAATTTTGAAGATGTGTATGAGACATCAAAGGATGCCCTCAGTGTATGTTTAGCAACATAATCTCTCTTTAATGAGGGCATTAGCCATTCTGGAGTGGTCATCAGAGAGGTTGTTGGTGAACAGAGACATTTTGTTCCACAGGTGAAACTGGATCGAGTTATAATGGGTTATTAGTTAGAAAAGATGATGAGAATAGCTTCCCTCTCAAAGAATCCAGTATTTTCCCTTCTCTGTCACTGACAGTAGAATGTAAATTATCCTAATCTTGGCATTTGAGTTGTTGAAGCCTCTACCTGAGAATTAGGTGGAGAATGTACATGAAAGAAAGAAAACCCTTCATAGAATCATAGAAGATTAGGGTTGGACGAGACCTCAGGAGGTCATCTATTCCAACCCCCTGTTCAAAGCAGGACCAACCCCAACTAAATCAGCCCAGCCAGGGCTTTGTCAAGCCAGGCCTTAAAAACCTCTAAAGATGGAGATTCCACCACCTCCCTTGGTAACCCATTCCAGTGCTTCACCACCCTCCTAGTGAAATAGTTTTTCCTAATATCCAACCTAGACCTTCCCGACTGCAACTTGAGACCACTGCTCTTTGTTCTGTCATCTGCCACCACTGAGAACAGCCTAGCTCCATCCTCTTTGTTTCTGTGCCGTCAATAAGGCTTCTTTAAAATACAGCCAGCTCTCCTGGACTCCTTTCCCCCTCATATTAGTCTCCCAGGGGACCCTGCTCATCAGTTCCCTGAGGGAGTCAGTCTGCTTTTCTGAAGTCCAGGGTCTGTATTCTGCTGCTCTCCCTTCTTCCTTTTGTCAGGATCCTGACCTCGACCTCTCATAGTCACTGGTGCGCAGGTTGCCACCCACTTCTACTTCCCCTAACAATTCTTCTCTATTGGTGAGCAGCAGCTCAAGAGGAGTACGACCCCTAGTTGGTTCCTCCAGCACTTGCACCTGGAAGTTGTGCCCAACACTCTCCAAAAACATCCTGGATTATCTGTTCGCTGATGTATTGCTCTCCTTTCCTGGTCCCTTCTTACGGAATCTGGTAAAGCTTATCCACCTTTCTTGCAATTGGCTGTCAAGAAGATGGGGTATTCCATTTTGATTTCCTGATTGCTATAAACCATTCAAAAGGGACAGAGAAACCTTATTTGAAGAAGTATTTTCAAGTATGTCAAAAACAGGGTGCAAAGTTTCCTCCAATGAAACTAAAGGCAATTTCAATCCTAACTGTCAGGGTGGTTAAACACTGGAATAAATTGCCTAGGGAGGTTGTGGAATCTCCATCTCTGGAGATATTTAAGAGTAGGTTAGATAAATGTCTATCAGGGATGGTCTAGACAGTATTTGGTCCTGCCATGCGGGCAGGGGACTGGACTCAATGACCTCTCGAGGTCCCTTCCAGTCCTAGAATCTATGAATCATGGGAGGAAAAGGGCTTTGTAGGAGCCCTGCTTTTTCCTTAGGGAACTAAGTACCCACTTCAATACTGGGGTGGGGTAAAAATATGACTTTGAATCCTTTCAGGAGGTTTTCTACTCCAGCCCAGTTCTGATGCTGGACTTACTCTCTGGGTTAGACAGATAACATCCTTCTCATCCCTCTTCCCAAAATGTTCAGAACATCCAGACTTCTCTGTATTGGAGTCACAGCTCGTGGGAGAAGGTGATGTCCTGACATATCCGTTCAACTCTGAGACTTGTGCCCTGGCTATGCAAGGTTTGGCTAGCTGTGAACAGCCAGGCTATAATTTGCCCTCTGTAGTGCCAGTACATGCTGCCTCACATAGGGAACACCACTTAGATTTAGCCCAATGTTTGTGGGAGAGCAGGGCGGGCAGAAGAATCCCAGAAGGGAGGCACAGCAGTGACAGATCCAGGTGACTGAAACCACCACACTATCAAATACCCAATCCAAGGAAGAAGGAGAACATGGAAGAAAGATTATAAATTACTGCTGCCCAACAACAAATAAAAATTAAAGTTATAAAACAAAGTGCACAGGAGAAACTGAACCACCAATTTATTATGCCACCAGAGGCTGTACATCTGGTAGCTTGAACTGAAGGATGAGGCCCTGGAGCCTCCAGCAACAACTTTGGATTGCCTCCAAATTCCTTGGACGGGCGGGAGCATCAACGCCATTAGTGGTGAATGAGGAAAGAAGCTACGCTGAACAAAAAAAATCTACTCTGTCCCATAAACCTAGCCCCCATCCTCCATGCTATATTTCCTCACATAATACTAAAGCTAATTTCTAAAGCACTAAAAATAAAATAAATTAAAAAAATTAGAAAACTTTTTTGTGAGCAAACTATGACTTAATCCTCATTAGACTTCAAAGTATCAAAATATTTTTAATTTTTCAAGAATACTGCAATAGTACACCCACTGATTATATAACAGGAATACCTACTGTAAAAGGTGTTCAGTATCTCAAGTTATTTTAGGTTACCTATATATTTTAAGAATAGTATATAATGTTTCAACAGATTTCCAAATTTTAATCTTATAGTCAATACTGTAAACCAGTGAGCTAGCTCAGTAGTCCAGGTAGGATCAATGTCACACCAGAGTCCGTTGTGGGTCCTTGCCTCTGGGCACAGTTTATTGATTAAACAGAAAATTTGGGCAAAATTCCCAAATATATAGTTCACCCAACATTGTTTACTGTTCCAAGTGGCTTTTCCCTCATCTCTCTCAGTCCCTCCCCATCCTTTCTCTGACCCAGGGATTTCTGCAGCAGCTTTTCTACTCCCTACAGTTCACTCTCTAAGCCATCTGTGTGGGAATCACCTAAAAACTTGGTTCTTTCCCCTACAGTTTTCCAACACTAAGCTCCTGCTGGCCTTTATAAAGAGCAGGTAATCTTCAGGTTGTCACCTGAACCTAGCCCCACAACCTCAGCCAGGAGGCACCTTATTAGTAATAGTTGGGGCTGGGACTCGTATCCCCTCAAAGGAGCCAGTCACCCTGTGATAACGCTATTAACAAATTTCCCAAATTTATATATATCAAGATGCTTTAAAGATACTAAGTTATTTGTAACGCAGTTATCATTATTTATATTCAAATTTAACCTGTTAAAAAGTTCATATTAGGAAAAATACCTGTTTTGAAAGTCCAAAAGTTCAGCATTAATTTTTTCAATGTCTACATCTGTCCAAAGTATCTCATAATACCCACTGATATTGTTCATTACAGTATCATATAATCCATATAATTTCTGAAGCAATCCTAGCTCCTTCCTGCAAGATAAAAACCATATCAACCATTAGAATCAGCTACTGAAAGATGGTGTAATAATTTCTGCTCGTTTATTATGAGTACAGAAGAATAACTAAAATCTTTTTAGAATGCAAGCCTTTGGGGATAGAAAGCTGTGTCTTCTATGTACTCTAGCAAAGAGAACAATAACAGCAATCAAGTAATAAAACAATGTGAAGTACTAGTCCGAATAGCCCAATAATCAAGTTGTTTGATATTAATAACAATATTGCAAAAGTTTCAGGTAGACTAATTAGGGGCTTGTCTATGGGGGAGATGTTGAGGGTTAAACCAGATTGATTTGATGCACATTAGTTCACATGCAACAGGCAAGCCGCACTAATAGCATGCACACAAGTCAGCTGTGCCCTCTTTCAATTTGTATCATTGTGTTCACATGGTAGCAGCTTGCTGTGTACTAAACACATGGCATTCTCTGAGGATATCCTATGGTCCTTTGCTTCGCCGCTCAGCATGTGCATTCTGGGATTTTTCTCGCTATGCATTGTGGGATGAATAGCAGAAGCCCAGTGGGTTCACATTTGTAAAAATCACATGCTTCCTTTCTGGGTAGACTAGCACCATTTTCAAATTGCTGTTGGTCAGGACGGACCTAACTATGCTCCACAACACTGTGCTGGCAACTACAAATATGCAAAAGCTCCTTTGGCTGTATTTCAGCTTTTGAAGCTCGATAACTTTGATTTTGGACTTTGCCCAGTACACCACCAAGCAGATGATGTGGCAGCAACAGAAGCTTGAATTTCAGCAGCAGCAGCAGAAGAAGCCAAAAGACGATGAGGAAGAAGAGGATAATGCTGAGCAACTGCTACTCCAGGATATGTGGAGATATGTGCTGAACTAGTACCAGAACTGCAGCAGCACTGTACCAACATGAGATGTCCCTTACCTGTAGAAGAGTGGGTTGCCACTGCCATATGGAAGTTTGCCATCCCTGAATGCTACAAGTCTGTAGCCAACCAAATAGGCATAGGAAGGTGAACTGTTGTGGCCATTGTCACAAAGGCGTGTGATGCAATACATAAGGTACCATTGCAGTGGTTTACAAACCATGGTAATGATCAAGAGATTATTGATGACTTTGCCTGCATGGGGTTCTCAAACTGTAGTAAGGCAATTGATGGCCTTACATGTGCCTATTATTTGCCACACACACACCAAGGCTCAGAATTAATAAACAGAAAGGTATGGGTATTTCTCCATGGTGTTCCAAGGGCTGGTTGACCACCATAGCAGGTTTACAAACATAATTTCAAGATGGTCTGGAAGGATGCATGTCGCAAGGATCTTTTGAAACTCAGTACTATTTAAATTAATGGAGAAAGGACAATTTGTTCCCTGTGGACATTAATGGTGTGACGATTGCTCTGGTTACCCTGGAAGACCCAGCATATCCTCTGCTGACCTGGTTAATGAAGCTATTGGAAGGCCACTTGTGTAATGGAATGATAAGCTGTATTATACTGTTCGGCCACTAGGTGCCACTGTGGCAACATACCTTATTTGAGCCATACAGGCAGAACATTAAAGGCTCTTGTACTGAACGTATCTGGTGTGTATCTTGCTCAGAAGACAGTTCTGTAGTCAGTCTATATCTGATACAGGAGCATGACATGGTGTCAGAAGTAAACAAGTGCCAGGGGAGAACAGAAAAAGAGGAAAAAAGCAACAAAGGTTTCAAACAGAAGGGAAAAAAAGCAAAAAAAGGTGTCCACTAAGGTATTCCGTACACCCAGCAGGTAGGCTACTGATATAATGATGCTGTGCCGAATACATCAATTCCACAGTTTCACTGCCTCTGCAGAAAGGGATGGTGATCTCGCTCCTCCCTGGTGGTTCATGTAGAACATTCATGCTATGTTGTCTGTCATAACCTTTATATGTTCACCATTGATCAATGGTAGGAAATGTGCACAAGCATTCCTGACCAGTCTGAGCTCCAATAGGTTGATATGGAGCATTGATTCTATGGGGGGCCATTTGCCCTAAACTGTGTGATTGTCTAGATGAGCTTCCGAGCCCAGTAAAGATGTGTCTGTTGTCAGTTTCAATGTTGGAGATGGCTGTGTGAAGGGGACCCCTGTGCAGACATTCTGAGGATCTTTCCACCACTCAGAGAGAGTCTTTGAGTGTCGACAGTAGTTTGTTTATTCAATGTGTCTCTGTTTGGTGCGTATACCGTTTTGAGCCATGCCTGAAAGCAATGCATATGAAGTGTTGTATGCCTTATAACAAAGGTGCCTGCCACTATGTGCCCAAGTAGTTGGAGGCAATTTCTGGCCGAGATCTGGGGGCTGGTCTGAATGTTGTCTATTAAGACAGTTAGGGTGTTGAACCTGTGTAGTGGGAGGAAGGCTTTGACCTTCACTGCATCAAGATAGGCTCCTATGAATTCCAGATGGTGCCCAGGAGTCAAAGTCAATTTTTGAGTGTTCAGCTGAAGTCCCCATTGTATGAATACATCTGTAGTCTTTTGCGTGGCCACTAGGGTGTCATCAAAGGCTCATGCCTTGAGTAGGTAGTCATCTAGATAAGGTACATCATGTTTCTTGATTTGTGAAGGTGGGCCGCTACCACAGATAGGACCTTCAAGAACACGCTGGGTGCAGATGACAGGCTAAATGGAAGTACCCTGTATTGAAAATGGTCTTGACCAAAAGTGAACCCGAGGAACCTTCTGTAGGATGGTTGAATCACAATGTGAAAATTAGCATCTTTGTAGGTCGAGGACTGAGAAGAAGTCTCCCTGGTCTAGAGATGGAATTATTGCTGCTAATGTAACCATCTTGAATCTTTGTGCCTTTCCATATTTGTTTAGTGCTCTCAGATTGAGAATGGGTCTCCATCCTCTGTTTTTTTCCGATATTGGGAAGTATTTGGAATAGAAACCCTTCCCTCTGTGTTCATTTGGAACTGGTTCTATAGCACCGAGGTTTAGGAGATGATTTATTTCCTGACTTAACAGGCTCTTGTGAGAGGAGTCCCTGAAGAGGGCGGGGAGGGTGGATGGGTAGGAGGGAGGGAGGTAAAATGGATTGAATAACCATTGGAGATGATCTCCAGTATCCAGTTGTCTGATGTTATCTTTTCCCAGTTTTGTTGAAAAAGAATAAGGCAGTGTCCAAAGGGTTGTAGATGGTTCGAGTTTTGCAGCAATTGATGATGGCAGTAGTTGCTTGGGGCCTCAACCAATGTATCAAAATTGATGTTTCGACATTGAGGGCTGCACAGTTAAGTTTGGGGAGCCGTAGGCTTTCATTTTTGCACCTGTTGTCTCTTCCGCTGGGGTTTGTATTGTCTCTGAGATGGAGGAAACTGAGCTGGTCGGGATCTTTGTGATGTCTGTGACTTACCGTACTGTCTTTTTTGTGCCAGTGTGTAGAGCATAATGTGGCTCTTCAGTCCTTCAGTGTGCATAGTGAGGCGTCTGTCTTTTCTGCAAAGAGTTTGGATTCTTTGAATGGAAGGTCCTCCATGGTCATTTAGACTTCTCTTGGGAGAATGGAAAGGTGAAGTCAGGAAGCTCTCTTCATCACTACTGCCATTGATATGGAGCAGGCAGCTGTGTCTCCAGCGTCTAATGCAGTCTGTATTGCTGTCCTTGCCAGAAACTGGCTCTCGGCAATGACGGCTTGGAACTGTTCTCTTTGATCATTTGGGAGATGTTTAATAAAGGCATTAAGTTTTCCATAATTGATATAATATTTAACCATAAGGGCCTGATAATTAGCAATCTGAAATTGTAAGGTTGCTGATGAATATGACTTCCTGCCAAATAAGGCGAGTCATTACCAGTCCTTGTCGTAGGGTGTTGATTTAGCATGGTGCTATTTGCCACGTGTGTTTACAGTGTATACAAGAAGGGAATTTGGGGATGGTTGGGAAAATAAAAAGTCCACAATCATAGAGGGGACATAATATTTTTGTCTGCCCTTTGCATGTGGGAGTTATCATGGCCAGCGTTTGCCAGATGACCTTGCCTAGGTCTAGTCAGGCCTTGTTGATCAGGAATGCAATACATGCTGGTGAGGATGTATGGAGGATGTCCAACAGCTTGTTTTGCAACTCCTTTATTTCTTCAAGGGGGATCTGAAGTGTGTCTATCACTCTCCTAGTGAGGTCCAAAAATTGCTTAAGGTTGTGTGCCGTAGATGGTTGAGGAGGCATCACGGCTTCACCTGGAGTGGAAATGTTTATTGCTGGAGTAATTTCTTGATCCAGCCTTGCCTCCTGCTTCTCAAAGGTCTCCTCTTGGGGATCAGGGAGTCTAGAAATGGAAACTGAGGGAGATCATCTTCCTCTATCCCTATGGGAGACACTCAAGGTTCTAGAGGACTGGTGTCTATAGGCTGCCCATGGCTCCCAGTACAGCCACTGGGATGGTGTGAAGGGCATGGCTGATGGTACCCAAAAATATCCATACCAAGTGGGTGGGCCTTGTCAGTCCTGTCATGGTTCTAGGTGACTGGTCCCTTGGCATTGCCCTGGGAAACTTTGCACTTAGACCAAAGATAAGTTATCATTGTCCTCTTCATTTTCACTTGATAGAGGTCGACCAAATAAAGAGGCTGGTGGTGAGTGTCCTAGTACCATAGGGAATTCCAGAGACCGAGATGTGGTTGTGACGTTGTGCAGTCTATATAGTTTTATAAAAATATAAGTGAATATAATGTAACTGGGATAGTTTTATAAAAATTTGACAATAAGTGAATATAATGCAACTGGGATATGCTTCGTGCAAAAGGTCTCTTGTAAGGTATCATTACAAAGCGCATAATCTACTGAGTATGATCATCTGATTTGTATAAATGTACCACTCTTGTATCTAAAACTAGAAATATAAAATGTAACTCTGAGGGCCTATTGTAATTATGTAAAGTGTGGGCCATTAATGATGGTTTGGAATCTTGATGACTCCCATTGTCTGCAGATGGCTGTTTACCTGTGAGTCTTCCTGTATATGTGTGTGCTGGCAAGTGAGTAATGAAGTCTTGCAGTGACATGTGATCATGTCACCTGAACTGGAATCCATCTTTAACCTGGGGCTTTTCCAGTGAGGGGGGGTGGAAACCCAGAGGGACAAAGGATTCCCGCCTTATGCAAAAGATATATAAAGGGGTGGAACAGGAGAGACGAGAGAGGAGCCATCATGGAGAAGCCCCTAGCTAACACCTAAGCTGGAACAAGAGCTGTACCAGGGGAAAGAATTGTGCCCAGGCCTGGAAGGTGTCCAGTCTGAGAAAAACTTACTGAAGCATCTCTGAGGGTGAGATTATCTGTATTTAGTTTGATTAGGCATAGATTTGCGCATTTTATTTTATTTTACTTGTGACTTACTTTGTTCTGTCTGTTACTACTTTGAACCACTTAAATCCTACTGTCTGTATTTAATAAAATCACTTTTTATTTAGTAATTTACTCAGAGTATGTATTAATACCTGGGGGAGCAAACAACTGTGCATATCTCTCTATCAGTGTTATAGAGGGCGAACAATTTATGAGTTTGCCCTGCATAAGCTTTATGCAGGGTAAAACGGATTTATCTGGGTTTAGACCCCATTGGGAGTTGGGCATCTGAGTGCTAAAGACAAGCACACTCTTGTGAGCTGTTTTTAGGTAAACTTGCAGCTTCGGGACAAGTGATTCAGACCCGGGGCCTGTGTTGGAGCCGGACAGGAGTGGCTGGCTCAGCAAGACAGGGTGCTGGAATCCTGAGCTGGCAGGGAAAACAGAAGCAGGGGTAGTCTTGGCACATCGGGTGGCAGCTCCCAAGGGGGTTTCTGTGATCCAACCCGTCACAGTGGTCAGTACCACACCACCAGTACCAAGCAGCAGGGATTCCAGTTTCTCTGAAACCAAGAGGTCCTTGGAGAAATGAAATTCCTGTGGTACTGCCGTGGTAATTGGTACCGACAAAGTTTGTCTAGAAAGGCCAATGAATATCAAGGAGTCAGTGGTAGCTGTAGTCTTTTGTCTGATGATCAGCCAGAAGAGGTCTCTCTGATTGAAGTGCTCAGTACTGTGGCTTTCCTTGTCTCCAGAGATGCCGTTTAGAAGAGGTATTCTGGTCTCTACCAATTTCTTGTCAGATGGTACCGACGCTACTTAGCTTTGCCCCTCTGGTTTTTAGGCTTAGTGCTGGTACTGGTACTTAATGAGCCTAATGTCTCATGGGTACTGCGCTGCGGCTCTGTCGGTACCAAGGTCACTGATTTTGCCAGGGATCTCTTTCTCCTAGTCAATTCTTCAATCTGAGAAACTGTAGCCCTCTTTTATGAGCTTTTGTGAGAGGAATCAGTAGATTTCCTCTTTGATGCCACCAGAGTTTGATGTCCTATGGACGTTGATGGTTGCATCGGGGATTGTTGCTCTGGGGGAGTCCCAGAACTAGGGTCAGCGGCTGGTCTCAGAGAACTCTCCGTCATCAGGAGCCTCAGCTTCGATTCACAGCTCTTTCTTGTCCTTGCCTTCAATTTTTGACAGAAGGTACACTTCTCTGGTATATGAGCCTCTCCTAAGTATACATTTTGTAAACGATAGGAATGTAGAAACTTTAAGGAGGAGATGTAATAGAATGCTAAACTGTACTATACTGTTCAGCCACTAGGTGATGCTGTGCATAAAAACCAGTTACTTACCTTTTGTAACTATTGTTCTTCGAGATGGTTGCTCATGTCCATTCCATTGTAGGTGCGTGCGCGCTCAGATGCGCGTCCGTCAGATTTTTGCCTTAGTGGTACCCATAGGGCCAGCTGTGGTGCCCTCTAGAGTGCCACACTCATGCTGCAGTATATCAGGCACCGCCAGCCAATGCCCTCTTAGTTCCTTCTTGCTGACCTCTCCGAGAGAGGGGCAGGAGGATGGGTAATGGAATGGACATGAGCAACACATCTCGAAGAACAACAGTTACGAAAGGTAGATAACAGTTTTTTCTTCTTTGAAGTGCTTGCTCATGTCAATTCCATTCTAGGTGACTCGCAAGCAGTATCAATGGAGGTAGTCTCAGAGTTCACCGTCGTGCAGCTTGCAGCACTGCTCTGCCAAAGCCAGCATCATCTCAAGCTTGCTGGATCAGTGCATAGTGCAAGGCAAAGGTATGAACGGACGACCAGGTGGCGGCCCGACAAATTCTTGGATCGGCACTTGAGCAAGGAAGGCTGCAGAGGATGCCTGTGCTCTAGCGGTAAGAAGAAACAGAGGGCGTGGGCCAGTGGCGCCTGATATACTGTGGCATGAGGTCACCAGGCAGGACAGATGTGGGGAGGGGAAAGGAACATAGGTAGATAGGTCATGGTGCGGGCTTCAAAATGGTTGATAATCAGGGCTTTAACATGAGACAGGTCATTTTCTGGCATGAGCAGCTTCTATTTTGAAAACATGTATTGGCGGGGGGAAGCAAAATGTATGGGGCAAAGGAGGGAGTTGAGGAGGGGGCTGGAGACTCAGAAAGGCTCCTAGTTCATATCTGCCTAAAATGGCTGTGGCCGTTAGGCATCCAGAACAGAAGGTAGCATGGCAGTATAGCATAATAATAATACATTTTAAAGACAGATACATACATGACAAGTTTTCCTCAATAGGATGTGTCTCCTCAATCCTGGCCTGTATTTCAGGCTAGGAATTGGCTAGGCATCATGCTCAGTTCCTACATGGCAGGAATCAGGATCGCTTTCTATCTGGCAACAAGGTTCTGAGTCCTGAACACATCATGGCTTGCTGGGGACAGCTTTTCAGTAGGCTCCTCATGTTCATCCTCCGATGACTCTTGCTGCTCATCCTTGGAGTGGGGCAGCAGAGGGGGAGGCAAGTTTCAGTAGTGGTGTGATGCAGGGGTCGGCAGCCTTCGGCACATGGCCAATCAGGGTAATCCGCTGGCAGGCTGCGAGACATTTTGTTTACATTGACCGCCCGCAGGCACGGCTCCTTGCAGCTCCCAGTGGCCGCGGTTCACCGTTCCCAGCCAATGGGAGCTGTGGGAAGCGGTGGCCAGCACAAAATGTCTCACAGCCCGCCAGCAAATTACCCTGATGGGCTGCGTGTCGGAGGTTGCCGACTTCTGGTGTAATGGATCAAAATTGTGTCCAGCTCCTTCAAAAATGGATAGATCGCATTTCCACTGCTGGACCTTTCTTGGTATCCTTGGTTTTAATGTACATTCTCCTGAGCTGTTTGGTCTTTATTCTGCACTGGTAGGTGATCTGGTTCTGGTGCCTCACAGACATCTGCTTAGCAATGTACACAAAATTATCTTTATTCTGGTGCCTGGCCACAAGATCTTCCTGCATTGATGCTTCTTCCCAGATTGTGGATAAGATCAAGGGTCTCAGTACAGCTCCAAGCAGCTGCTCAAGGCATGTTGTAAGGCAATATCACAGCAATGCAGATATTTTTTTAATCAAGGAGCAAATGGGGACATCCAGTCAACTTGACACCAGAGCAGTGGAGGGCACACAGGTAAATGGACAAGTCAGTGATGGTCGCCCACAAAGCAGTGTGGGATAGCAGTTGGAGGACTGCCAAAGTAGTGTGCAGCTGCAATGCATGCACATAAACAATAGACTGAACTAACACAAACTTAGTTCACTTTGAAAGAGGACTCCAGAGTTTGATAAATGCAGTTAATGCATTACAATGAATGGTGTTGTGTGCATGAAAGTGTTTTCAAACTATATTAGTTCAACTCAACCCAGTTTAACCCCCCTGTGTAGACAAGCCCTAGGTTACATTTGTTAATTTGGAGGAAAAAAAGTTATATTAATAAGATCCGTATTGCCCACATATTAGTTTTTTATTTGAAGATTTCTTTTAATATTCCCCTCCTGAAATGGTTTAAGAAACTGGAGGAAATGATTAACTGGTTTGTATAGAAAGGCCAGATAAATGAACTTCTGACCATAAAGCTGTGGAATATGAGAGGCAGGGGGATGTCCAAGACTATCAAATTATAGAATAATGCTTAAATAGGTATAGCAGAAATGGATTTAGCAGGGGACAACGAGTTTGACATGAATTTGCAAGATTATATTAATACAATTTCTAATTAATTTTGGGCTGCCTTTGTACAGGCATTGTATCATGGACCAGGATGATTGTTGCTTTCTATACAGCAGAGGTTGGAAAACCGTTGGAATACTGTATATAGTTCTGGCTGTCTCAATACCAGAAAGTTTTCAATAAATTGGATGGAATTCATAGAATATTAACAAAAATTATTAAAAAGCTGGAGGACTGACTTACAAAGAAATATTTATATTTAGTATTTAAATGATATCATACCAATATATTTATCTAGGTAGAGAAACCTAAATAAAAACAAAATACCTTGTGCTCATATTATTCCAATATAAAGGAATGAGTAAATAGAAGACTATACAATACAATATTGTACAAATATCAAACAGGCAAACACAGAGAAATGGGTGAGTTCAATATACTATAATTAGAATTCTATGAAAGCCAACTTTTTAGAACAATTGTATGAATAAGGGTAAGGTTTTAAAGTTTCTGGACCTGATCTTTCAAAGGAGCTATGCTGATTCACACTTGCTGAGGATCTGATCCTCTGGATTTTGATACAGGGCCAAAGTTAAAGTTGTTTGGGTGTTAAATGGTCTGTGTATATGTACTGAGTGTTAAAAATAGTGGCAGAATTGTTTGTGTAACTTTAGTTTTGAATTGCTATGGTTTTTAATACTTTGGGGCTTTACAGATATGTTTAATGGTGTATCTTTTCTTAAATTGTACTATGAAATCCTACCTTCAAGTTAACAAAGATTGTGTGTTGTAATCTCCCTTCGTGGATTGTTTTGGTTTTTTTAATTTAACCTACAGCTGCAAAAACCTCTGAGCCATCCAGAGGAAGCCTGAATACTGTTCTACACTTTCTGTGACAGGCATGCAAAGTTTTTTCCTGGACTAGATGCAATACTTATATCATTTCCCCAGTCATACCAATTCCCCAAACCCTCAGACTGTCTCCATCTCTGAATCCCCAGCTAGTCCCTGCTGCCTGGCCCCAGACCCTGGTCATTCCTCACTCCCCAACTGAAACACCACTTCCTGGCTCCAGTCAGTACCACGTTAGAGCCCAATTGCAGTTTTACTTCCAGCCAGTCCCACTCCATGGACAGAGCACCCAGTCAGCCATGACTCTGCAGCTCCAACTCCATTCTAATTCCAGACCACAGCTGGTCTTCACCTTCCTTCAGATACCTCAGTTCATGCTCCTCCCTCTGCTAAGAGTTGCAAGAACCCTGCTCTTTTATACCACATAAGGTCTGCCAGAAATGATGGGATAAGTACATATACTTTTGTACAAATGCCCTTTTTCAATTCACTCCAGCATTTCTAAAATACTTAACACGTTCTTGAAGATAGCTCTATTTTCCATTACCTGATTTTATGTAAAACTTCATAGTCTGTGACAGGTAATCCAAACAGCTGTTCACCAGATGAATAAGTGACAAATTTCCTCCAGAGTTCATCAAAATTGGCCTGATCAAATTAAGATTTAAAAATGCAAACAGGATATACATTTAATAACTAAGAGATCCTCTAATTATCATAAACTGCTGTCCAATTATAAAGCTATCTTAAGTCTGCAGTATGTATACAAAGAAATATTTAGTAACATCTTTTGGTCTCCAAAGGACATACATTTGATTTTAAATCCTGTTCAATTTCTACCTACAGTGGGGAGTGTTTTTTCTAGTGTCAACAAGGAATGCCACAATAGGGGCAGACTACAATTTAACAGATTTTTTTAAAAACATTGTCTCATTTAATATTACAGATGCTCCAGCTAAACAGAGAAAATGTGCACAACAAAGATCTGAAGAAATATTTTATAAAAAAGGATGTGCACTTAAAGCAACATTATATTATACAGTCAGGAGAAATTAAACATTGTATTAGCTGATGTGGACACAACTAGAAAAAACCATTAAATAGAGCCAGAATTATATAACTTGTCAAGCAAAGTGTACTGCCAGAAGACTGGTGAAAAGCAAATATAGAATCAATTTTAAAAAAGGAAGGATGAGTGATTCTGGTAATTACCATTTTATAAGTATGGAGAATTGGAAAATATTTGTATTACTTTTTACTACTAATATATGCCTTTCAGTTTACCTTGCCTGAATGCATAGTTAGGTCAAGAGGGGTTGTAGAGAAGGAAAGTAGAAAAGGATAACCAGTAGCCTAGATAAGAAGCATCCCCTCATACACAATAGTTACATTTATAGCCATGAAGAGGGACTTCTCAGTTCCAACCCTGGCAATGTGACTGTTTGCCAAGGCTGAGAATCTAACATCAAAACACTGATCTATTAAAAGACATGCCCTACAGAAAAGGAGGGGTGGGGGGAGTTTTCAGCAGCTACAGGTTGACCCAGAGACACCGACTGGGAGTGAGGGATCTGCAGCAGACAAACTGTAATTTGGTCCTCAAGAGAACAGCGGACACCAAGGCAAACCCATGTCTACCTAGGGGCTTGAAGGGAATGCCAAGCATAGGTGACACAGTATGCACAGAAGTCTGTTATCTTACATCTTTTTCTCTGAGTGATGGGAATCTTTTAGCAAATAAACCATGCTTTGTTTTGAAGAAACTGCTTCCATCTCACTGCATATTGTTGCTTTCCACAGGCTCCTGAAGGAAAACTCTTGCAAAGTGCCAGGTCCATTGGGATTGCTAATAAATAACACAGTTGGCAATAGAGTCATGTGTCAGGTTTTCAGCCGGAATGTCCGGTCGAAAAGAAAACCTGGCAGCGTCCAGTTACTGTGCTAAAAGTCCGGTTTCCTGTAGTAACCGGCCTCTTCCACTGAGGGGGCGGGAAGAGCAGCAGCTGCGGCTGGAGCCACGAAGAGCTGCTTTCTGCTCCCAGGCCTGCTTGGATCCAGCAGTGTCTGGAGAGACCCGAGTGCCATGACCTGGCTGGGTCACTTGATGGTGAGCCAGGTTCCAGCACTCCAACAAGCAGAGCAGGAAAGGGGGTGGTACCTATGGCAGGGATGGCGGACAACAGTCCAGGCACCCACAAAATGGGTGGGGAGAGCGGCAACAGCCCAAGCAACAGGTCTTCAGGAAGAGAAGGGGCAGGGAGAGGGGCAGCAGCATGCAGGGCAGCAAGGGGGTGAGCGACAGGTGGGGAGGAGCAGCAGTAACAGGCGGGGCAATACATAGGGCAAGGAGGGGGGAACAGGCAAAGCTGCACATGGGGCAAGGAGGCAGCAGAGAGTCTGGGGAAGATGCTCCCGGGCTGCCCAGCCGCTCTCTGCAGTTGGATTGCTTTGTTGCACCCAGCAAGAAAGCCCCGTGGCTCATGGGCCCTACCCCCTCTCACCATATTCCAGGTCACGGGCCACACCGCAAAGTGGCCTTGACTCATTTATAGCTCCACAAAGGCCAAGCACGCTTGGCTCCTAAAGCTGGCTGAGCCCTGTACAGGGCCTGTGCTCACCAGGCTGCTTTGTGCCCACACGCAGCGTCCCAGGGACCCAGCCACCAGGCAGGGGAAAGCCCCCTACAAGGCAGACCCCAGCCCAAGGGAAGCATGTAGACACCTGGCCCCCATGGGAGCTAGGGAATTGATTTCCTGGGGAGCAGGATTGCAGCCTAGGAGAGGGATATTTTGGAAGGGCATAGGTCACACGTGCTGGAAAAGGAGTTTGGGCCAGTGGTTACAGCAGAGGGACTGAGAGAGAGAACTCCTGGGTTCTATTCCCAGCTCTGTTACAGACTTGCTGGGTGACCCTGAGCAAATCATATCCCTGCTCTGTGCCTCTATTTCCCCTCCCATAAGATGGGGATGGCAATATCCACTTCCATTTACAGTGTACTTTGAGATCCCTGGCAGCAAAGCACTAGATCTGTGCTAAGCATGAGTGTGACGAGTGGCTGGATCATGGCTTGGAGCCCGCTTGCTCCATGAAATTTTCCAGTAAGGTCCTGAGCAGACTGGGTGGAGCTCTGAGGGTCCCAATGGGACTGGGAAATGAATAGGAGGGCTCAATCCCATTGCTAGTGAGGCAAAAACTCCCATTGTTATTGCCTCCTAAACCAGCCCCATCCAAGGCAGCCTCAGTGGAGAGGCCAGCATGCAGGGGCCCTCAAGACGAGCATCCTGCTCAGCCCCGGGGGGGCCCTCCGAGGCAAGGTGGGTAGGGAGCTCTGCCTGCTCTGTGCAGAGAGGTCCCAGCTCCCCCAAATCCAGGTAGCTCAGCCCAGCTCTGACCTCACTCGCCTCCCGCCTGGCCCAGACAGATAACAGGAGCAAGCGGCAACACAGCTCTGTGTACATGCATGAGTCAGGTACCCGGGGCAATTACTGGGTGTTGTTGTGCATGCCCCATCTTTGTCTCACACTCATCTGGTGATGTCCACAAATTTTAAATGTGACACCGAACTGTATATTAAGGAGCACACAAAAAAGCAATCTGGTTTTCAGAGGTTTTGTGAGTGCTCAGCACCACTGAAAACCTTCTTATCTTTATTAAGATGGCCAATTGAGATGCCCAGTTTTAGGCAGTGAGGTTTGAAAGGCTTTACCTAGGTCCTTTAGACTTGATAAATGATTAGGTTTCAATATACCTTTATCAAGTCTGTTCTAATGTTTTTTGTTATGCATGGAAAAACTGTAATTAAACAATTAATTGACAGTATTCATATGGAGACTTCCAAGGCTGAGGAAGCTATCCAGCTAGAAAGGACTGCTGTCATGCCACCGGGGAAGGAGGATAAGGCTCTGGTACAGGGAGGATACTGGCTGCTGGTTACTTCTGGCAGCAGGCAGTGCTCCACCCCTACTCCCAACTCACTCACCATGGTGATGAAGAACCGTTAATGCTGCCCTGGCAACGAGTGATGAGGAATCACCCCGAAAGGTTGAAGAGGAGAAGCCATATATCCCCAAGGCTGGGAGGATCACAGCCACCACTCTCAGGAGGAAATATAGGCTAGTGGTGGTTGGAGACTCTCTTCTGAGGGAGACAGAGGCACCCATCTGTCGCCCTGACATGGCATCCCGGGAGGTATGCTGCATGCCAGGGGCCCGTATCCGAGATGCTATGGAGGGACTGTTGAGGATCATCCAGCCCTCTGACTACTACCCCATGCTACTCATCCATGTGGGCACTAATGATACTGCGAGGTATGTCCTGCAGCAGATCAGAAGTAACTACAGGGCTCTGGGATTAAGGGTGAGGGAGTTGGGAGCGCAGATGGTGTTCTCTTCAGTCCTTCCAGTCAAGGGTACGGACCACGGCAGAGACAGATGAACACTGTTGCATCAAGTGAAAATTGGTTTTAGGAAACTATCAAGCTTGGCAGCAAGTGTCTAATGAGGAAACAAAAACTTTAAGGGAGCTAGAGGTGTTGATTTTGAAGAAAAGGCATACAGCCATTTGACTGTGACTAACAGAATGAAGCAAAGGTACATATCAACTGTGTATCTTTGCTGCAGAAATAAATCCCTAAAATCCCTTGAGAATTTCTGTTTCTAATGCAGAAAATGTCTGTAGAAAACACACTGAACAAATTAAGTTTTTCTTCTTGTTGTTATTATTTGCATCACAGCAGTGTTTCAAGGTCCCAGTTGACCACAGGGCCCATAGTGCTAGGTGCTGTATAATCACAGAGTAAGAGAAAATCCCTGCTCTGAAGAGTTTATGATCTAAGTAATTTACAGAGTAATGCTCAATATTGTCCATCAATTCCCGTGTTCCAAAGATAGTAATGGATCTTTTTCTAAACTCATTTTGATTCACAACTATGACTCTCAATTTAACATTTCAAAACTAATTTTTTTCTTACCTGGAATATTTGTAACCTATTGCTGGCTTCTTGTGGTGGTGTATTTGGAACCATGGGTCCTTCCTAAAGCAAACAAATTTTAACCAAAGTGATTAACTCTTCAAGTGTGTTAAGGCAAATTCTATATTTACAAACCATCAGCATATACAAAATTGTTTAAATAGTCAAGGTGAAGTGTGTCCATAAATCCCACTAATGCCAAAAGAGTTACAAAAGTATATCAAAGGAAAAATATTTTAGATAAAATAGAAATTTCTGTAGTCTAATCAAATTTGCTATTAGTAGATAATATACTTTCATGTTCTGCATATTTTCATACTGTCAAGAATAAAGCAAGAATGCCCAAAAAGTGACTTGAGGCGACTCTTTACTTTTATCAAAGGTATAATCAGAGTTACAGAATACTCAATCTGCCATGTATTGTTTTTATTTTCACAGAGCTTACTTTCACTGGTATGTATTAGAACTGCACATAATTTCTTGTTAAGCATAACTTGAGGTGTTGGGAGTGGAAGGGAGGAAGATAGAAAGATTAACATACCAGTAACTGTATTTCAAGTATATTGACTCTGTAGATCTGCATTTGGGATGCAAACCCATTGTGACACAGAGCTTGGAATCACTTAAAAAAAAAGCAGTGCCCATTAGGGCTGTGAAAGCATCCCCCATGACTATTAAAGCAAAGAAACAAAGGGCTCTGGTGACACAACAGCCTTCATTTTTTCCGCTGCTTAAATCCCACTTCTCTGAAGAAGTTTGGAAGGAGAACAGAGAAGGCAATATATTCAAAGAGCTAGAATTATATTTCTCCTTTGAGACTCATCCATGAGACCCACGGTAAAATTTTCAAAAGCCTTTACATGAAATCAGTGGGATATAGGCCCCTAAACAGAAATGTGTGAATAACTGACTTTTCAGTTGCTGGTCATACCAAAAAACAAAACAAAAAATTATTTCAGGTTGACCCAAATTAACCCTCTTTTTTTTTTACATTTTTCAGTGTTCCAAAATAGTCAAAAAAATTTGTTTTGACACAAGCAAAACATTTTGTTTGACCCAAAATGAAATATTTCATTCTGTTTTTAAGTTAGTCTACCCTTTTTAAAATAAAATTGAAGTAAATTTCTAAACAAAGGTAATTTTGTTTCAAAAATCATAATGTTTTGATTTTTTCCAAATTTTCTTTTCCGACCAAAACAATTCACCAAATTCAACACAAATTCACAAAGCATTTTTGTTGCCACGAATTTGCATTTTTCAGCTCAGAAAATGTTACTCGCATCTATTCCTAAGTCACTTAGGTGCTTTTGAAAATGTTACCCTCAGTAATATGAGAAAAAATGAGCTGATCATTAAGACCAATCCTTTATAAAAGGTATAGAGCCTGATCTTTAGTTGGTGAAAATCAGGATAGCTTCACAAATGAAGCATAATTGCAGTCTCCACTGAACTTGCTAAAGAAGTCAGAAGCATCAGAAAATGCTTGGAGTCAATGCTGAGACAATACCCTTAGCGATCATCTCATGTTACCCTGGAAGATGCTCCAATACGGCGTATCTAACTGTGCTCTGACTGAATAATGGGTATGCTAAGGAGGATTAACAGAACTGGGAAACCAGTTAGTCTATGTTTGTCTGGGAGAGGGCTTGGAGGCTGGAAAATTCCTAAACATCAGAATTAAGAAGTCAGGCGTTAATGCTAGGATTTATATACCCAGGAGAACTCACAGATCACACTCAGGATTCAGGAAGCTTGGGGCAAGGGGCAGAAGTAAACTGAGCATGCTTTCATAGAATAGAGAACTTTTTTGAGTATGGGACCAGCCAACATCAAAGGAAGCTGACCTGGAGGAGAGACAGAGAGACTCCAGGATTCGGAGGAGAAGCCATGAACTGCCGGAAGTGGATCCTGAACACCCTAGAAACTCTGACCTAAGCCCAGATCATGTTCCACAGTGGTAATGAAAATGAAGTGAGGAAATGCATGTAGGGATTTATTATTTATGACTGGATCTGTATAAATTTTTTGCTATCTAAAGCAAGGAGTAATTGTGTTTAGAAACCTTTGTCTGTGTTATATGCTTCACCTATCATGTGTTCCTAAAGAGTTAAATTGTAAGCCCAGAATGCCCACAAGGTTGGAGTTCTGGGAGATGGTGTGGTTAAACTACTGGGAGATCTGTGTGGGGAGGAAAGGAGACACAACACTGATCCTGGGGCTGAGGCCAGCTGGGCTGTGAAGATACATTTCCAAGAGGGGATAACAGAGAGTCTATGCACAGGAAGTGTGCCATTGAGACCAAGGAAAGAGGCAGTGCTGCAGCATATTCAGACCAATGGAAGCTTAAAGCACATGGTGCCCAGGGATGTGGGACCCAAACACAGCAGCCGGGTGGGTGTCCAGGAACAAGAGCTGTGTGAAAATGCATATAGGCCTTTTTTGTTTTATATCTTTGGGTGAAAGAATAAATAAAACTTTATTTTGAAGAAATTGTTTTTGAGTCACATTATTCAGCTTGTTGGTCACAGGCTCCCAGAGAAAAGTCTTACAGGCGCCAAACTCAGTTGGGTCTGTCAGATAGACAGATAGCAGGGGTGCAGCCCAGAGATGAAGATTAAGAGTGGTAAAACTGCGTGGTTCAACCCTTGAGAGAGATTAATGCAGGCAGGCTTATCATCTGAGGGGTGCACTTAAGAAGGACTAAAAGGGATCTAAAGCTTAGCTGACCTAGTAACTACGACAGAAGGTCGGTTGGGTTACCATGCCCTCAGGAACTCATAGGGACAACTCAGCAGATCAAAAATTTGGTACCCAACTGCTGCAAGCCATATATCCTGAGGAACTGAACCACAAGTCCAATAGATAACTTCCAAACTTAATTACCGTGTCATATGATGTGTCAAAGTTTGCCACATCTTCACGAAAAATTTCAACGGACTCCAATAGATTACTCTTAAATTTTGGCTGAACTTGAACCAACTCATCTTGAACACTGACCTAAAATATAAATTAATGTCCATTTATTAATAAATTATTTAAATAAAGTTATTTCTTTAAAAATACTAATAAAGAAAGGGATGTCAATTCTATATAATTAAGTTGATTTGTTACATTAAAAAAACTACAGAAGCATTGGACAAAAAATAGCTTTTTATTCAGACAGCTAAATATGAAAACAGAGATTAAAAAAAAATCAAAACAAAAAACCCTAACACCTTCAAAGCATTATTCTCTTACAAGATGCTGTAACTTCCTCATCTTTAAAAAATTCAGAGTGGTCAAAACAACTAAACTAACTTACTACAGAACAAAACCTGAATTTCATCCATATTCAGAGATTTTTTTAAAAAGTACTAGGGAAGGACAAAACAAAAGGATAGGATTTAGCTGCATTCTGACACTATGAAATGTGGGAAGTAACTTATTTTTCTCACTATCATTGTAAGAGGTGACCAATTCCTATATTGGTTACTCTTGGAGCAGTACAGCTTATGTATTAGTCTCTTACTCTCATATAAGCCTAATGACTCATACTATCGTCTAATGAGTAGTAGAAAAAGTACAGTTTCAGATACTTACAGCTTTGGTCTGTAATTTGTTAAAAGAATATCTAAGTGTATCAACTCCTTCTGATTCCTCTTTTGTCACCTCAACTTCAAATCGATTTAAAATACTATAGGCTTCCTATAAAAGAAGAAAAAATAATTATGATACAATTCAAATTTATTTGCAGGAATACAAAGTTTGTAAAATATACTTTAAAAGAATACAGTCAACTTAGTTTAGGCCCCAAATTTATGTTTTGTTGTTGTTTTTTTTAAAAAGGGGTTTGGATGAAGAAGAGCCAGTCTCTGACTACAACAGATACAGCTAATCTTGTAATGAGCAGAGCTGTGTAAAATATTAGAGGCAAATTTAGAAACACTAGACATTGCCTGTGTTAATGTTCACAGAACCGCCTAAAAATGTATTATTATATAACACGTTTTTCATGCTAATTACATTTTTTTCAAAGTAGATTATTAATTTGTATACTATATGGATATACATGTACATTTTGAGAAAAGTTCCCAACTCTGGATGATTATCAACACCACACTGCATATTTCAGAGGTTTTGTATCACCTTGTTTACAAGGAATGTTATTGCAATATGTTCAGACTGATTTATCAAGTGCTTTCACATATAATAATGCTAGGATGAGGCTAACGTTGCTTGATTTTTTATGTAGTTTGGTTCTGTTAATGCTGCAGCTTATATATTCTCTAGTTTACTACCCTCATTGTAGGAATAGGGCACAGATTATTTAAAGGAGAAAATGGGATAATTAGTTTAGTTTAAGGTTCATGACCGAGCAGAGAAAAATTATAACCAAGACAAAAGGCTGAGTGAAGTATGTAAGCCACTTGCTTGCTGTTGTGTACTTGTAGCGTGCATTCACTGCAGTTTACGACTGCCTGTGAATACACAGTTCTTTCTTCCCTGCAATCCTCTATGCTTGGAAACCTCTTCGTACCTCAGCCCAAGCCTACACCATCTCCTCTTCTAAGTATTCCCTTAACCCACACTTCAGTAAGGCTTATGAAGACTTGTCCTCCCCTCAACAAAGCATTAATTAAATCAATGAGGGCGTAAGGGGGACAAAAATCAAACATGAACTAACAAGTAACTTGCTAATTATCATTGCTCTATATCCTAGTTTTTATCACATTCCTGGTTTATATGTTTTCCACTTAGGGCACAATCCTGAAAATATTTATATTTAAAAGTGACGTACTCATGTCAGTAATCCCATTGACGTGAGTGGAATTTACATGTTAGCAAACTCTATAGTATAGACTGTAAACACTTTGGGTCAGGACCTTATCCTTACACCCCTCTCTAAGTATGTAGGACACATTTGGAGCTATTAAAATAAAATAAATAAATACTCATCAGATTCAGCAACATTTTCCCCACACATTTATAACAACATGAATTGGCTATACTAGAAGACATGTTGCACACTGCTGCTACTATCAGAGTTTATTATTGTACTATAATCATTGTGGTTCACCATCTGTATGATTGTTTGCATACAGCGTACAGGTCACAAGAACTGGTAGAAAACTGGGTGCATGGTAGATTCCCACTAGGGAACAAGATGGTAGTTTCCTTTTATGGACACCCAGCCAGCCAGTTGGCTATAAAATCCCTCTTGGTGCTGTTCTCTATTTGCTTTACCTGTAAAGGGTTAACAAGCGGACAGGTAAAAGGAAAGGAGTGGGCACCTGACCAAAAGAGCCAATGGGAGGGTTAGAACTTTTTAAAATGGGGACAAAACTTCCCTTTGTCTGTGTGTTGTGGTTCTCCGGGAAAGAGGGAAACAGGGAGCAGTTATGCTCTGAGAAGCTGAAGGCCAGATATGAAAATCATCAGATCATATCTAGAACTATTTATTTAACAACCCAGATATGTAAGTAGATCAGGACTGTTTAGAAAGATGTGATTAGGTTTATTTCTGTTTATTTCTTAGTGGCTTGTGGACTACTCTGTGCTAACCCCAAATGCTTTTTGTTTTGCTTGTAACCTTTAAGCTGGACCTCTAGAAGGTTATTCTTGATGTTTAATTGTTGTAAGTGGGTGTTTTTTAAATCTAGCAAAAGCCTAAGTGCCGGATGTATTTTCTTCCTTTTTGTTTTTTAATAAAATTTACCTTTTTTTAATAACAATATTGGATTTTTGGTGTCCTAAGAGGTATGTGCATATGTTGTTTAATTAGCTGGGGGCAACAGCTAATTTACTTTGTTTTCTTTCTCAGCTCTTCCCTGGAGGGGGGGTGAAAGGGCTTGAGGGTACCCCACAGGAAGGAATTCCCAAGTGCGCCTTCCTGGGTTTCAAGGGGTTTGCATTTGGGTGGTGGCAGCATCTACCCATCCAAGGTCAGAGAAAAGCTGTAACCTTGGGAGGTTGAAGTGGCCAGTATTAATTTTTAGAATCCTTGCGGGCCCCCACCTTCTGCACTCAAAGTGCCAGAGTGGGGAATCAGCCTTGACAGACTTGTATACCTAATTTGAAAAACAGACACTAGAACAGGGCTTGTCGAAATTAGGGAAATTTGCACCAGTGTAACTACATCCCTACAGTTACATTGGTGCAAACCCCTAGTGTAGACACACGTGCAATACTAGGTTTTCACTGTGAACACAATATGCAGTTATACCAGTGCAAATTTCCCTAATATAGAAAGTCCTTATTTGAATTTAACATCAATATCCAGCAAACAAGCACAAGAGAATCTCAACAAATGCACTAAACCAGTGGAAGGCCTTTCCTGTTTTATGTATGATCCTGACAGAATAGTACTAGAGATATGAAAATGAAACATAACCCCTGACAGGCATACATTATTAACATTATTTGTATACAGTCAGCACTGTGTGGAGTGCTTTATAGATTTGTAGAAAGATATAATTCCTACTTCAAAGTATCTACAAACTAGGCAGACAACATATAACACAGCAACCAGTTAAAGGCGGTAACAAAAACAGCATAAATGAATGCTGAAATATGGTACTTTTTGTTATTTCTGTGCTTTTTTATTTTTTTAATAGCGGTTGTGAACCTGTCCATGAACGGAGGACTGAGGTTTGTAGGGATATTGAAAATACTCTTATTCTTTAATGTCAGTGACATCCAACATAGAGAACTACTGACATCAAAGAAAGCAATGAAAGAAAGACTCAGTCTATTTTAACTGACAAAATTAAAGGTACAACACCAGGTACACATTGAACTTTGTTATATTGACATGTGCTTTTCCTGACTATGCCTTTACATTTGTTCTTTTTGTACTTTTGTAATCATTTGAAATATTTAACCACTATCTTTCTGGTATCATGGTAGTATAACTAGTCTTCAGAATGGAAAATGTCAGCATTTAGCCTTTTCCCTCCTTCCACAAAAGATGGATAATTTAAAAAAAAGAAATTAAAAAACTGGGAAAACTAAAAGAACTTACACTAGAAAAATTATGTATATTCCTCTGACAATGTACTGTGACTTCCTAAATGAAAAGTGGCTCTGTGCAGGGAATCTGGAAGGCAGAAAGATAAGATTGCAGGAGGCTCTATCTATGCATACAAAAAGGAGTAGGACTAGGATGGTGAATATCAAGAACAGTAAAAGTGTTGCTGCAGGGAGGTAAAAGGGGAGAAATAAGTATTTTGTTTCCCATCCCTCAAAGTGGAGACTGGAGGAACATATACTCATCATTAGGGTTCTCCGAGTTTATTTAAAAAATCCCAAATTCTAAATAAATTATTTTATTCCAAAACAATAAAAATTAAGAAGTGTCTTACTTCAATAGGTCCTAAAGTCATATCCATTTGTATTTCATTGTCACGTATGTTAGACAAAGCTTCCATTGCAAATCTGACATCATCTAAGTCACGAATAGGTCGAGATAATTTCTTCAAATATTCAGTTATAAATGATATCATGTCTGTCATTTTCTTCTTATATTCCTCATTTAAGTAACGACAGAGTAGCATCTTCCATGCTTTGGCTTCAATCGACAAAGCGAGTTTCAATGGTGCTGGTTTAAAAAACCCAATAGTTTATTGCATCTAAATTTTAATGCTCTGAAGACAACTACACTACTTATACAAAAGAATCATGTGTATATCTTTAAAATATAATTATAGTCAGAAAAATTACTATATAAAGTGAACTGAATTACTTCATTCTATTGTTTCATAATCATTTAAAAGTTATTTCACTTAATCTCTGGTTTCTTTGTACATTTTATCAGCTTTAAAGCATCTTTATAAGTTTATCTCAGTAAAAGAACAAACATATAAGACAACTAACAAAAGGAGAAAATTATTCACTTATACTGCATCATTTCAAATTCACAGACAAAATCATCTTTTCATGTAAAATTAGTATAGCTTCATTAAAGTCAATGAAGCTAAACTGATTTACATCATCTGAGGATTTGGCATCTTGGGCCTATACTCTTTTACATGACTGCATCTGGAATACGCCACAACTAAAAATTTGAATTGTTACATCATATCATAAGCAGATAATACACACACACACACAACAGAGAAGCAGAAGAGCCAACGACTGCTTCAGTTACTGATTATTTTTGGAACAAATAAGAATTTCAATAAACAATACTTCTGAACTCTAGCGATAAAACATGAGTAATTGCTAACCTAATATAATCATTATGTTCATAAAACAAGAATTGCACATAAGTTACTTCCTCTTCTATTATGTGTTTGCCAAAATGTTCTCATCCGAGCACTAAACAGCTGAATTTGAAAGGGCATGTTGGTGATCATAGATAAAACTTCTAGAAAGAGGCTTACATTTTTGAACCAAGGATGATGAATGTTCTTGTGGTCCATACATAATGCAGGTTTTTCTTAATCCTACCAAGCTATTAACTTCAATAATATCTTGTGACAATGAGTTCCTCAGGATCATTGCACAAAAAATATTTTCTTTTATGAGTTCAAATTTGCTATCTTTCTATTTAACTGAATGTCCCTTATTCAAAAAGATGAATTGAAGTGTCCAATCTACCTTCTCTATACCAACCATTCATTATATCTTTATCCTGTCCTTTCTTGTTCATTTTCTCTTTAAAATAAATAGTCCCACTTTTTCAATTTCTCTGTATATGGAAGTTTTTTCCAGGCTGCTAATTCATTATTTTTGCCCCATCATTCACTTCCTCTATTTCTACTATATTATATACATATATGTGTGTGTATAGTGTAGTGTATTTATAGCCGTGTCGGTCCCAGGACCTTAGAATGACAAGGTAGCCCACTGTACCTCGAATGGTCCTTAGAATATGAGCTAAATACTCCTGCTAAACAATCTGTTCCCCCTTGTATTTAGTTGTGATGCTCGAAGTACCTTTCCTAGACCTGAAGAAGAGTACTGTGTAGCTGGAAAGCTTGTCTCTCTCACCAACAGAAGTTGATGTAATAAAAGATATTACCTCATCCACCTCATATATTAAGTAGAGTAACTAGAACTCAAGACCATATTTCAGGTGAGGCCTACCATTGACTTATATATACACCACTGTAAAGTTTTCAGTATTATTTTCAATCCCATTATTCATGCATGCATGCTGATATTTTATTAGGTTCTTTTTACAGCTGCTGATCATATAAGCAGAGGCATTCATTTGGCTGTCCACAATGTCCAGATCTTTTTCCTGAACATTCTTGTTCAGTCTTCATAAACCTAAATAATTTTCTGTTGTCTGCAAACTTTGCCACCTCACTGCTCACCTGTTTCCCAGATTAATAAATATATTTAAAAATACCAGTGCCAATATGGAACCTTGTGGCACTCCACATGATGAAAATCAACCATTTATTTCTATTCTTTGTTTTCTGTCTCTTAGCCAGTTTCTGATCCATGGCAGAACTTTACCTCTCACCCTATGAACTCTAGTTAAGTTCTGAAAAGTACTTGATTTTTAAGCAAGGTTCTTTCCCTACTGAGAAGTTCTACTGAATCTTTTTCACAAAGATCTTCATAGCAGAGGTGATTGTCATCAGAAGGCTATTTTGAACATTGCAGTCAATAGATCTACGGCTCATTTATACCAGGTGAGGATATGGCCCATGGGTTTGGATATGATTGTGGATCCACATATAGCAGAAACAGATTATTGCATTGACTCTTCCTTTATGATATGCACACAAGCATAAGGTAAATCCGCTACACGGATAGAGGGGTTAGTTAGTTAATTAGTATCCATTATGCCTCTAGCGTTTAGGGCAGTGACAAAGCTCTTCCACTCCGGTCTGTTTCTGGTAAGCCTTTCAATGGTTCCCCAGCTGTGTCCCAGGGTTTTCAGCTCAGCTTCCACAGCTTTTCGCTATGTTGTTTTCAGGCAGCCTCATTTTTACTTGCCTTCAGGCGTCCATCTTATTGCTATTCTGGTGATGGAATCAGTTTCCATCCAAAGCACATGGCCAATTCATCTCCAACGCCTCCTGGCAATGATGGTGCTCACAGGTCTTGATTTGAGATTGTTCTGGGCCAAAATATACGGAGCATTTTTCTGAGGCAGTTTGTATGAAATGAAGACAGTTTGGACATGTCATACTTTGTTATTCCCCAGCATCCTGCGCTATAAAATAGTGTTGAAAGCTCGCAGCTCTGATAAATCTTGAGTTGGTTTTGGTGTTGTATTTGATGATTTCCAGACTATATTTAAACTCCTGAAGGTGTTCCAGGCTTTATTGATTCTGTTCCGGATGTCCTGGCTTGTTCTACTGTCCTGGCTGATGGTGCTGCACAAGTATGTGAATGTTTCTACATTGGTGAGAACGTGATCCTCTATCCATACTGGTGATGGTGATAGTGCATGACATCTGTCTTATTGTGGTTGATTTCCAGTCCGATTTGCTGAGTGAATGTATTGAGTCAGGTATTTTTTTCTTGTTTATGGTGTTGGCTATGTGATAGGGGAGCGAGATCATCTGCAAAGTCCAGGTCTTCAAGGGACAAGAAGGGGTGGAAGTTAATAATTCCAGTCTTAGGCCTGGTCTACCCTAGTCAGTTATTTCGGAATTAGCTGAGTTAATTAAAAAAAAAATGAATCTGTCCACACCACCAAACCAGTTTTTTCGATTTAAAGGGCTCTTTAATATGATTTCTGTACTCCACCTCAGCAAATGGAGTAGCGCTTAAATCAAGATCGCAATCCCGGGTTAAAGGTATTGTGGACGCAATTCGACGTTATTGGCCTCCGGGAGCTATCCCAGAATGCTCCCTTGTGACCGCTCTGGACAACACTCTCAGCTCCAATGCACTAGCCAGGTGGGCAGGAAAAGCCCCGGGAACTTTTGAATTTCATCTCCTGTTTGGTCACCATCACCACAGGTGACCATCAGCACAGTCCACCATCACAGGCAACCATGCAGAGTCCACCATCACAAGAGATCACACAGTCCTAGATTCGCAGACGAGCTCCAGCATGGTCCGAACGGGAGGTACTGGATCTCATCGCATGTTGGGGAGACGAATCTGTTATGGCAGAACTACGTTCCAAAAAAAGGAACGCAAATACATACGCTAAAGTCTCCAGGGCCATGACGGAAAGAGGCTACTCCAGGGACACAGAGCAGTGTCGTACAAAAATCAAGGAGCTCAGGCAAGTGTACCAAAAAGCCAGGGAGGCAAACGGGCGATCTGGGTCACAGCCCCATACATGCCGCTTCTACAGTGAGCTGCATGCAATTATGGGGGGTGACGCCACCACTACCCCACCACTTTCCGTGGACACCTGCAAGGGGGGAGTTGCATTTAGCGAGGAGGATGAGTCATTGGAAGACGAAGAGGAGGAGGAGGAGGAGGAGGAGAAGGAGGAGGACAGTGCACAGGTGGCAAGTGGGGAATCTGTTTTCCCACCTAGCGAGGAACTATTCTTAACACTGGAACCAATAGCCTCCCCCCACTCCCAAGGCGGGCTCCCGGACCATGACCCTGGAGAAGGTACTTCTGGTGAGTGAGAGCCTGATCGGAGCCACGTGGTGGGGGGCTGAGGGGAAACCCAGTCGCGCTGGGCTGTTCGCGTTTAGTTTAAAGGGCTCATCCCAGCTCAGAGCCTCATCGGAACCACGCAGTGGGTGCAGGGGGGAGGGGGAGAGGGTGTTGTGTGAAGCAATCATCCCAGAGAGCCTGCAGGCCCTCCTTTTATATGGCAAATCCACCAGGCACTGCTTGCTGTGGGAAAGGGGGCCCAGCAATTTGAAAGCATTGAAATTAATGCGGAAGAAGCAGAACCCCGCGTGCCCCTAGGGCTTACCATGGCTGCCTGCAAGCTGAATTCTGTTGTCCGGCCGTGTGTGATGGCTTACTCACACCAAGGTGGCAGGCACTTCAGTACAAGAGGCAAAATGCTAACTTGTACCGAAAGAACATTTGTTGTGTACTATGAATTGCCTGTTTAACTGAGAAAGAGTTCTCTGAAATGTATCTTTTAAAATATTACCCTCCCTTTTTCTCCTCACGCAGGTGCAAATGTTTCAATGCAGCACCTATCTACTCCGTCCCAGAGCCTGGTCCAGATTAGAAAGTGGAAAAAATGAATTTAGGATGACGTTTGCTGAGCTCATGCAGTCCTCCTTCACTGATAGGGCCCAGCTGAATGCATAGAGGCAAACAATTACAGAGTCATAGAATATCAGGGTTGGAAGGGACCTCAGGAAGTTGTCTAGTCCAACCCCCTGCTCAAAGCAGGACCAATCCCCAGACAGATTTTTTCCCCAGATCCCTAAATGCCCCCCTCAAGTATTGAACTCACAACCCTGGGTTTAGCAGGTAAATACTCAAACCACTGAGCTATCCCTCCCCTTATAAAGCATTACAGGAACACGAAGAGAGGAGGGGCACGTGTGATGAGAGCAGGCAGGACACTATGGTCAAGCTCATGGGGGAGCAAACTGACATGCTGTGCTGTATGGTGAATCTAATGAGGGAAAGGCAGCAAGACCACAGACTGCCGCTGCAGCCCCTGTATAACCGCCCTCTCTCCTCCCCAAGTTCCATAGCCTCCTCACCCAGACGCCCAAGAACACAAGTGGGGAGGCTACGGGGACCCACACACTCAACCCCAGAGGATCACCCAAGCAGCAGAAAGCTGGCATAAGCGAACTTTTGATTCGGTTTCTGGACTTGTCCTTTCCTCCTCCTCCATCCCCCAACCCAATACCCCCCCTCTTCCAGTCTACCTTCTCATTTCTCTCAATGTGTTGTGAAACAAATAATAAAGAATGTTTTTTAAACAATTTTGACTTTATTTCCGTTCATATATATAGGGGGCGGGTAACTTCAAGAGAAACAAACACAACTGTCACACCGTACCCTGGCCAGTCATGAAACTGGCTTTCAAAGCTTCTCTGATGTGCAGCGCGCCCTGCTGCGCTCTTCTAATCGCCCTGTTGTCTGGCTGTGCGAAATTAGCCATCAGGCGAGTTGCCTCAACCTCCCACCCTGCCATAAACGTCTCCCCCTTATTCTCACAGATATTGTGGAGCACAAAACAAGCAACAATTACAATTGGAATATTGGTTGTGCTGAGATCTAACCGAGTCAGTAAACTGCGCCAGCGTGCTTTCAAACGTCCAAAAGCACATTCTACCACCATTCTGCACTTGCTCAGCCTATAGTTGAACTGCTTCTTACTACTGTCCAGGGTGCCTATGTACGGCTTCATGAGCCATGGCATTAAGGGGTAGGCTGGGTCTCAGAGGATAACTATAGGCATTTCAACATCCACAACAGTAATTTTCTGGTCTGGGAAGTAAGTCCCTTCCTGCAGCTGTTCAAACAGACCAGACTTCCTGAAGATGCGAGCGTCATGCACCTTTCCCGGCCATCAAACATTGATGTCGATGAAACGTCCCTTGTGATCCACCAGTGCTTGCAGCACCATGGAAAAGTACCCCTTGCGGTTTACATACTGGCCACCCCGGTGTGCCGGGGCCAAGACAGGGATATGCATTCCATCTATCGCCCCGCCGCAGTTAGGGAACCCCAGTGCATTAAAGCCATCCACAATGCTCTGCACATTTTCCAAAGTCGCTACCCTTGATAGCAGCTGGTCAATGATTGTGTTGGCTACTTGCAGCACAGCAGCCCCCACAGTAGATTTGCCCACTCCAAACTGATTCCCGACTGACTGGTAGCTGTCGGGCGTTGCAAGTTTCCACAGTGCTATGGCCACTCATTTCTCAACTATGAGGGCTGCTCTCATTTTGGTGTCTTTGTGCTTCAGGGCAGGGGACAGCAAGTGACAAAGTTCCATGAAAGTGGCCCTACACATACAAAAGTTTTGCAGCCACTGGGAATCATCCCAGACCTGCAACACTATGCGGTCCTGTCTGTTACAGCTGTCCCCCTGCTGAATTCCTTTTTTCCCCTTCCTTTCTGTTTGTGCTGAGTGGCCGCCCCCCCGGCCATGGAACTGACCAGTCACAGCCTGGCCCTGCTCATGGAAATGGCTTGTGCAGACTGACTGGAGCCATTGCTCTGCTCAGGGAGGTGGGGGCTTTTTCGCTCCTTTGTCTAGCTTCTTTGTTCGGACCCGGCTCGGTGTAGGGTGCTCCGCCCAGGTATGCAAGACCTAAAGTGGCCACATAGCTGAGCATATTAGTCATACCTGTGACTCAGAACTTGCCCAGACATGTCCTGTGCCTACCTGCAGTTTTCCCTGCCTTCTCTCCTCCCCTGGATTAAGGGGAACCAATCAAAGTTACTGGCGGGAAACTGCCTAAGTTTGCCTTTAAAACCAGACATTTTCTGATCAGACCCCCGGAGAAGGTCCTTGCTTTGCCACCTGGTCTGATCAACTAGGGATCTTTGGGGGGCCCTCTCCCCGCTCTCGTTTGTTTTTGAGCGTACCCCCGTTTTAAACTCCCCTCCCACTGTAGTGGGGCGGCTGCCCCACTCCATGAGATTATGGGCTGCGGCAAGCCAGTGGGCCTGCGCAGACGCACAGCCAATCAGAGAAGGGCTTACTGGGAGCCAATCAGGGCCCAGGTTGGAGACAGCCAATCAGGGCCAGGCTCAGCCCTATAAAAGACTGCACAGGGAGACAGCAGTCAGTCTGTCCCAGGCCTTTGAGAGGGGAAGGTCTATCTCTAAACTGGGAGACTAGCACCGTGGACAGCGCAGTGCTGACCAGGCTCAGGGAGCAGAGGGGAGTTCTAGCCTGAGGCCTGCCAGGCTGCAGGCCCTGAGTGGAAGGGCCTAGCGGGTGCAAGGGGCCGTAGGGGAAGCGGCCCAGGGAAGCGGACAAATGAGGGGAGAGTAGGAGGACAGCGAGGCTGCCGCCAGAGGGTCCCTGGGTCGGGACCCAGAGTAGAGGGCGGGCCTGGGTCCCTCCCTACCCCCTTGCAGTACATCTAGCCATTGGCCATAGGGAGCGGCCAGTACAGACCACGCCAGATCCCTGACCGGAGGGATTAGACTTTGGGGTGTGTGGTTGACTACGGTGCCTGGACAAGGAGACTGCTGATTGACCCCCCCTCCCCGGAAGGGGGTGTGGAAAGACAGAGGGGCACTGCCGGAGGGCAGTGGTCCCGAAGAGGACGTCGCGAGTTGGTGAGCGACGTGGGCTCAGACACGCCAACCGAGGGCGAGACAATGGGCGGGATAGTCCACTGGACTGAGCTAATTCCCGGAGTAACCAGTAGGAGGCGCCGCGGTGGTGAGTCCCAGCCTTGTCCCCTAGACCCACGAACATCAAATTTGTGCCTGGAGATCTCCTGATTGTTGTAAGCGAATCAAGTCCTCTCTGCGTCCTCTGATGCTGAAACTGCTGTTCCTGCTGCTGCTTTGGGGATTGGTAAGGAAAAACCTCTTGCACACTCCCCTTGTTCTAGCTGCTGGCTTCCTTTCCCCAGCAGGCAGACCCAAGCTAACTCCTTGGTCTGTATCTGTAATCTGCTTCTAGCTCCGCAGCGCCTTTGCTGTTAGAAATAAGCCTGCTTGCAGCCACCACTAGTTAACCCCCACCACCTTGGAGCTGTATCCTGGGCACACACCACTCTGCCCTCTGGAACTACCCCTAGTATAAGGTGCACCCATTAGGTTAGGTTTAGCCTTTAGTCTAGATAAATTGTAATTTCATTTTGCATAGCTGTGGTTAAGTTAGGTTTAGAAAATTGCTTGCATTGTACTCTGTAAGTTAGGCTTAAAGAATTGTTGCATTGTGTTTTGTTACTTGCTAATTTGTGTAGTCTTGGTTAAGCTAAATCATAGATAAGATTTTGCTGTGTTCTGTATAATTGTCTCTCTGCTATTTAAACTTGCAGCCTGTCTGCTCTATGTCTCTGTCTGTCTGTCTCTCTCTCTCTTAATCCCTTCCCCCACGTGCTCACCCCGCTCCTACTGCTGCCAAACCTCAATTGTATTACTGAAGTCTAGCATAAAACCCCATTGGTTACCCTTTTTCTCTCTAACACCCCTCACATTTTACATTTACACCACTGTGACACATTTTTACCTAAAGTTGTTGGTTATTTAACACATTTTACCCCTAACTGTTAGTTGGTTATATGCTGCTGTGACACACCCTTTACATAGAAACTGTTAGCTACCTGTTACATTTATACTTCAGTGTTAATTGGTTACCTAATGTATTGTACCCCACTATTGAAACTCCCTATCCTATTTACTAAAAGAAACCCCTCCCCAATTGTCTACCTTAACAAACCCCATACCCTTCACTATTGAATTTTCCCTGTTTTTGCATTTTCTTAATAAACTTTATTTTGTACTCCACCAGTGCAGTAGTTGTCCCCCAAGATCCCCTACCTGCTGGCAGGGTCAGGTCCCACCAGTCTGTGCTTGTTTCCCGGGCGCTGAATCAGCGTTCCATGGCATGAACCTGGCCCAACGCCACCATGATCTCCCAATCGCCACATGCTGTGCTTCTAGGAATCTCTGTGTCCAGGTCCTCATCAGTATAGTAATCGCGCTGTCGTCTCTTCCTCGCCCGGTTTTGCAGGTACTGCACATACTGCTCGATAATGCACGAGGTATTTACAATGGTCAAAACTGCAGCGGAGATCTGAGCGGGCTCCATGCTTGCCGCGCTATGGCGCCTGCATGGGTAATCCTGGAAAAAGGGCGTGAAACGAGCTGTTCGGTTCAAGATGGCCGATAAAAGGTGGGAAATGGTTGTCTTCTGTAGCTTTCACAGAGGCGGGAAGCTCGCTAGAGCTGCAAGAGCGGGAGAGCAGAGTTTGCGGCGGAAGCTGTGCGGCTCAGTTCACGATGGCCGAAAAAAGGCGGGAAATGGTTAGATAAAAGAGTAGATAGAAAGACGAGAGGACATGCGAGGTGGATTCATAGTACCAGGAGACAGGCGGTGCACCGTACTGCACCGTCTGCTGGCAGTATGGAGTCTGCCTTAGCTTTCACAGAGGGAGGAGCGAGTGACGACACACATCCAGAAACACCCGCGAGAATGTTTTTGCCCCATCACGCACTGGGAGCTTAACCCAGAATTCCAATGGGCGGTGGGGACTGCGGGAACTGTGGGATAGCTACCCACAGTGCACCGTTCCAACATTCGATGCTAGCCTCGGTACTGTGGACGCACTCCGCCGAATTCACACGCTTTAGTAGGGACACACAACACCGAACGTATAAAATCACTTCTGAAAATTCGAATAGAATAATTTCGAATTAATTTTGTACTGTAGATGTACCCTTAGTTTGATCTTTACTGAACAGGTTGAGTTTCTTTAAGTCCAGAACAGACTGTATTTTAACATTTTTCAAATGTTTAAAAAAAAAAAAAAAAACAGAATAAAAGCCTGAGAACTAGTGCTGAAGCATTTTCTATGGCTACAACGTACAAGTGACATACCATTAGGACTTTTATTGTTTCTCCATTAACTGGGTTGGTCAATATATGTGAGGAGATGACATTTATTAGTTACAGCAGAGCGAATTACAGGATATATCGGTTGGTTCCGTAGAGGAGGAGGCGCGTCTGTGACTCGACTCCTTATCGGTGCAGTGAGGTTCGGCAGAGGTCCATGAGGGGACAGTGCCAGAGGTGCCCGGAGCCTCAAAAGTGCTAACTCTAGCTGAGCTCAGCACCAAGGGCAGCGACCTCACTGGGGACCTCTTCTTTTATTGCATGTCCCTGTGAGGGGAGGTCGCGGCTCACTTCCTAGAAACTTTGGAAGACTGAGCACTTTCTTTAGCAGAGGTTTTGCCTGGGGAATCATCTGCTGATGTTGGTTTTGGTCCTGTATCAGTAGGTTGAAGGGACTTTTCCATTAGGATCATTTTGAGGTGAAGGTCTCTGTTGCATCATGCCCTGGCTTTCAGGTTACTACAATGGACACTTTTTGGAGGGACATGTGTCTCCCCCAAATATCAGACACACATAGAGTGGCCATCGGAGACTGGCATTGCCTCACAGCAGGAGTCACATCTTTTAAAGCCTGGAGAACCAGATATCATGACTGTTAAGAGTTTGCCATTGGGGAAGGGGGAAATAACAATAAAAAAAGTTTGGTATTTTTTGTTTTTGTTTTGGAAAAGGGTATCAACTAAACAAGACGTACTAAACTACTACTAACTTATTTCTTTCTAGATTTAACAAAGAGGTAGAAAGCCACTGAGCTCTGTCTTCAGCCAAGGACAGTTCAAAAGGAACTGAAAGAG
The DNA here is from genome assembly GCF_002925995.2 of Terrapene triunguis. Classification (NCBI taxonomy): domain Eukaryota; kingdom Metazoa; phylum Chordata; order Testudines; family Emydidae; genus Terrapene; species Terrapene triunguis. The sequence goes on from NW_020664436.1 coordinate 4,789,938, forward strand.
TTGGGTCGTGTGCACGCTAGATGAGGCGCCAATGGCACAACGAGACGACTACTGCGCACGTGCACCATGACTGAGCTTTGCTACTGACAATTTCTGATCTATGGCACAGGGATGCACCAACACCTGAAGTGGAGCACTCACAGGGACACTACTCGAAGAACAAAAGCTCCCTCTACAAGTTTTTGTATTAGAAAAACTGATTTAAACAGCTGAGGTAAAGCACTGGTCTTGTTTGTTCTGACCATCTGTGAATCACAAAGGGAAGAGAGCTGACTCTTCCTTCTGTTTCCTTTGGAGGGATGTGATGAAGAGCTTTGGAAGGACTCAAGTTAAGGACTTGACAAAATCTGTAAGCATAGCCCCCTTTGACTATAGACATCATTCACAGGACAGAGGTAACTCCTTCCACTCCCTCAAATATAAGCAGAATGTGATCCTCAAAAAGAAAGGAGGGCTTGATTCAGCACTTGTCTTGAACAATAGTATAGACTGAGCAGGATGACTGAATAGTTTGCAAGTTGTGTTGCATCAGAACTCTCCCTTGGGATAATAAGACAACTGAAATTTGAGATGAATTTTGTTTGGAAATCTAAAAAAATGAAAATTTACCATATGAGGTTTTGCTCAAAGCTCCAGATTTTTCTTATTCATCACATGGAAGGGTCCCTAAGATCCAGGCTGTAGTAAGATGAGGCCTTGAAACATAAACCCTTGTATCAGAGGCCCGGTATGAAGCCTAAGGCCTGAACTAAGTAATGGTCAAGACTTTGTTAACATAAAGAAAAGTTAAGCTGTGAGCAAGAGGCAGGCCCTGCTCAGAGTCTGGCAAGGACAGGGCTGATGTTGCAAAAATACACATACCTAAAAGGTACTGGACACTAGAGATATAAACATGTGCCAGGATGGTACCAAGAAAACTCTGATATTTGCACATTCCACACAGATAACAAGGAACAGGCTGACCCATCCTAAAGACAGGGGCAAAAGGATAATATGATGGATAGAGTTGTTTGTTCAAACCAACATGTACAAGGTGAGAGGCGGCACCCTAACACACAGAGGGTTGTACCTCAATACGTCAGGAGTGATGTGTAACTTGTTTGTACCTGTGTATAAGAATTTACCACTGAGGAGTTGCCTTGGTCTGGCCTAGGGGGCAGCGGAGAATCCCGCCACTGACTGAGCTGGTCCATTGTCATGGGGCACATATTCGGAGTATGTCCTGTAGGGTCCACGGGAAACTATTACTGTGTGCTTTGCTTGACAATAAACCTGGCCATGTGCCTTCGAACCTTATCGGAGTCTGTGGTCATTGGGGGTTCTCTCGGGGTCTGCTGTGTCAGCTATCTGCAGAGCCCAGGCAGCACACAGAGAGAACACACACACACAAGCTGACTGTTATCATCAGTGAGCAGAGCACCACACCGGTGACGTCTGACAACACAGACTATATCGAAAAAGATGACCACCTTGAAAAGATGAAGCTATCAGCCGGAATTTAGAAACAAAATCACCCATCCAGGTATTTACCAATAGAAAATGGGAAATTACTTACCTATATACTAACTGAAGCTCTTCCATATGTGCTGTTCATATGCAAATATCACCAACAGTTCACATGAGTCCCATGCACTCGAGTTTGGAGTCTTTTAGCCAGCCATGTCTGTATGGTGTACATACGCCTTGAGAGTATTCATGCTCTATGTCGAGAGCAAATAAGGGTGAAGTGCTTCAATTGCCACTCAGTTTCCTCACAAATGCAGAATCCCAGGTATAAAGGTCTCTGAGGTACAGAGGGTAGATTGTGGAATGTGCATATGAACCACTAAGGTTACTGTTTGATCTTTAGGGCTCAATCAAGCCACATCCTCTACAAGAAGACAGTCTTATCCAACATTCCATTGCCAGAGGCAATCGCCCTCTCTGCAACAAACAAGGACACTGGCAATTCATCTTGAGGAGGTTGCAGTGCCAATGCTGGCAATGCTGATTGTTCTGGCTGGAAGGTGGATGTCAGTGGAGGCATCAATGCCAAGGAAGGACATGGTACTGAGAAAGGCATAGGTGCTGAAGGAGGATATAGTACTAGAAGGGGCATTGGTGCCAATGATAGTGGCCATGCCAGATTTGTGGCTGGATTCAACTTGATAGCGTCCAGCAGGACCTTCATGGACTCCTGAATGTCAGTTCACAACAGGAGATGGAGAGGGTCTTGAATGAGGCCCTTTCACAATGTCTGTCTGTATTGTAAGCTCCCATAATGGTGAGCCTTCCATGATCACTTTGAGAGAGAGAGATCATATACTCCAAGGAGATTCTGGAAGACTGGAGCTGCACAGTCATGCAACAGAAAGGCATTTGGAAGCATAGTGAGCAGCCTTAATGAAGGGCCTCCAATAATGTACAAAGCTGTAGTTGGTGTTGCTGGTATGCACACAAGAGTAATCCATATTTGACTATGCTGAAATTTCTGGCCCCAGTGGTGTCAGCCAAAGGTGATGCTGGCATCAGTAAAAGAGATCTGTGTGACGGGTTGGAGCACAGAAACCCCCTTGGGAACTGCCAACTGATGTGCCAAGACTACTTCTGCCCCTGCTTTCCCTGCCAGCTTGGGACTCCAGCACCCTGTCTTGTTGAGCCAGACATGCCAGTCTGCTCCTACACAGACCCAGGGTCTGAACCACGTGTCCCAAAGCTGCAGACTTAACTGAAAGCAAGAAGTGTTCCTGTCTTTAACACTCAGATGCCCAACTCCCAATGGGGTCCAAACCCCAAATAAATCTGTTTTACCCTGTATAAAGCTTATACAGAGTAAACTCATAAATTGTTCACTCTCTATAACACTGATAGAGAGGTATGCACAGCTGTTCACCCCCCCCCCCAGTTATTAATACATATTCTGGGTTAATTAAAAAGTAAAAAGAGATTTTATTAAATACAGAAAGTAGGATTTCAGTGGTTCCAAGTAATAGCAGGCAGAACAAAGTGAATTACCAAGTAAAATAAAATAAAACACACAAATCTAAGCCTAATACAGTAAAAAAACTGAATACAGATAAAATCTCACCTTCAGAGATGTTTCAATAGGTTTCTTTCACAGACTGGACACATTCCTAGTCTGGGCACAATCCTTTCCCCTGGTACAGCCCTTGTTCCAGCTCAGGTGGTAGCTAGGGGATTTCTCATGATGGCTGCCCCCCTTTGTTCTGTTCTACCCACTTATATATCTTTTGCATAAGGCGGGAATCCTTTGTCCCTCTCTGGGTTCCCACCCCCTCCTTCTCAATGGAAAAGCACCAGGTTAAAGATGGATTCCAGTTCAGGTGACATGATCACATGTCACTGTAAGACTTCATTACCCACTTGCCAGCACGCACGTATACAGGAAGACTTACAAGTAAAACAGAGCCATCTACAGTCAATTGTCCTGGTTGATGGGAGCCATCAAGATTCCAAACCACCATTAATGGCCCACACTTTGCATAATTACAATAGGCCCTCAGAGTTATATTTCATATTTCTAGTTTCTTATACAAAAGTGATACATTTATACAAATAGGATGACCACACTCAGTAGATTATAAGTTTTGTAATGATACCTTACAAGAGACCTTTTGCATGAAGCATATTCCAGTTACATTATATTCACACTAATTAGCATATTTTTATAAAATCATATAGAGTGCAACGTCACAATCTGAAGCTCACATTCATTGAAGGAGGTGAGGAAAGAAAACAATGTGTCTTCTTTTTCAGCTTATAACCCTGTTACGGACCAGAATGCCTCCTCTTCTGCATCTTCTTGATCCAAGGGGTTTCAGCAGGGAATTTGGAGCCAAAGTCTTGATGCCAGTCAGTACTAATGATGTTGGTGCCAGATGGGTACTCAACTCCGATGAGGGCTTCTTCTGCCTCGCACAGTGCCAAGAAGCCTTTGTCCAGCATTAGTGGTGCTTGGCAGCAGGTTCAACAACAGAGGATGGTCTTGGAGAGCAGATCTCAGACCTGATATGCAGGGAAGTACCAAGATGGATAGGCCTCTTATTGGAAAACCTCACCACAGAGGCTGGCTTTACTACTCCCAGTGGAACAGCTGCACTAGCCGTTGTTGTAGGCTCTAGAGGCCATGTACACTAAAGGAATCAAACGTCTCCCTCCAGGCACAGGGAGTAAAGGCACAGCAAACTGCACATGAGGACACAGAATGGGTCTCACCCGGGTATATAAGGCATCTAACATAGGAGTCCATCTCAGGAATTATCACTGACCATGATACACAGTTCTTAAAGCTCCTATGGGTAGGGCCCTACCAAATTCACAGCCATGAAAAATGCATCATGGACCATGAAATCTAGTTTCTCCATCATGAAATCTGGTGCTCTTTTATGTGCTTTTACCTTATACTATACAGATTTCACTGGGGAGACCAGCTTTTCTCAAATTGAGGGTCCTGACCCAAAAGGGAGTTGCAAGGGGGTCACAAGGTTATTTTAGGGGGGTCACGGTATTGCTACTCTTACTTCTGCACTGCCTGAAGAGCTGGGTGTCTGGCGGGGCGGCTGTTGGTTGGGCGCCCAGCTCTGAAGGTGGCGCCCTACCAGCAGCAGCACAGAAGTAATAGTAGCAGTGCCGCAACCCCTCCTTGAGGACCTCCCCCCTCCAACTCCTTTTTGGGTCAGGACCCCTTCAATTATAACACCGTGAAATTTCAGATTTAAATAGCTGAAATCAGGAAATTTATGATTTTTAAAATCCTATGACTGTGAAATTGACCAAAATGGACCATGAATTTGGTAAGGCCCTAAATATAAATATTATATTCATTTATTATATTAATTATATTATATTATATTATGTACAAAGAAAAAAGAGAAATTTTCATACCTGTATGTAATTCAATTGGACCTACAAGAATAGTAGGTTTTAAATCCTCAATCTCTTGTTCAAAAGTAGCATAATGAAGAATTTCTGCTCTGATTTCAGTCAGAGAGGGACTGCTAGCCAGAAATTGCTGTGGGTAGTTTAAACTCTCAGTTAATGAATGGTCTTTTTATCTCATCAGTAAAACAAACCTTAATATTATACATCACATTTTGAATGTGTAATAGTTATGAACCTAAAAGGCCAAATTTTGAACTCCCTGCAGTAATGGGGTATTCACCCCACATTCAGGGCCGGCTCCAGGCACCAGCCCACCAAGCTTGTGCTTGGGGCGGCACCTGGAGGGGGGCGGCGCAGCGCTCCGGCCGCCAGGGAGAGCGGGGCCACGGCCGGGCTCGCCGTCCTGCCCCCGGCGCTCTGGCCGCCCTCCCCCCGGCCGCTGGGGGGAGAGCGGAGCCCCCGCTGGGGCTCGCCGCCCCCCCCTCGGGGCTCCGGCCGCCCTCCCCCCCCCCCCCGCTGGGGGGGGGGGGCGGCCGGAGGCTTTTTTGCCTGGGGCGGCAAAAAAGCCAGAGCCGGCCCTGCCCACATTAGCCCTGAAGGGGTTAAGGTGGTCAAGGAGGGGACACTTAACCTCTACAGTTGCACCTGACAGGAGACTCGGAATTATAAGTACTAATTGCAGATGAAGTCCAGCAGAGGGAGAAGATGGAAAATGATTAGAGGAGGTTTGTAATAGCAGGAGGATGCAGGGAGAGAGTCTGAAGTCATTCTCCAGGAGCAGAGGTGGGGAGGAGGAAACCCATGGGGAAAATAAGCCCTGGGATTCGAGCCTTGGAAGAAGGGTCAACCCCAGAGAAGTTGTGGGGAAAGAAACTCTAAGAAAGCAGGATAGAAAGAAGCCCAGGGAAACATCTGCAAGGATGGGGACTGTATAGACTTTGGCAGCTGTTTCCCTGGGCTTTTTCATACCCTACCCCAGGCTTTCCTTCTCCACCCCTTTGAGTAAACCCCCATCCCTCAGGGTCAGGATCCCAGAGCTTCTGCTCCCCCCTGAGATTTCTTCTTGTCTCCTGACTAGGCCCAGAGAGTGACTGCAGACTTCCACATTGCAGCCCTCTTCTGCTCTCACATCCTGGCTTTATACAAGCCTCATCTACTTCTGCCCAGATGGGCTCTATCTTCAATTAGTGCTTGTCTGTTAAGCCTAAATTTCCCTCCAGGTGGAGTTTTCTAGTTTAATTGGCCCCTATTGGGCCCCTTTGCTCCTTTAGGGCTGGTAAGAGATAAACACTCCATCATAACCACACAATGAAAGAGCTGCATCAAATATATGTGTACTTCCCACAACTGTATGGACAAATTGAGTAATTCCATGCACAAGTATAGGATTCCATGTACATGCAACTATAGAATTGAGTAATTCCATGTACATGCAACTATAGGATTTTGCACTGCAATTGTCTATGTGCTTGGTTTTACCATTACACGGGCCTTTGAAAATTTGGCCCTCAGTACATTAAAATAGCAAATTATATATTCATTGTTGTTGTGGATGTATTAATTATCTAGTATTTCTGGGCACGTAATTACTGTTTTGTTAAAAAAAGGGAAAAAAACCAAGGCGGAGCTATAAAATAACTCAGTGTTAGCCAGTGTACACCATACTGTTATGTCATATTTGAGCACAAAATTCTGCTTGAAAGATTTTACTTTTAGAATCCTGAAGACAAGCATACTCCAACTCTTCTCTTGAAGTGGCCCCAACTCCTTCTCACTGCTGAGTGTCCCACCTTTTCCTCCCCTGTCTTGACTGAGTATCAAGTGATGAAAGCTCCTTCCTCTACTCCCAGTCTCTTATCTGAGTACAAATCAACTTTAGGCTCCATGCCAGCCTCTCTTTCTCAATACACTCTCCATATGTCTGACACCTCTCTTTTGCAGGTTCCTTCCATGAGAATGCATACAGGACAGGCAGTGAGGAGAAGCTGGACATATTGAGAAGGCAAGCTGCATGAACCGGGAATGGTTCCCAGCAGGAGTGAAATGGAGCAAGTTAGGCCTGGTCTACACTACGACTTTAATTCGGATTTAGCTGCGTTAATCCGAATTAACCCTTCACCCGTCCACACTACAGAGCCAGTTACTTCGAATTAAAGGGCACTTAAAATCGATTTCTGTACTCCACCTCGACGAGCGGAGTAGCGCCAAAATCGATTTTGTTAATTCGAATTAGGGTTAGTGTGGCCGCACACCACCGAATTACTGTGGTTAAATTAATGGGGTAGTGTGGCCGCACACCACCGAATTAATGTGGTTAAAAACCGAATTAATGTGCTTAGTGTGGCCGCGCACAATCGAATTTATACAACCTGTTTCCCAAATTCGAATTATCTAAATTCAGATTAATCCCGTAGTGTAGACATACCCTTAGGATTGTCTCTAAGCAACAGTCCCAACTGTGCTCAATGTGCCACTGAAAGAAACCCAAACTCGTATTTCCTAGTAATAGCTCCCTACAATCTATTCTAGGAAACTGGACAGTCCTAATTATAATTAATAACTTAAAATTGAAAAATGTCATAAGGATACATTTTCTGCAGCAAAGAAAAAGAATGTATCAGTTTATTTAAATGGAATATAAATATAACTGCACTTCTGCTTCCATTCTGTTTTCAGTTTTCAAATCAGAATAGTCAATCACAAGTAACAGAGGTGCTGTCTTTTGAATAACAGGTTATTTAATCATAATTGGAGTTTTTTGAGAGTGTTGTCTTTGTACAGTCACAGTTGTGGGATGTGTCCTTGGATGCTGCAGGACTTCAGAAACTTCTAAAAGAGCAGTGTCCATTGAGTGCTACATGAACTCTCTCTCATGTTACCAAATATCCCGGGCTGAAGTTATATGGAAGACACGCAGTCCCCAGCTATCTCATTTCCTTCTGCTGAACCTCAGAGTTCAAATCTCACCTAAGAACTGTCAGGAAGAAGGGGATATGGGTGGGTAGTGTGAATATGCAGAGGCAACAGAGAACTCCAGTTACTGTCAACTAACATTTTCTTCTTCATAGCGCCCTCTGCGTGTGCCCACTACTTGTGAGAGTTTAGCTAGCAGTACAAACCACATGAAGAGGTGGGTGGAGGAGTACTAGTCGAATAGAGACCAAAGAACTCACCTCCCAAAATGAACATCTATCATGGGTACTAAGGGTATTTCTACACTGTGATACAAAATCCACGGCACTGAGTTTCAGAGCCCAGGTCAGCTGACTTGGGCTCACAGGGCTCAGGCTGCACAGCTATAAAACTGTGGTGTAGACCAGAGGTCCCCATAGTGTGGGGCACGCCTCCCTAGGGGGGCATGTACGAATATCCAGAGGGGCGCGGCGGGGCCGGACAAGCCCCCATGTGGGCGGGAGGGAGCGCCACCCAGCCCCATGCCAGCCCCCAGCCTCGGCTGCTGGCCATGGCTCCATTCCCGGTCCAGGTCCTAGGCTGAGGACAAAGCTGGGAGTGGAGCTGCACCTGGCCGCAGGCCTGCTGCCGGCCCCCACTGCAGCCTGGCTGCAGCTCCTCTCCTGTGCCCACCCCCAGCCTTTGGCCACGACACTGTTCCTGGCCCCAGACCCACCCCCCAGCTGGGACCCCAGCCTCAGCCCCCTTACCCTTGTCTGCGTCCCCGTTCCCCTGGAGCCACGACACCACTCCCGGCCCAACTCTGGGGTGGGCACAGACAGGGGCAAGGGGGGGCACAACCCTCAAAAGTTTGGGGACTGCTGGTGTAGACGTTTGGGCTCAGGTAGAAGACCAGGCTCTGAGACGCTGCCCTCGCGAGGTCTCAGAGCCCAGACTCCAGCCCAAGCCCGAACATCTACACTGCAATTTTATAGCACCACAGCCCAAGCCTCTCAAGCCCAAGTCAGCTGACCTGGGCCAGCTGTGGTCATGCTGTGGGTCTTTTATTGCAGTATAGACATACCCTAAGTCAAGAGAGTGGTGCAGAGTAGAAGTGTGTATTAAACTCAAAATAGCAGCCCTACATATTTTCAGTAGAGATGTTACAAAGGCAGGCCATGGTATCTTTCTTAGCCTTAGTGGAGTGAGCTCTGAGTCCGTGAAAGGAAGATCAGTCAGGAGAGCCTGCACTACACTCAAATCTTTTGGCAGATACAACTGCTAGGAGAAAAGCTTTGTTTAGAGACATGTGACACAAAGAGATCTCTCCCAAGGGCTCAAATTATCCCTTCTTCATCCTCATGAGGATTAGACTGAGATCCCAGATCAAAACAGGGACTTTAAATGGAGGAAAAATTGATCAGTTCTTTGAAGAAACTCTATCAACAATGACCCTTACAGCATCAGCCCACAGGGAAACAGAACACAGAAATTGCTGAGAAAAGCACTTGAATTCATGATATGGAAAGGCCCATCAATTTAAGGTAAAGCATATATTCTAGGATTGAAAAATCAGAGCCAGAATATTTTGCATTTTTGCAAGTAGCATTTTAATATAGATGATTTTCCACACTGAAAAGTATAAGCTGTACACTAACAGAACAAGCAAGGCAGATGAAGTTAGACTCCCGGGGTCTAGGTAGCCAAATGAAGAGATTGGGGATTGGAATGTTGAATTAGACTAAGTCAACAGGAGATACAAGCAGATATAGCCATTTCTCAAGACAGCTTTCGGAGTTCTGTGAACACTGAATGTCTGGCCCAACCTGCTGCAATCAAAGGGTATGTCTACACAACCTGCAGCAGTGAGCCTCCGAGTGCTTAAAAACAGGTGTGTAGATATTGCAGCTTAGGCTCTGATGGTTAGAGAGGGGCTTCAGAGTACGAGCTCCAGCCCATGTCACAAATTAAAAGCTCTGTCTACACAGCTATTTTTTGCATTGTAGCACAAGCCTCACGAGTCTGAGTCTGTTGACTTGCCAGCTTGCTGTTGACTTCCAAGCTCACTACTGCAGGCTGCCACGGGCTGTGAAGATGTATCCAAAAGGACTCTTGCTTTATCTTGTTTTATTTTCCCAAATACTTGAATAATCAAGGCTTTGTTCCAATTCTAAAGGAAAATTACAGAGAGAAAATGTATGTCCATCATGCCCTTGATCATATTCTTGAACATTTCACATAAATATTGATGACAAACAAATCTGTTTCTGGGTGATTGCATTTCTGTGAAATCCAGTAGACCATTAACTGTTTTAGCAACTGTTTGCATTAATTTGGCTGAGCACAACTCTGCTTCTTCTCAAGGACATCATCCTTGCCGGTGAGTTGTAGAAATTCCATGCTTGGTGCACAGGCACTTTTGGGGTCATACAGTGTCTGATGTGTCCTTGTGTCCTGTACCATGGGCATAAAGGATGGAGCTGTCCCAACCGCCCCCCAATACCTTTGCTAATACAGAACCTGTGTTACAGGATTTCGCAACAGAGAGAAAAGACGACTGGTCGTGGGATATATATTGACATCTAAGAACTACAGTTACTGTAAGGGAAGTAACCATTTCTTCTTCAAGCTTGTCCACATATATTCCACTCTTGGTGTCTCATAAGCAGTGACCTGATGCAAGGAGATGGGTGCTCAGAATCTACTTAAAGACTGTAGTACAGCTCTGCCAAAAGAAGCATCAGACCTTGATGATTCTATTATGGAATTTTTTGTTGTTGTTGATTTTCAGGCCTAACTCAACAAAGTGTCAGATAATTTGATGAATGGAATTCTCCAATTGTTGATGTTATTTCCCTCGGATCAGGGTTACTGTTACTCCTCATTTCTGAGATGAGCCACTAACACTGATAAGCATTTGGTGATGCTCAGTGTTGTCAATAGTCTAAAGCGTAGAACTCTGAATTGGTAGTGAGCCTCTCCTTCTTGAAACCTTTGGCATTTTCTATGAGAGGTGTGACTGGAGATATGGAAGTATGCATCTTGCAAAGCAAGAGTTAGAATCCAGTCCTGTGAATCTAGCAATGGAATTAGGAAGCCCTTAGTTAGCACTTTGAAGTTGAAGTGGCAAAAGAAGGCATTGAGACACCTCAAATCCAGAATATGATGCTATCCCCTCCTTTTTTTTTTTGGTAGTAGAAAATAATTGGAATAATAACCCTTCCCCCTGTACCGAAATGGAAATTCATCTATTGCTCCTAGATCACGAAGGGATTGCACTTATTGAAGTGAGAAAAATGCCTGAATCAGGGCAGGGAAAGGGGGTGAGGAGTAGGGAATGTACACAACTACCCAACCAAGATTATTTCTAGAACCCAGCAGTCTGATGTTATAAGGCTTCATGTTCCTTGGAAATAATAAAGGCAGTCCCCAAATGGGAGGAAGAAGTGGTAAAGATCGTGTGGACTGATTGTTGGGCGACCATCGACTAACACACCAAAAGGATTGCTTTGAAGTGGTCACAGCATGATAGGTGGCTGATGTAGACGTCAGAGGTCTCCTATTTTGGAAGCACTGCCTCTTGGAGGTTTATAGAGCCATTGATGGTAAAAGGCATTCAAGAATGTTCTCTGCCTAGAATATGACTGTAATCTTCCCTCCTCCCTTTTAGGAGCTGGTGTATATGTTTCTAGAAGGGTCCTTTGACAAATGCAGAATGTCATCCATCTTTCTGCTAAAGAGTTTAGAGCTCTCAAAAGGGAAGTCTTAAATTCTCGTCTTCTCCTCCCTTGGGATGCCTGAATACTGAGGCCAAGATACTCTCCTCATGGTGATCAAGATTGTCATGGACTGAGCCACAGTGCTGGAGGTGTCTAATGAGGCCTAGAGAGCCATCTTGGCTTTCAGCTGCCCTTCAGTAATCAAAGATTTGAATATTCCTGCTTTGTAAAGCACTTTGAGATCTACTGATTAAAAGTGCTATATAAAAGATAGGTACAGTGAAACCCCACTATAACGCGCCCCGCGATAACGCGAATTTGGATATAACGCGATCATAAGGTGGCTCCGGCTGCCCCAAGCAAAAAAAAAAAAAGAAATGTGCCTTCCCCACTGCCTCTTCCCCCCTACCCCCGCTTCTCCTTTTGGCGAGAAGGGCCGTTCTCCTCCCCAGCTGCTCCTCGCTCTTCCTCTGCCCCTTGCACGTCTCCCCTGTTCTCCCCAAGTGTTTCCCTCTCTCACTGCATGGCTGAGAGCCCCCGCTGCTGGAGCTGCACCCTTTCAGTTACTGTTATGGGCAGTTCACAAACGCAAGTCGTTTTCTGCCCAAGAGAAATTGACCGGCTTGAAACTGACCGGCTTGAAATGGTAAATTTTTGTAACTCCGCTATACCGCGACCCCGCATTTATCGCAATCGAATTTTCTGGACCCCAATCATCACGTTATAGTGGGGTTTCACTGTATTGTTATTATTGAGGAAGTCTGTTAATTAAGTCTGAGAACTTATGCCAATTTCAGTAATCAGACCTTTCTTACAGTGCTTGATAGTTAGCAAGTCTTAATTTCAGAGTGGCTGTGAATAGTTCTTCCTCACAAAAAAATCCAGCTGTTTGGGCTCCTTGTCCAATGGTGTCATTTTTGGATGTTGTTTGTTCCTCTCCTGTGCTTCCGCAACCACTATGGAACCAAGTATAGGTGTACAGATAGGTATACAAATCCAGTGGACAGTACCTGGTACCTCTTCTCCTCTTTCTCAGAGGTTGGTGCAACCGATGCCAAAGTTTGCCATATGTTTTTTGTCATTAAGAGCTAGCAGTAGCTGACCAGGCATGGAAGCATGCAGTATATCAAAGAGATTGTGGGAGCTCTCTTCTAGTACATCCACAGGTATTTCAAGAGACTCCTCAATATGGCAGATTAAGTCCTCAAAGTTCTTAGTCATCCAACTGGACTGGTGTGGATGGAACCACTGTTTCGTCTGGGACAATGATGAGATGCCAGCTGATATAGTGTGTTCCTCCACAGAAGGAAGTTCCTCCTCAGAAATTTTCTCTGTATGCTCAGTCTGATGTATAGGAATCTGAGCTACTTAGCTCCTGGAAAAGGAAAGGGGAGGTGGTCCTAATCCTAGATGGAAGTTCAGAAGAGGGCGTTATCTGGCATTGTGTAAGCCCCAACAGCTTCAAAAAGGTCATGAAGGCATGCGGTAAGGAAAGGGACCTGGAGGTCAAAGTGGAGTGAATCAGGAATTATGTCTTTCCTTGTAAATACTTGATGTATGTTGTGTATAGGAGGCCTTTGATTTCCTCTTGATGCATAAGGCTCCCATGAATGGAACCTTGGGGAGTATATATGGGACCCTTCCCTGGTATTTCAGAATCAGAAAGGAGGATCTAACCTAGCCAGGATTCCAGGGAGCACCATGGAATACGTCTTGCTTGGTGATGAAGATGTGTTCATGCAGCAGTGGTAGTCAGTGCCATAGCTGAGATTTTCAGCAGAGTGGAGAGTAACAGAGTCTGGCTCTGCTGTTACCTGGGGATCTCCTGGTACCATACATGATTAAAGTATTGAGAAAGATGATGTCATGCAAACTGGTGCAGGGGTTGTCTCAATCCCTGAGACAGTCTTAAAAGTACAGTGCGATGCATTCTCAGGGCTCCTGCAATATCCAATTTGGACTGTGGTGTTTCCACAGTGTGGGAGTGATGAAGCAATTTCACCCTTCTTTTTGGTCAGGTCTGCAGAAAGGGATCTGACTTTACATTTGCCGGAGGAGTGATGCTCCTTTCTCCCACTGGCAGAAGACTTACGACTGTTTCACAGCCCTACCAGGGTCCATAGTCAGAGGCGGATTAAGATACACTGGGACCCTGGGCTCAAAGAACATTTGAGCCCCCCACAACCTCCCTCCTGCCATGGAGCTCTGCCCCCTGCCTGATCACCAGTTGGCAAGACCCAACAGGACAATGCCCAGTTTTGCCAAAAAGGAGCTTGGGGAGGGGTGAGCAGCGGGGCTTGAGGGTGGTGGTGGTGAGCGGTGGGGCTCGGGCCAGCCCTGCATGGGTGATGGGAGAGGGGCTTGGGCCAGCTCAGGGAGTAAGGGGAAGGGAGAGGGGCTCAGGTGAGCTCTGCCCCTTATGGGGAAGAGGGGCTCGGGTGAGTGGGCTCCCTCATGCAGGGGGAGGAGGAAAAGGGGCTCAGATCAGCTCCATGCCGGGGAGGGAAGGGGGAAAGGAAGAGGGACTGGGGTGAGCTCCGTGCCTCATGGGAGTAAGGGAGAGGGGCTCAGGCGAGTGAACTCTGTGCCTTCATGGGTAAGAGGGGCTCAGTCCAGCCCCATGTTGGGCCAGGGCTGGGGCTCGGTCCAGCGCAGCATGGGGGAGCCCTTGGTCCATCCCCGTGCCAAGCAGGAGAGGGGGGCTTGGGGCTTGGTCCAGTGAGACACAGGGACAGACTCGGGCCACCTCAGCTGCTCAGCCAGCACGGCCTGGGGGCGGAGGGAATATGGATTGCTAGCCATTCCACAGGCTGCCAGCAGGGCTGGAGGTGTGGCCTCAGGGGGAAGACAGAGGAGAAGCAGAGCGGGGGGACAGGAGGAGTAGGGGCAGAGTTCTGGCCATTCCTGCGGGCCCCCCAAATTAGCCGGGGCCCTTGGGCAAGGACCCATCGGCCCGTGCGGTAATCCATCACTTTCCATAGTCAGGGCTACATCTGTTTATGGAGCTAGCAGCTGATCCAGAGCTCATTAGGGCACTTCTGGACTCAGACTTTCATGTTTGGAAGGAGGTCTTGTTTGGTCAGGTCTGATGAGAGCCACATAGCCCTCTGAGAGAGAAATAATTTGAGACAAGCCTCTCTTGACCTTTTTGAAAAGGACTTGCAAATGGAGCATTTGTTAGGGATATGCTCCTCTCTGAGACAAAAGAGGAATCTTTTGTGATCCTCGTGTGAACATTATAGTCACACCACAGAAGGGGCAGTACTTGAACCCAGGAAACTTTGGTTCAGTCATCCCTACATCCTGGTACCAGGGAAATATATTTCCCCTCAAACAGAAAACAATTAAAAATCAAAAATAATAAGAAGTAAACCTATGTGACTACAGGCAAAACTACACTAATGATACGAATAAGTAAACTGAAACAATTATAGTATTTAAAATTAAATATACAACAACTGATTTAGTGTGTGCATGAAGACAAAAGACACTGTTGGGATTCCATCTCATAGCAATGGATGGTAAAAAGGATCAGCTGGACCCACTCTGCCCTTTACAACCTCAATACAATGCATAAGGTCATGTATATGACCCAAAAGATTTTGCTCCCAAGTGTACGCAGCTCATGTGCACCACAAATGGAATATATATGTACAAGCAACTTGAAGAAGACCTGGAGGATTTCTGATATAATTGTCAAGATGACAAGACATTCCACAATGGCTCTGAAGTTCTGAACTAGCAAGTGTTGAAGTGGCCTCATTCAAAGTTGAGCAAAGGATGTCACATGTTTCATGGAAGCCATGAGACCCATCAACTGGAGGCAGAATTTCACTGTCTGACATGAGTTCTGCTTCAACACACAGTATATATCAGGGATCGGCAACCTTTGGCACGCAACCTGCCAGGGTAAACACCCTGGCGGGCTGGGCCGGTTTGTTTACCTGCTGCGTCCACGGGTTCAGCCAATCGCGGCTCCCACTGACCACGGTTTGCTGCTCCAGGCCAATGGGGGCTGTGGGAAGCGGCGCGGGCCGAGGGATGTGCTGGCCGCCGCTTCCCGCAGCCCTGGCTTACCCTGGCGGGCCACAGGCCAAAGGTTGCCGATCCCTGGTATATATGGTCTGAGAGGTTCAAAACTCTTTACTTCAGAAGGAAGGTGTTGACCTGAATCTAGCCCAGAATGGCTTCAATTAAAGAGATCCTGGGTTGGGACCGTTGAGAATTTTTTTAATGTATGAGGAAACTCACAGATTGAAATAGGTTGCAAGTTCCTTCTGCTGAGGCTTGTAAGACTTTTCAAGGTGGCTGAATTCACTACTCATCTAAGCTGGGGACTGCAATAAAGAGTTCAATGATCAATTGTTCTCTATGTCCACTGACGGTAGGACAAGAAGTAATGGGTAAAATCTGCAGCAAGGGAGATTTAGTTAGATATTAGGAAAAGCTTTCTAACTATAAGGATAGTAAAGCACTGGAATAGGCTTCCAAGGGAGGTTGTGGAATCCCCATAATAGAAAGTTTTTAAGAACAGGTTAGACAAATACCTGTCAGGGATTGTCTAGGTATACTTGGTTTAGCCTCACATACAGGGTCCCTCTCAAGGTCCCTTCCAGCCCTACATTTCTATGACTCTATAAAATCTGAGGTACTGAAAGTGGAATGACCTGACTGCAATATGAAACTAAAGATCTTTCAAACTGAAAATCCCAAATCAATCTTACAAGGAGATTGAACGGATTATGAAAGACAAAGTGAGTATCTGAAACTTAAAACTCTTGATGTATCTGTTAAACTTTCCAAAGTCCATGATTAGGGTAAAGACCACTGTCCTTTTGCAGAAAGAGTACCTTGAATAGATTTCTCCCCCTCTGACTCCCCTGCAACGTTTTCTGTGGATTCTATCTTCAGTAGGGGAGACACTTGATCTCAACATTTTCTCATTAGAGGGATCCCTGAAAAGAGATATCTTGGGAGGAAGCAGGGAGTGGAACTAGATTGAGTAGCCACACATCATGGTTTCTAGGACCCAACAGCCTGTAATTCCATGTCCTGATGCAAGAAACTAAGATAGACAATCATCATAAGAAGTGCAGGAGCAATGGCTGATTTGAAGGTCTCAAACATCCTGTCAAATCTGTAGCCTTACAAACACTAAGGCTGAAAGGAGAATAAACCAGATAACTTAATACCTATAAGGCATTTGACTTGGTATCATGTGTCATTTTGATTAAAAAACTAGAATGACACAAAATTAATATGGCACACACTGAATGGATTAAAAAGTGGCTAATTGACAGAAATATGCATCCTTCATGTCGAGAGCTGTGAATCACACTCCCTTCTGAAAGGAGGGGATTATAGAGGCCAGAGTAATCATCCTGAATTTCAGCTTTCGGATAAAGATGATGAACTGCTGAAGGTCCAAGAGGGTCTCCACCCTCTGTCTTTTTTTGGGATTAGGAAATATGGGGAATAGAACCCTCTCCCTTGGTACTGAAGTGGGACACTCTCTATCACGCCCGACATTACAGGGATTCCAATTCCTGTTGAAGAATCAGTTGGTGAGAGGGATCCCCGAAGTGGTGTTGGGAAGGTGGTTTGTGAGGTGGGAGAGAAAGAAACTCTATAGAGTATCCCTCATGGATAATCTCCAGAACCCAAGTTTCCATGGTGATCTTGTTCCAACTGTTGGCAATAAAGTAAGATGGCCTCAAAAGATGACAGGAGGAGAAGTAGGTGGCATCAGTGGTGGTACATGGGTCTTGATGTGCATGCCAAAAAAGGGCCTCTGGCCTGTTGCTGGGAGTACTTGGAGGGTGCAGCAGTGGAGAGAGACAAGAAATGGAACCTCTAAATCCTTTGTCACGTACAAAGAGGTTCAGGTGGATGCTGGTAGTATAGGGTATGTGAAGGGGGGTAGTCTTGGTCTAACGGTCTGTTTCTAGTGTTTCCTCCTGGGGGCAGCAGTGTAAATCCTCAGGGATTGCAGGGTGGATCTTGAGTCCTTTACAGAGTGTAGAAACTCATCAGTCTTTTCATTTAAAAAGTTGAACTCATCAAAGGGGAGGTCTTGTATAGTATTTTGGGCCTCGCTTGGGAAGTCCGATGACTGGAACCACAAGTCATTTCACATGATCCTTTGGCCAAAGATTTGGATGTTGTATCTGTGGCATCTACCACAGCCTGAAGAGCCACCTTTGCTACCAATTTCCCCTCGTCCAGAGAGAATAGAAACTGGGCTCAGTCTTCCATGGGTAGTTTGTCTTTAAATTCCGCGAGCGTAGTATAGATGTTAAAATTGTAATTTGCTAATAAAGCATGTTAATTAGCTATATGAAATTGGAGGCCTGTGAAGGAGAACACCTTCCTACCCATGAGATGCAGTCTCTTTGACCCTTTATTTGGCAGGGTAGATTTTTGGTGGTGTGGCCAAGCTCTCTCCATAGCTGCCTGTATCACCAATGACTTAGGGTCATATGGGAAAACAAGAAGTCAGCACCCTTGGCCAGCACAAAATAGCATCTTTTGGCTCTTTTTGGCATAGGAGCACGAGATTCTAGTGTGTACCAGATGCTCTGGACTGTTCTAATATGGCCTTATTGATTAGAAGGGCCTCCTGGTTGGTCCCTGTGGTTATAAAATGTTCAGGAATCAATGTTGAGGGTCCTGGGACTCCTCTAGCAGGATATGTAGATCATTAGTGACCCCTTGCAACAACTCCTGATATTGCCAGTGGTTATCCGGTGGAGAGGGTGATGAAGGAGTGATGGCAGCATCCAGAGACTATTAGGAGGCCCCCATCAGAACCGGCAGTACCAGTGGAACCAGGTCTGGTTCTTCCTCCTCATATATTGATGGAACCAGCTGACGAGAGGGGGAGAAGTGGCACGACTCCTGAGAAGTGCCTGCCATAGGGGACCCCAGGCCCCAAAAAGGCCAGAAGGAAGAATCCATAGATCATGGTGGCCCCCGCGGGAATCGATACCAAGTGTCCCTGGAGGGGGTCATAACTGGAGGGATAATAATGCCTTGGCTGTCTGTCAGGGCTCTACTGCCTTTGCGAAGATACTGGTGCAGCTATCTCCTCCAGTCCTCTGATTCTGAGGACATTTGCATTGGTAGCAACGGTACCGCTGGTACTGAGGAGTTCCTGCCCAATGGATGGAGATCGGACCTCTCCTGAGACAACAGCAACAGTTCTTCTTCTGGGGTAAGGACATCTCTCAGGAGGGCAGGGCCCAAAAGGAGTGGAGACTGCGCGTAAGGAAGGATGATAACCTCCAGCATTACAAAGGTTTCTGTATGGCCCAGAGTCCAAGGAGTTCCAATACAAATGCCTAAAGGTCCCAGTTCATGTGACAGAGCCAGAAAGACTTTGGAATGACGAGATGATACCTGCATTCATAGATAGGACTGGAGAGCATTTGTCTTTCTGCCCCGGTCACCGTCAGTCACTGTTGAATCCCTCTTTTCCCACACCTTACCCTCCAGCCTGAGGGTCTCAGCAGAGCTGCTTCCGAGGGTTCCACACACAATGTCTTGCCCAACCTGGACCAGTTCAGAGAGGAAACACATTTCTCCTGGACAGTCTAATGCAGGGATTTGTCCTTATGCTCATGCAAGTGTCTCTTACTGACATGGGGAGTCCTGTGTGACGAGCCCTTGGCTTGCTAAGAGCTCTGCTCCAATGCTTGTGCTTGGAGGGGCACTGCTGGTCAGCTGAGGTGGATGTACAGGGGGGTCTCTCAGACCTGTGTCAGAGCAGGGCCTCATAGCCTCTTCCATCAGACTTTTTCAGTCAGAGCTCTCAGGCATCTTTAGTTCTGGGCAAGAAGGAAGATATGTGCCTCACTTAGACAGTACACGCACCCGTGATGCTCATCACTGATGGAGAAGGAGTGAGGGCAGGAGACACAGTTCTTGAATTCCAGGACCCTGGGCATAATCTTGGGACCAGGGAAGATTTCACCTCAACTGGGGTGGAGATTAGGGGAGTTTTCTAGTCTATACTAAACTACACTAACTAGAATTCCTAAGGTAAGATATAAACTATTTACAATTAAATTTTACAGATTCTGCAATAACGAAGGAGGGAATGATTCCAACTCAAGCCATCCAGCTGTAAGAAAGAACTAGAGAAGCATTGACCCACACTGCCTCGTATACCCTCGGTTGGGAGCACAAGGAGAGTTACTGACCATGTGCAGATCAAAAGACACGACTATGAAGAAGTTCCAGGCTTGGGCCCACAGTGTGCACATTTACCCACATGTAGAATACACACAGTGACAGTAACTCAAAGAAGAAGTTGAAGCTAGAGAAATTCAGACTGGAAATAAGGGAAATAGGAAAGTTTTAACACTGAGGTTAATTAACCACTGGAACAACTTGCCATGGGTTGTGGTGAATTCTCTATCACTGACCATTTTTAAATTAAGTTTGCACATTTCTTCTAAAAGATGTGCTCTAGTTCAAACAGGAATTAATTTAGAGAAGTCCTATGGCCTGTATTATTCAGGAGGTCAGATCACAGTGGTCCTTTATGACCTTGTATTCTGTGAATCAAGGAATCCCAGAATATCAAGTAAAAGATGGGTCTTGTCCTGACTAGAGACACACTAAAATCATTCTGCTGCCCTAGATATCATCTAGTAAAATTGTTTTTGGTCATCAAATGGAAAAACTGAGAATGTAGCTACATCCTCATCTAGGGATGTTGACAAACTAATATCAGTCAATTATCTGGGACAGGATCTGCACCCACATCTTCCTAATCAGATTTGTCCTCACAGTCAGAATGTTTTCCAAGGGAAGTGACCCATAGTTATTGGGTACTGGATACTCCATTAACAAGAGGACACTATTAGGATGGGTGGAACCAAAGTGAACAATACCAAAGCACACTCCTGCTCCCAATCCCCCTCAAAGCAAAGGAGGTTCAGCACTGGGTCTCTTTAAAGTGAAGCAGTCTTTAGGTCAACTTACTATAAAACATAGACTTTCTTGCTTTCTGAACAAGTCTCAGAGCAATGATCATACCTTCTTTTCAACACTAAGGAAGAAGTAATTAATGCTGAATTCAACTCATATCCATTGCCTCTGGATTTCTTTAATCCTGAAGATTTTTTGGAGTTAGTCTTCAAAATAGTCTTGTTGCTCTAAATTGACCCTAACGCTAAACATATAGGCTTTTCAACGGCAGGTAGCTTCCTTAAAACTTTCTCTAAGGGCTGGTCTACACTACGAGGTTAGGTCAAATTTAGTCGTGTTAGGTCAATTTTATAAACAATGAGGCTACACAACCAACCCCGTTCCGTCGACCTAAAGGGCTCTTAAAATCAACTGTTGTACTCCTCCCTGATGAGGGGAGTAGCGCTAAAATTGACCTTCTTGGGTCGAATTGAGGTAGTGCAGACGCAGCGTTGTATAATTTGACGGTATTGGCCTCCGGGAGCTATCCCTGAGTGCTCCAATGTGACCGCTCTGGACAGCACTTTCAACTCTGATGCACTAGCCAGGTACACAGGAAAAGCCCCGGGAACTTTTGAATTTCATTTCCTGTTTGGTCAGCGTGGTGAGCTCAGCAGCACAGGTGACCATGCAGTCCCAGAATCGCAAATGAGTTCCAACATGGAGCAAACGGGAGACACCGGATCTGATTTCTGTATGGGGAGAAGAATCTGTGCAGGCAGAACTCCGATCCAGCAGAATAAATGCAAATATATATGCCAAAATCGCATGGGGCATGGTGGAGAGAGGCTACACCAGGGACACACAGCAGTGCCGCATGAAAGTTAAGGAGCTCAGGCAAGCCTACTACAAGACAAAGGAGGCAAACGGTCACTCCAGGTCAGAGCCCCATACATGCCGCTTCTATGATCAGCTGCATGCCATTCTAGGGGGGAACCCTACCAGTACCCCACCACTGTCCATGGACACCTGCAAGGGGGGAGTCTCATGCAACACGGAGGAGGATTTTGTGGATGCGGAAGAGGAGGAGGAGGAGAAGAATGCGCAGCAGGCAAGCAGAGAATCCATTCTCCCCAGCAGCCAGGACCTTTTCCTCACCCTAGAGCCAATACCCTCCCAAGGCAGGTTCCTGGACCCTTAAGCTGGAGAAGGCACCTCTGGTGAGTGCACATTTGTAACTACACTACCGGGGTTAAAAGCAATTGTGCTTACTGTTTGATTTGCCCTGAAGAATTGGGACGCATTCACAGCCAGTACAGCTATTGGAAAAGTCTGTTAACGTGTCTGGGGATGGAGCGGGAATCCTCCAGGGACATCTCCATGAAGCTCTCCTGGAGGTACTCTGAAAGCCTTTGCAGAAAGTTTCTGGGGAGGGCTGCCTTATTTTGTCCTCCACAGTAGGACACTTTACCACGCCAAGCCAGTAGCAAGTAATCTGGAATCATTGCAGCACAAAGCATGGCAGCGAATGGTCCTGGGTTTTGGTTGCATTCATGCAACATTCGGTCTTTATCTTTCTGTGTCAGCCTCAGGAGAGTGATATCATTCATGGTCACCTGGTTGAAATAGGGGAATTTTTGTAAGGGAACAGTAAAAGGACCCCATTCATGCTGGGCTGTTTGCACTTGGCTAAAAGGGATCATCTCGGAGAAAAGCCACGCGGTGGCGGGAGGGGTGTGCACATCCACCCCAAAACCGCAGCCCCTCCTTTTAAACGGCAAACCCAACCAGCATTGCTTGCTATGGGAAAGGAGGGCGTTACAGTTTGAAACCATTCCCACATGTTATGAAGGCGGAAGAAGCCAACTCCGCGTACCCTTTGGCTTACCAGGGCTGCCTGGAAACCGAATTCTGTTGCCCAGCCGTGTGTGATGTGTCACCATACCGGCAGGCGCTCAATATAAAAATCAAAATGCGACCTTGTATCTAAAGCACATGTGCTGTCTGCTGTGAATTGCTTGATTCACTGTGAAAGACTCTCCCTTTTGTTCTCAGAAATGTATCTTCTTAAATTTTACTCTCCCTTTTTATTCCCCCTGCAGGTGCAAATGTTTCTATGCTCCCCATATCAACTCTGTCTATTGCAGATTAGAAGGTGAAAAAAATGCACTCCGCGATGACATGTTTTCTGAGCTCATGCAGTCCTCCCGCACTGATAGGGCACAGCTGAATGCATGAAGGCATTCGGTGGCAGAGGCCAGGAAAGCATATAGTGAGCACGATCAGAACACGCAGGAGGAGATGTTGAGGCTAATGGGGGAGCAAAGATTGGAAAAAATGCCTCACAGTGAGAAATGTAAAGGCCTCAATCCATTTAGCTTATCAAAAAGAATTTTGAGAGGTAACTTGATGATGATGTATTATGGTGAAAGTACCTGCACAGGGAGAAAATACTGTATACTAAAGGGCTCTTGAATCTAGCAAATAAAGGCATAACAAGAACCGATGGCTGGAAGCTAAAGCCAAACAAATTCAAATTAGAAATAAAGCACAATTTTTTAACAGTAAGGGGAATTAACAATTAGAACAAACTGCCAAGACAACTGGTAGATTCTCAGTATTTTATATCTTCATATCAAGACTGGATGCCTTTCTGGAAAATATGCTTTAGTCAAATGCAAATTACTCAGCACAAAGCAAGGGTAAGGTTTGATAACTTGCGTTATACAGAAGGTTAGACTAGATGATCTAATGATCCTTCTGGCCTTAAAATCTAATGATGTTAATTACATCAATGAACAAACCAGAACTGAAGAACAGGGTTAACAAGCCAGCATATAACAGGGCAGAGAGCCAAAGACAACTGCAGAGACTATGCAACAGTGTGGAACTACCTAAATCTATCTAGCCTAATTATAAAAACAGAGAAAACACAAAAAATAGCTCAGTACAAATGGTTATTTTGGAGATTTTTAAAATGAAAAACCAATGAAAGATTGAATGTGAAGACTGGAGCTTCTGACCTTAAATTGCCAGAGGTGACGAGGAGCTAAATTACAGCCGGGGCTAGCACATTCATGGTTCCAGAGGACACTGCACTTTCAAGAGTTCTATCTGAATGCACCTGGAAGCATCTGTCTCCCAAAGTAGGAGCCCATATTTGCAATACACAAAGCAGAAACAATAGCAGTTCAGTCTAATTTATATCCCTTTCTCTAGCCGCTCCCACTTTTGTGCTTTTTTCAAGAAACATTCTTACAAAATATTATTTTATCAAGAAATATATATCCTTCTCTAACATTAAGTATGCTGGGTGCTACAAAATTCTGGACATAAATACTCAGAGTAGTTTAATTAATTGCAGTATTTGAGGTATTTTTAATTCTAAGTATAATTAATAGAAAATGCAATCGTAAAAGTAAATGTCATGGTAAAAGAATATTATGCTGCAGTAAATTTCCATTTTTAGTGCTGCTCACCGTAATATCAGAAACTGAACTTCTGGCACCCACATTCCCAATGTGTGGCTGGAGAATTCTCATAATTCTAGCGCTGTAAAGCCATTAAGGGTATATCTACACTGCGATTAAACACCCATGGCTGAATCACGTCAGCTGACTCAGGCTCATGCTACTGGGCTGTAAAATTGCAGTGTAGACTTTTGGGCTTGGGCTGGAGCCAAAGCTTTGGGACCCTGCAAAGGGGGAGGGTCCCAGAGCCTAGGCTACAGCCTGAGCCTGAACGTCTATACCGCAATTTTACAACCCCGCAGCCCAAACCTTGTGAGCCCGAGTCAGCTGACACAAGCCAGTCGTGGGTGTTTAATCACAGTGTAGATATACCCTAACTCACCTCACTTGTGGGGTGCTCCTGCTTAGGAAAAATACAATATATATAGTTTACTCCTGTTGCTGTAAGGTCATAGTGATTTCTTTCAGCTGTTAATCAATTTATTTCCACATCCTTTTCCTCCAATCTTCTTTAGTTGTCTTCTTATTTCAGACGATGAAGAGACTTATAGAGTAGTGGTTCTCAACCTTTCCAGACTACTATATCCCTTTCAGGAGTCTGATTTGTCTTAGGTACCCCAAGTTTCACCTCACTTAAAAACTACTTGCTTATAAAATCAGACATAAAAATACAAAAGTGTCAAAATACATTATTACTGAAAAATTGCTTACATTCTCATTTTTGCCATATAATTATAAAATAAACCCATTGGAATACAAATATTTTACTTACATTTCAGTGTGATATTGAGCCTGTTTTTCACTTGTGAGCCTTGTCATTTGGTGGCCGGACAGCAGTGGTATCGTTTTGCCCCCCTTATTTCTGCGCTGCTACTGACGGCAGTACTGCCTTCAGAGCTGGGCGGCCAGAAAGCAGTGGCTGCTGGCCGGGGCGTTCAAGTTGTTTGTGGCAGGGGAGGACTATTTTTTAAATCCCGCTTCCATCCCACCCCATAATACCCACTTCCACCCGCTCCCGCCTTGTTTGTTGAATTTTTATCCTGCTCCTGGTATTATGGCAGTGGGTGCTGCGAGACCTGCGGGACCCCTGTCCCACTGCACGGCTCTAGAACCTGTTGTAAAACGAGGCAAAAATCTCGATGAGTTGACCTCTGTGTACCCCTGTTATAGAGGATACTCCTCTAGAAATGCTCATCAATAAATTTACCTGAACTTTAGCATCTCTGTCTTCTGTCCACAGAACCTTATATTTCTGAAAGTCTTGCAGTGCTTCACTAGCTGCTTTTCTTACGGAATTTACAGACGAGGAGAGGAGCACAACTAGTTTAGAAATATCTTTGTGTTCTGCGACACCTGGATAAAAATTTCTTAGCTTTCTTACAGGAATCTCATCAAGTACTTCTGTAAAATAAACAATTTACATAAAAAGTTAACAAACCATTAAAATCCACCTTCACATATCCAAAAATATACAACTATAATTGTCTCCCAATATATTTTTAACAAAACAGAAGACAAAAGAGTTAAACCAAAAAATGTGGAAGTTTCAAAATCTGTAACCTGTACTTCATTACTGCTTGGGTTGTTGCATCCCATTCCCCTATCCTCTATCTATATGTTGCGTATTTGCATTTTAAATTTTCAGGGACTTTGTCTTCATTCTTCTTGTAAAGTGCATACCTACACAGTTTTGATGTTATTTTATGTAAAGTGATATTTGTTAGGTTTGTTAAAACCATACATTTCAAATATTTAACCATACAAGCTCTCTCAAACAGTATGAGGTACTTTATTGCTTATATGCGACACCCTTGTTATTCGATGAAAGACCCTTTTCTAAGCAAACTGTGCCAAAATATGTAGTTTAAGGAGCTGTAAATGTCACTTGTCGCCCAAGAGACACATTTTAACTTCAATTTCTATATGTGAGAGGTTAGTACATATAAGTCCATTAGGGATGTCAAACGATTAAAAAAATCATTACAATTAATTGCGCGATTAAAAAAATAGTCAAGATTAATTGCAGTTTTAATTGCACTGTTAAACAATAATAGAATACTAATTTAAATGTATTATAAATATTTTGGATGTTTTTCTACCTTTTCAAATATATTGATTTCAATTACAACACAGAATACAATGTGTCCAGTGCTCACCTTATATTAATTTTTATTATAAACATTTGCACTGTAAAAAAGATAAAGAAAATAACAGTATTTTTCAATTCACTTCATACAAGCACTGTAGTGCAATCTCTTTGTTGTGAAAGTGCAACTTAGAAATGTAGGCGTTTTTTTACGTAACCACACTCAAAAAACAAAACAATGTAAAACTTTAGAGCCTGCAAGTCGAAGCATGAAGGAACATATGAATGTTTAGCATATCTGGCATATAAATACCTTGCAACGCCAGTTACAACAGTGCCATGCGAATGCCTGTTCTCACTTTCAGGTGACATTATAATTAAGAAGCAGGCAGCATTATCTCTCATAAATGTAAACAAACTTGTTTGTCTTAGCAATTGGCTGAACAAAGGGGAGGACTGAATGGACATGTAGGCTCTAAAGCTTTACATTGTTTTGTTTTTGAGTGCAATTATGTAAAAAATAATAATTCTAGATGTGTAAGATATTTCATGATAAAAGAGATTACACTACAGTACAAATATTTGTAATAAAAAACAATAAGATAAAGTGAGCACTGTACACTTTTGTATTCTGTGTTGTAATTGAAATCAATATATTTGAAAATGTAGAAAAACATCCAAAAATATTTATAATAAATTTAAATTGGTATTTTATTATTAAAAGTATGATTAAAAATGTGATTAATCACAACTACTTTTTAATCTAGTTAATGTGTTTTGCATTAATCACATGCATTAACTGCGATTAATCTGCAGCCCTAATTTACATACAATTGAACACATTTTTAAAAGTGTGATTCCCAATATTTTTGTTGACAATTATTGTTATGCTATTTTCTCATGTTTTCTTTAACAGATTCAAAATATTTTCATGAAGTAATCAGGGCCGGCCTTAGGGAAAATAGCACCCTGGGCAAACTTGTATTTTGGCACCCCTGGCCCCAGCTGCCTTCCCCAGCTCCCTACCCCCCCCCCATTGCCCAAGCCCCCACTGCCTCTTCCCCCACCCCTCATTGCCCCAAACTCCCTTCTATGACCTCGCACTCCAGGCCCACCCTGCTTCTTGGCTCTTAACCATAGCACCGCCCCTGCCCACGTCACCCACACGTAGGGCCAATCCTGCCCTGCAGTGACTCACATCTGGATGCCACAGTGATTGGCATCATAGGAAACCCCACAGAAGTCACTTTGACTCCCCCAGCAAGTGTTACAGGGATTCACTCATTTGGTCATTGAGCAAGACAGCCAAGACAATGCAGTAGGCGGTCTTCTGCACTCTCACAGGGTGAGCGGGGCTCTGGGGCAGAGTCGTATCTCTCCTGCACCTCCCAAACTCTCCCACTCAGCATGGCATCCAGCTGCTCTGCCAGAGCCCCAGAGGGTTGGTAGCCCAAGGGGAGGTGCAGCTAGGGGCACAGGAAGGGGTCCCTGGGAGCTGGGAGCACAGGGAGGGGTCCCCCAGGCTCTTGGGGCACAAAAAGGGGCCCCTGGGAGCTGGGTGGGCTGGGACCTAGAGGCACAGGGAGGGGTCCCTTGGAAGATGGGGCAGCTGGGAGATGGGGGAACAGGGAGGGGTCCCCTGGGAGCTGGGGGGGACTAGGAGCTGGGGGAACAGGGAAGGGGCCCTCAGGAGCTGGAAGGGCTGGGAGATGGGGGTATAGAGAGGGGGTCCCCTGGCAGCTGTAGGAGGCTGGAACCTGGGGCACAGGGTCAGGACCCGTAAGACTTACTGATCTCTCTGCCCTGCAGTTTTAATTCCCAGTCCCTTCCCTTCCCATCCCAATCTGGAAGAGGCTGGCAACTTCCAGCTACCATTGGCTGGCCGAGACGCCACACTCACATTCCATTGGGCTGAATGGCTTTCATTCAGGCCGCCCATGGAAAGAGGAACAGCAAGGCTGGGACAATCTGGGGGGAGAAAGGAGGAAAGGGTCTGGCTCGCAGTCGCAGAGTGCAGAGGCAGAACTTGGAACCAGTGGGAAACCATGTGGGGCGGTGAGCAGGTGGCCTCCGCTCAGGAGCAGGGAAGCGTATGCAACGCTCCATGCCAGGCTGCACCCCACAGGTAGTAAGGGGAAGCCCAAGCCCCTGGCCTATGCACCACAGTGCCCTCCTGGCTATAGCGCCCCGGGTGGGCACCCACATTGTCCTGCCCTAAGGCCGGCCCTGCAAGTAATGCTTTATGCATCCCTACATTCTCTCATATCATGGCATATTAATTGAACTCTTAAAATTCTGTGCAACACATGCCCCTCATGAATTAAAGGACAATCTACTCGCCTATTTAAGTTACTTATATGGCCACCATCACCTCAGCATCCAAGCATCCCACAATCTCTAATGTATTTATCCTTAATACACTCCTGTGAGTTACAGAAGTACTACTATCCTGTATTTACAGATGCACATCTATACAGATGCATATATTACAGATGCGGAATTGAAGCACATACAGAAAGCTTGTGGTGGAGCAGGTTACTGAACCCAGGTCTCATAAATCCTACCTAGTGCCCTAACCACTCTAGCATCCTTCCTCTCTCTTAATAATGCTGGTAATTATTCTGCATATGTCCACTTTAGGAATGCAGATAATAATGAAATCTTTCAGTTGTAATGTCAGTGACCTGAATCCTAATAACAGCACTGCCTCTCTTTCCCATGTTAACCCTCCAGTGAATGAAGTTTGCATAACTTTTTATTTTATCCAATAACATGATGGGCTACATTCTTCAGTACTAAGAAAGTAGGAGCAGTACATAAAGGTAACACTAACAAGTTTATGTTGCTTGAGGTTAAAGGGGAAACTTAGACTGTGACAATATTTATATTATGTAATAGTTTATCTGATTATTGCGTAGTTTCCTACTACTTTCATGAGTTTGGAATAGCCATTTCTGTTAAATACAACTGTCTAAATTAAAGTAAAAATAGCTAAGGTAATCCAAAAGAATACACACTAGGTCCCTTTCAAACCAAGTGAGAATAATCATGAAATATTCAGAAGCAAAGACATTTTATTAGAAGAAAAAAGTTAAAGTAAGCAAAAAACCTTACTTTCTTCTTTTTTGGCTGCTTTCCCTGCTACCATACTGGGTGATGAAGAGACAACAGGTACATTTCTGTTCAGTAATATACTCGATTTTTGTAAGTGTTGCTGTCCCCAATGTGCGACTCCACGACTTACTTCCAGTGTTAACTGGATCATGCGATTGATGGCTTGCTGTATATCATCTAAACTAGGAACCATTACCTGCACAAAATATAAAAAATGTTGTTTAAATAAATGCACCATAACCTAATTTTCCAAGGGCTACATTGAGCCTTTCGTCATAGTCCTTGCTAAGGGTGCTGCATAGCTCTGCCACCCCGTAGGAGCTCAAAACAATTGTGACTCAGAAGCACCCCTCTGAACCACAATCGTGCCGAGCTCCTGTTTTACCCAGGGATGGACATGTTCGACATTGCCCCATTGCCAGCCACAGAATATTACCTTTCTTGTGTCCAACTACTCAGTGCCATTGCTGGTGCTGACCATGGCAGAGCTCCCGCCCCCACCAAATTAAAGGATTGCACCACCTGCCCAGGAATATTTCTGAAGTTGGGTGTCCTCTCCAGCTACCTATTCTATCTGGAGGAAGCTCATCCCCCCAACCGGTGTGAGATTTGTCAGACCTTCACACCTATGTATTGCAAAGACTGACAGATTAAGCTTCAGACCCTTCTAATTCAGGAGTAGCCATGAGAGAAGCTGAATTATCCTTGAAGGAGCTGACAAAGACAGATACAGGTTCAAAAACCTTCACTTCTGGATTTGCAAAGCTGAACTCAACTTCCTCAGCATCATTACCAGGAGCAAGACCTTTTCTGAAAATGTCCTGTAGTGTCACAATGCAATAATCATATAATTATGATTAAGGCATATTCATGTTTTTGGTCCCAGATTCGATTACATTTATTTTTAAAGACACAGATTTTTCTCCTCCTCCTCCCCACCCACCCACATTGTATCACTATGATGCAGAGTTAAGGTAGTCTGGGTACCCTAAATGTGCATTTCCATATCTCAATATGTTTGCATTTCTTTTAAATTTAACATTTATTAAATTTGTTGGATTCATAAAGAGATTATTTACCTTGTACTAAATGAAGGTTATTTACTTATACCTGGAGTTCTCCAAGATTACTCTGCACATTCACACTTATGGGTTATGTGCTGTCCACTGCAGGCTAATAGTAGAACCTTCTACAAGCAGCACCCATTAGAGCACACGTGTGCCCCCTCCTGTCTCTCTCCTCAGTGTACCTGAACGTTCTGAGGGTGAGTCTATATATAGGGGTTATACACTGTCTTCTGCCTCAGTTCCTTCTACTGCCAATTCAGAGAAACCTTAATATAACACTAAGAAAGAGGGGAAGGTGGGAGGGAAGTGTGAATATGCAGAGTCATCTAGAAGAGCTCTGGTTACAAGTAAGTACCCTTCATTTCTTCTTTGAGTGGCTCTGCATATACCTGTGGGTAGTATGGCAAGCAGTGCTGAAAATTCAGGATGTGGAACAGAGTCCTAATTAAATAAAGTTTGAAGCATCATCAAATTTAAATCTGCTCTTGAAGGCAAATTCAAAGCATAATATTTATTAAAGATATGGACTGACTTCCAAGGAGCAGATTTACAGATTTCTTCAATAGGAACATGTTTAAGGCAAGCAAAAGACACTGTCACTGCCCTAGTACAATGAAACCTTACAACAGTTGGCACAGGGACTACTGCTTACTCATAACATTAAATGATACATTGTTTAACACTCCTGGAAATAGTCTGAGCAGATATACTAAGAATCATAAAGGTCATAGTGTAAGAAACAAATAACCAAAATGACTTCCTAAAACTCGTAGTTCTATTGAAATAATACGCTAAAACTACCAGAGGTCTTGTATTTATAGGTAATCTGAGTGAGCTTCCCATCCTTGAATGGAGGCATATCTGTCACTAGATTCTTGGTAGACAGAAGCCAGGAGAAGTGAACCCCTTTTCCACTTGATGTGGGTCTTTCTACCAGTCTAATAAGAAGATAACTTCATTTGCAAGTGTCACTTGCATGTCCACATGATTCTTTCTGGGAAAATACACTGATTTTTAACTACCCCTGTATGGAACATAGGTGAAGTCTAGCAAACTGTGTCATGTAGGTTCAGGAGACCATGTGTCCCAGAGGCCTGAGGCACACCCTTGTTGATGTTTTGGTGAGCCTGTAATTGGGTAATGAAGTCCACTATGATCTGGAATCTTTACCATAGGAAATACACTTTTGCTGACTTTGAATCCAGCAGCATCCCTATGTATTCTATGATAAGGGTTATAGTGAATGTAGGCCTTGTTTATTCTGAACTCCAGTGAGAACAGACTGAAGAATGTTTGAACTGTGCTACTTTATGGGTGATTTCTCTCTGATCAACCAGTCATTGAGATATGGGTAAATTTGTGTGCCTCACTTTCTTAAATGTGTTGCCACCACTTCAAGGCCCTTGGTGAATACTCTGTGCCATTCTACAAAGGGTAGAACCTGTACTAGTAATAAGTCTTTCCTACTAGGAATCACATGTACTTCCTGTGAGCCAGCTGTATAGACAGACACAAGTCAGAATCTTGGAATCAACGGACACTGCTGGCCAAAAGAATCTGAACTCAGGTGCATTGGGTGCATGCACACCAACAGTGAAATATATATAGTCAAGCACTTGAAGAAGGTGGTCAAGATTTAAAGCCTGGGGACTTAGCTTCTGCCATGAGGCTGAAAGGTCTTGGTGTTGAGAAGGCCCTGGGCCTAACTAAAACCTAACAAAAATATGTGAGTTTTGGCTATATAAAAATAAAACAAAATAAGCATAACTAGTAATAAATACCTAACTACTATACAAAACACTGAATCTATAATAAAGGATTGTGGGGAAGCAGGTGGACACATCCTAAGTTCCGTCTCAGCTGCCATGAGTGATAAAAAAAGAAGTGAGGGACAATTGGGCCCATCCTTTATGCCCTCAGGGGGTGTATCAGAATATGTAGGGTGCAGGTGCAACCCCAATGGACACCGCTGGTCAAAAAAAAACCCAGTCTCATGTTCATGGAGCACACATGCACCTTGAAGCAAGATCCATGTACAAAAAAAATCTCAAAGAAGAACATTTGGTTTGGGGATAATTACAACATCTCTGTAATGTATTTAACTCCATCTCAACACAGTTTTTGTCAGAAAATGTAATTTTTTTGTTTTAATTACAGTTTTCATATATTAACACTACATAAGAATGCTACCATGTGACATTTCTAGAGATGTTAAGATATGTAGTATCAATCTCAAATCACGTTTTAAATATATAACTTTCATGGCCAGATTCACCAGTATGCTCCAGCTGCTTTATGCCACTCTAGAGTAGCATAAAACAGCCTGAGTATATTGGCCGGTTATGCTGGATTTAAACTCACTTTGTTTTGCCAGTTCACTGCAAAGCAGCTAGAGAGTATACCCCTTCCCTCCTTTCCTCCAATTCCCCCTACTTGTTGCACTTCCCTATACTTCCCTAATACTCATACTCCTGTCTCCACCTCCCTCATGAATCCCTATGTAAACCCACATGCACACTCCGTTTGCTACTCCCATCTACCTTCCCTGTTAAATAGATCTGGTGAAATGAATTACTTTTGAAAAGAAGTATTTAGTATTAATGGCAATTTTTACCATTAATTTTCATAACAAAGTTTATCTGTCAGCACAGGCTGGTGCATAAAATCTTCAGAGAAACCTATGAAGAATTTCTCTTTTTCCAAATGATCACCACTTCCCATTGTTCGCAATACAAGTGAGGTGATGTGCTTTTACAGATGCTGGCCATGACAAAAACACCACCACAACAAAAACTATCAACACAATCACATAACCACACCAAGGGCTGAAGTCATAAAACAGCCAAAGCGTCAATATAAAAAAGAACCAATCTAACATTTCAAACACCAAAAATAAGGGAGAAATTAACAGAAATTAATCAAAAAGAACAGAAATGAACAAATATGAAATATAGTTGCTGACAAATACTACACTATATAAATGGTTCTGATCCCAGCAGCTGGCCACTGTAAGAGGTAACTGAGAATGTCGGGCTGTGAATACATTTTATCAAGGGGACACCTGCCTTGCTCCAGCAGTCACTGTTCTTTTAGATGGCTTCAAGGTCAGCACAGTTATCACACATCTCACAAGTGGGGATATGGAAATGTAATTCTTAGATAGCATCTTCTTACTTTGCTAAATATAATATCACAAATTGTTTACCACATTAGGAATAGCAAGATGCACTTCAGCTTTTAGGAAAGAAAGAACCTCTTCAGATTTGCTTGTCTGAGCAAAAAAAGCTGTTCGTCCAAAGGTGCTGGTGCTGAAAATAAAATTGAAATACATTATATATACTTCACCATAAAACTTTTCAATTATAATGCCATCATCATTTGAGTTACTATAAAAGGAAATTACTTCCCTTGAAATTAGGCATCTCTGAAATCATTTTGGAGAATTCTCACCCCAGGATCTCAGCTCCGTAACACAGGACAGACAGAATGCCCCTAGTTCTAAAAGTTTTTAATGTCGAAGGGTAGTGGTAGCAGCCAAGAGCATCATCATCCCCACCAAAGATAGTCACATGTCACCCTGGACCTAGCCACTGCCCTTAGAGCCTTCCAGTCAGTACGTGTTAAGTGTGACGAAAGGCTCCCCAAAATAATGAAATCTGATCACCAAGCATTTCAAGCAGGTCCTTCAATAGGGTGGAAAGTGAAATTGCCAGGATGATAAACCAATATAAAATGATCCACACATGATTAAAAACATACCCCAAAGACAAAACAAGTTGCAAGGATCAGGACACGTTAAAACAGACAGTTTCCAAATTTTAAAATGCAATGGCGTCACCTGGAGTGGAGCACCCACAGGGACAGCACTTGAAGAAGAACAGACAGTTTCCAAATTCTAAAATGTAGTGGCTAGGTGAGTGAGAATTCTGCAAGATGATATATTTAGTGAACCAGAAAAACTACTATGTAATTTCCTTCTCTCAAGATTCCATCTGTGCAGGGTGCCTGTGCTGAAATTCTGGCTCCACTGAAGTAAAAGCCAAAACTCCTATCGACTGCAATGGGGCCAAGATTTCACTTTGTAGCCAAAAGCATGAGTCATGTCCCCCCCTCCCAAAAAAATGGATAAAGCTGCAATAAGCACAATGATAAGACACCTCTTAAACATCCAACACAAGAAACTAGATATCTTAAAGTCTGTAGGAGGAGACAGCAATTAGAAAAAAAAAATATTGAAAGGAAATTGGCCAAATAAAGAAAAAGCACATCCTGAACATTTTTGTTTTCTTGGCAGTGGTGGTAGGGCTATAGCGAGAATTTGGACTTCCCTACCTTGGAAATAAATTTTGGGTATGGGAAGCCTGAAACTTGAAGCCAACCCCAAGCAATAATATTTTATAAAAATGGGAAGAATAGCTGCTTTATATATGTCTGCAATGGGAAGATCTCTCAAGGTAGGCAGTGGCCAGATGTTATGTGTAGGAGTTGGATTACACAACCTTGTCAGCAGGGCCGTCCTTAGGCATACTCAACATAGGCAGCTGCGTAGGGCACCTGAAAATTTGGGGCACCACTGGGTCTTAGTGTCCACCCTTCTGGCTTTCCTATCCCTGTTCTGACCCTTCCTGCAGGCTCCCACAGCTGGCTGCCTGGTGTCTTCCTCGGGAGGGGATCTAGTAGTTAACAGTGAAAAAGCTTTCCAGCCTGCCAGACCTATTAGCACAACATTGAAACTGTTAAAGAGCCATTCAAGGGGTAATGAAGCCATTTAACAGGCATTTGCCAAACCCCAGGTTATACTGTCAGTTTCTGAATTTACTGACAAAAACAGTTGTGCATTACTGTAATAAGGGACAACACCCTTTTCCTTCCAGATAGCTGGACAAAGAGTTTCCCTTTCTTTACTTCTGACTATCTGATGAACTAGTTTTAAGAGAACCCTCCAGCAAAATCAGTACCTTAGTAAGATATAAAATCCTTTGTTATGCCTAAAATCTTTGGAAACATATATTTTAAAGTTGGTGAAATTTCATAAACATGTCTATTGTTATGGAGATCACACAAAGTAAATTAGTGTTCCCTTTTTCTAAAAGCAATGAACATTGTTATGAACACACTAAACCTCTGTGACTGAATAATTTAAAATAATGTCTTTGTTTCAGTGAGTTAAATATGTAGTAATCTGGAATGATTACTTTATGAAGGCTTAAGAGTACATTTAAAATATAAAATCAGCTTAGAAATACTGATTAAGAAAATGTAAAACAGAGAAGAGCTGCATCATGCATTCCATAATATTTAATGTTGTATTCAACAAGACAGCTGACTCGCCCTTACTACAAAGTTTTTGCAAAAAAATGTCTGACAAACTTCAGGGCATATAAAAAAACTTGTGACTGACATTTTTTATTCCCAAATTTAGTGCTTTTAATTAGGTACCTTCTGCATGTCTATTCTGCATGAGGGAGAGGGTACGGGGGTCTCTGCGGGGAACTGTGACTCTCCACCACCGTGAGGCGGGCCGGGCGTCTTGTTATCCTTTGCTGTCTCCCCCCCCACACACACACACCCGGGCTGTGAGCTTGGGCTACCGTCGGGCATAGGGGCACCAGTTTAATAATACTGCGTAGGGCCCCATAAATCCTAAGGACTGCCCTGCTTGTCAGAGAATTTCCAAAATCCATTTGTCTGAGGTTCAACTCCATGCCATCATGAAAAAAATAGTGATTCCTCAAGAAGAAATGGAAGGGAAATTAAAATCTATAAGTTTAGAAAATTCAAGAGTGCCCTTAGATTTGCTTCTTTGAGGAAGATTCAGAAATTGAACCATATAAAGACTTTTTTTTCTGATGTCTAGACCTCTATCTTCTAGTAAACAACTGTCTCATTGAGGAACCTGTGGACCAAGCTATAGTCTACTATTACTGTTGGCCCTTATGTTGAAAATGGAAAAGGGTCTTCCATAGGAAGGTTGGTATACAGACCAGGATTGATCAGGAATCCTTTAATTTCTAGAGTGCTAACTATCTTTTCACTGAACAACTCCAGTCTTTCCAAAGGGATATTTCCCATATTTTGTTGCATGAAATGGGGGAGGACCAATCTCCTAAGCAAGGACAGTTTCCCCAAAGTGTCTGCTGTGATTACAGAACTGACCCAAATCTCTGTGGATAGTTGATGCCATCTCTAGGGGGCATCTGAGATAACTCTAGTCTTGGAATCCTAGACTCTACTCCAAGGATTGCATCTGCAATCCAAGAAAACACTACAAGTGTTCTCCTTTCTCTGGTATCTTTGCCCTGATTATGAGGAAAAGGAGTGACTCTGCATTGAGGAAAACTTTTATTCTCTTCTTGGTTTGTTGGCTGAGAGAGGAAGCAACTGTTTGGGTTGGGGCATTGTAAGCCACAATTGTTTCACCATCTTTTCTCAGAAAAGCAGGGATTCTTTGAACTTGGAAGCACAAAATATTTGCTTAGAGTATTTGTTCGCTATCTATGGATGAAGTGAGATCTAGCTCTTGGCTTCAGAGTTAGAGGTCACTGTTCTAAAGTCAAAGCACATGGCATTCACAGATACATCTGCTATGAAAACTGTCACCAGATGACCTTCCTTAGGATTGAAGGAAAATCCTGGTTGAAGGATTGAAGGAAAAAGCCTTTGTTAATCTGTCTGTCCATTGTTAGAATGTGAGCTATGTAAAGCAAGGTTAATTCTTTCTCCAATTTCCGGAAACCACCTAGTGTATTGTGAGTGCCACTAGAAAAAACAAACAAAAAAAATAATGAATTTGAAATATGTTACACTGCCAAAACCCTTTATTTTGTCTATTGAAAACAGGAAGGTATATTAAAAGGTAGAAGGCTTTGGTTCATGGAAAAAGGATGTAGCATCTGTTGGTACTAGAAGAAATGAATTACAATCAATTAACATAAATGCATTTTCCCCTTAGTCTTTCATATAAATTCTTGATAACAAAGATAAAGACACTAAATGGATTTTCATAATACTACCTCAGTATTACTCTCTAAGCTGTTTTATTGAAGTACTATTTCACTTGCAACTTACTTTGAAACAAACATTCTTTTTTTAAGAGTATCCAAAGATAGCCGGGTGGCTTTCAACAGACTGTCTAGTAACTGATGACTGAAATATGCAACTACCTCTTTACATTCCTGCAACAAATAAAAATATTTAGATCCTGTACGCATATAATCAAAAAGAAATGTAAAAGAAGTAAATTGGAGAAGGTAAAATAAAGGAGAGAAAATTATTCTGAGTCACTCAATGAAGTTACATTTAAAAAAAAAATCTCATTTTAATAATCTGAAATAATTTTACCTGCATTTTTAATTTCTTCTGCAATGCCTACACCACAGGAAATGCTACCTCAGCCAGAAATGGGAAATTTAGGACCCCCCTTACACCATCTGAGAACCAACAACTAATTATGGGGAGTTGGTCAGGTTTTTAGTTTGACTAGCCAATGCCCAACAAGATCCTCAAAGGTTCTGGACCGACATTGCTTATTGAAAGAAATGTGGTTCAATATCATTTTATTTAAAAATTTAAACAAAAGTAAAATCAATAAAACAATCAAAGCTAAACTGTTAGTAGTAATATTAAACTAAAAATGGAACATTACAACAATCAAATCAATAAATTAGATTCAATATTGGATTGGAATTTAATCATCAAATTAATTAAATGAAATTAATACCAAAATCAATGCTTATAAATTCTAAAGAGGATTCTAAAAAAGGTGGTTGAACATTTGGTTATAAATCCCAACTAAAGATTTTTACACCAAAGTCTATCAGATCTTTGGTTTAAAGCGGGTCAAGAGTTTAATACTGAAAGCAAATAGTTTAATGTCTAAACCAGAACCCGAGAAACCAATTATAATGCTTCCTTCCTAGAATTCTATTCTTATATGATGGCTAACCTTTCCCTCCTTCTCCACGACAGAGATATTGTAATAGAGATTTTTAATGAAACACTCTTGAAAAGCAGAAGGTTGGGCAACGCTTATTTACCAGAAATTACAGATAATTTAAAGTCTATCATCAAGACTTTTAAAGATAAAACTATTCATAATGGTGTGCTCTATGAGACAATATTTAGGGCTGTTTAAACTTGGGGAGCTTTCCTGTTTTGGTGCCTTACCCTTGTGGTCTTTATGGGTGCTCAGACACAGATGCATGTACAGGCCTCCTGATAGGGGGAAGGGGGAAATTGCCCAGGGGCCTGGGTGATTTAAAAGGGCCCTGGAGCCCTGGGCCCTTTTAAATTGCCCTGGCGGGCTGCAGAGCTCCTAGGCGCACAAGGGTGGTATCGGCGGTAGCGAAGGCAGCCAGGTGGCTTGTGGAAGCCCTGGCCATGCCAGAAGAGCGCCCATTGATTGTTCTGCCCTCGGGCCCGGAATTGCTATCAGCGGGCCTGTGCATGTACATACTATACTTTCACATCCTAAAATTAAAGAATATACAAAGGCTGGGATGTTTCTCAGCTAATAAAAATAGAAAAAGGAAAATTAAGATACTTAAGATAATAGGGGGTTGCAACCTCTTCAGTTCTCAGTCTTCTGGTCTCTCATACAATAAGAGCTGGAACTGCAGTCAAGAAGCCGGACAGTAATGTTCTGCTGGCACAGTGCTTCTCACTAGCAGACCTTCTTCAGATGCAGGGAGATTGGTCAAAGGCTGGCATAGCCTGTTTGTTGATGTTGCTCCTCTCCTCAAAGTCTTGGAGATTCTGGAACATCAGTCTTCCCTCATGTGACTTATTGACCCAAAAGCCTGGACTTCTCAGCCTAATCCTTGATTATTATAACTGCAAACTTTGCTTATGCCACCTTGCAGCACCTCCCTCCAAGATATTTGAACTAATCAGGTGCAAGGCTATCTTGGAGCCATGCAAGCTGGTCTAATCTGATTCAAATTAGGTCATCCTTAGACTTGGAAAAGTCCTGCTTAAATCAGCAATTTAAAAATATTTGGTATTTTGCATACCATAGAGACTGATGTCTGTTAACACCAAAAAATATCAAAAATACAGATTCATGAAATCACTTTTGAGAAAACTGGCATTGTTTTATCTGAATGAAAGACTTGAGATGACATTGGGTCACAAGATTACAGAACGTTCATCATAAAAATAGCTAATTGAAAAAGAAATCTAGCAACAACCAGTCACTCAGCATTCATCCATCAGCAAGATTTAAAATAAGCTTGAATAAACTTATGATCAGTTATTAGTTTCATCACCTCCAGTTCCTTCTCAAAAACAAGGGATTTAGAGTATTTTTTCTATTTGGGAATTGGTCTATAAGTCAAACAGCTTGAAGTCCAGAATCTTCATGTTGATAAAAAAAAGTTACTTTAAAGTCCATGAAGATGAAACCCATTTAAAACAAAATAAAAATAAGTTTAATAAGGTTGTATAAGATATACTGTATAAGATATTCCTCTGACAGGCACTCTGGTCCTTTTGCCCAGGACAAAGGGACCAGAGAGAAGGGGGTGAAGCTCTCACCCCAGCTCTCTTAAGTTTTCTTTCTCCAAGCTGTATGCTAGCTTCCCCAGCCTGGACATTTGAGGTACTACAGCCACACTGAGATCCCACACATACTGCCATAGTAAAGAAGAAACAAAAAACTAAGGAATTAAAAACTAAAAATTATCATTAAAAACACCTAAGAAGAGAAAATGTGTATTTAAATACAAAATTGAAACAGTTTTCTAAAAACATTTTCTCTCACTCACCCTTCAGATTCCATCATACCAAACTAGAAATGTTGCTCCCATGCTCTATCATGGAAGCTTAGAAAAACTTTTGTATATGCACAGGGTGGGTACTCATTTGGAGAATTATAGGTAAAGAAACTAATTTTATCTTCCTCTCATCTGGGAATCTGCTGCTATGTGAGTCCAATACAGATAGTAAATAGAAAACAATAAAATCATCCTCCAAGAAAAGAGAGGGAGGGAATAAAAGAGACACCCCCCCCCAAACAATGAGGGACCAAATTACAAAGGTTTATTTTGCTTTTACTTTTTAGCTTTAAAAAATTTGAAGGGTCTTTTCTTACAGGATACCAAGAAAGGTTGGAGATCCTTTTGTCCAAAAACTACGTGGATGAGGTTAAAGCATCTGTACATAGTAAAAAAAAAAAATATTAAAGAACAAGTCATTTCATGGTATATCTCATTGAAAGATGCTCTGTGCTGCTCTGCCCATGAACAAACCAAGTGATTGACTGAGGAAGTCCTTTTTGCTAAGAGAAGTCTTCACTGGACAATTTGGAAGCCTGAAAAATAGCTTTCCTGTAGAAATAGTGGGTTTTGAAGCTTTACATCTATTTTATGTCGCCATACAAAAACAGAGCATCATGCTTCCTGCACTTCACAGTTTTGTTTCATGCCAACAAAATTTTACTACCCTAGCCACATCCAAAGTATGTTACTTTCTTCAGGTTGTGGAAGGACTTTAGGTCAGTTTTTATGAGCAAATTCATGATTTGGCTTAAGGACTACATTACCAGGGGAAAAAATCAAATATGGCTTTTTGATAAGTAATACCTCCATCTCCCAGATTCTTCTAGCAAAACTAACTGGCTTTCCTCTTAGTATCTTGAGGTTGAGAAAATAAAGGGCCATTTCTACCACAGACTCAAAATAGGGCTTGGTGAGCATTTGCAGAATCAAATTGAAGGCTTTATGCTCAAACAGCTTCTTGATTAGAGGTGGCAGTGTCTTTGAGGGGAAGCTGGTTTTGGAAACTGGGAAAGGTGTGGTTGAAGTAATAAGATGGACATTGAGGAGATAGGCTGTATAGCTTCTTGGGTTCAGACTTGGATGCACAAGTCAAACAAACACCATATAGGAGGAGGAATTTTAAGAGGTCTTTAGTATAGAGGGGTAAGGGAGTGATCTCTTTCATACACATCAGGAGGAATAAATTACCCAAATCACACTGCATGCAAGAAGTACCGTAACTCCTTGCTTAACGTTGTAGTTATGTTCCTGAAAAATGTGACTTTAAGTGAAATGACATTAAGCGAATCCAATTTTCCCATTAGAATTAATGTAAATGGGGGGGGGGTTAGGTTCCAGGGAAATTTTTTTCACCAGACAAAAAACTGTATTAGATATATATACACACAGGATAAGTTTTAAACAAACAATTTAATACTGTACACAGCAATGATGACTGTGAAGCTTGGTTGAGGTGGTGAAGTTAGAGGGTGAAAGAGGGTGGGATATTTCCCAGGGAATGCCTTACTGCTAAATGATGACTAGCACTCGGCTGAGCCCTCAAGGGTTAACACATTGTTGTTAATGTAGCCTCACACTCTACAAGGCAGCACAAATGGAAGGAGGGGAGACAGCATGGCAGACAGAGACACACACCCTTTGTGTGGGAGAGAGAGAGAGAGATGCGCATTGCC
Organism: Terrapene triunguis; assembly: GCF_002925995.2. Lineage (NCBI taxonomy): Eukaryota > Metazoa > Chordata > Testudines > Emydidae > Terrapene > Terrapene triunguis. The sequence continues at coordinate 4,831,529 of NW_020664436.1, forward strand.
CTTTTAAGTACGTTGACCCCACTTTAAGTACACTGCCTTTTTAAGTACATCAGGAAGTTGAGAAAGCAGCTGCAGCCAGCAAGCTCTCTCCGTCCTGAGCCCTGTCGTGTCCCTACCCTGCTCTATATGGAGAAGGGATAAGTGGGGGGCAGGGGCAGGTGGAAGGGGGACACCCTGACATTAGTCCCCCTTCCCTTACCCCTTACCCCCCCCGCACAGCAAGCAGGAGGCTCTCAGGAGCAGCTCCAAGGCAGACGGCAGGAGCAGCACACAGCAGTGGGGGGATGGACAGCTGAACTGCCGGCAATTGATAGCCTGCTGGGTGGCTGCTACACAGGGAACTTAGGGGAGCAGGGAGCGGATAGGGGGGCTGCTGGTCCACCCTGGTTCCAAGCCCCCACCAGCTAGCTGCAACGAGCTGCTCTTCCTGCAAGCAGTGGACAAAGCAGGTGGCTGCCAAACAATGTTGTAAGGGAGCATTGCGCAACTTTAAACGAGCATGTTCCCTAATTGATCAGCAACGTAACAACAAAACAACGTTAACTGGGACAACTTTAAGTGAGGAGTTACTGTAATTGAAACCTTTCTGGATTTGAGCACAAAATCCAACAGGTTCTATGAATAGTATAAGATGAGACCACTCTGATTCCAACTTGTAAGTCACAGACTTTAAAGGTCTGAGTAAATGAGTACACTTTGATGAGTGAGCTCTTGAACGATTAAAATAATTCAAGGCTGGAATAGACATCTAAAGAAGTTTGTGGAAATGCAGTTATGTGTTCCAGTATGAGATGAGATATATATTACCTTTCTTCAAGTCCTGGTTTATCCTAGCCACCCAGGCAAAAGGCATAAGTCAAAAGACCCATTAATGGGAATAGTAATGCATCTTTATAGGTCTTATAATACCAGTGTCAGAAGCAAAACTTTACTGCTCTCCTATTGGATAAGGTAGTCATGAGATCCATTTGAGACAGGAAATATGACTCAGACTCTTTGGTCCAACTGTGATCTCTTTGCAGGAGTGGTGCAAAGGAAGCAGAAAGGAATGGTTACTTAATTCATGATAACTGTACATCTTCAAGATATATTGTCCACACAGATTCCACTCTGGATGTAGAGGCACCCAATGTGTGTGAGATTCGATTCTTTTGAGATATCAGTGTACTTTGGGCCATTCCTACACTCTGGCAGCCCTTGCGACCAGCTGAGGGTATAAAGGGCAGGGTGGCCTCAACTGCCTATCAGTTCCTTTGCCAATAAGAATCCAAGTGTCAGACTCTGATTTAGCAGGGATGGAGGCAAGTAATGGAAAATGTGAAGATAATACATCTCAAAGAACTGCAGTTACTGTGATATGAATAAATGTACTTTCTTCTAGAGTGATTATCCGCACTATTTTTGGTGACTAGCAAGCAATATACTGTTCTTGGACATGTCTAAGAGGGGTCCTACTGAAATATCAATTGAAAGACCACTCTACTAAAGTTTGCATCTGATCTAGAGGCCTGTACCAAGGCATAGTGAGTGGTGTAAGTATGGACTGAATTCCAAATCACTGCTCTACAAACCTCAGTCAAGGGAACATTGGTCAAAGACTGGCAGAAGCTGCCTGAACTCAGGTTGAGTAAGACCTTATGTGACCAGGTGAATCTTGCTTCATTAACCCATATCAAGAATGTATAAAGTCCAAAACCAATTTGGACAGTCTCTGTAAATAAACTGGTGATCCCCTTTCCATTTTGCAAATACAACAAATAGTCTTGGTGAGGTCTAACTAATCTAATCTTGGCCATGTAAAAGGACAATGTTCTAACCACATCTAGCGTATGAAGTTTTACTCTGGTCGGGGAAGAATGAGGTCTGGGGGGAAAAGGCTGGTAGATTAATAGATTGATTAAAGTGAAAGTCTGAGACAACCTTAGGCAGGAATTTAGGATGAGACCTCAGGGTGATCTTATCCTTGTGAAAGACTGTATGGAGGGTTCTGCCAGGAGGGCCTGAATTTCCCCTTTTCTCCTGGCCAAAGATGTCTTCATGGAAAGGTGACAGTATCAGCAGGGAGCCATTGGCTTGAAGGGAGGAACAATTAAGCAAGTAGGCACTACACTGAGATCCCAGGGAGCAAGGGGTTCTCTGATTGGTGGAAAGGCATAAGTCAGTCCCTTAAGAAATCTCAGTACAGTAGACTGAGAGAATAATATGTGCCCCTCTAGCAGGGAGATGACCCTTAATCAAGCTAAGAGACATTCCTGACTGTTTCAGTGAGGAGTAAACAGTTCAATATATTTGGGACCATTGTTTGCAGAAGTGCCAAGTGCTGCTGTTCAGACTACATGGAGAAAAGTCTTCTTTGGATTAGTAAATTTGTCTTGTGGAAGGCTTCCAACTCTGAAGTGAGAACTTTAGGATTGCCATTGAGCAATTCCTTTCAGCAGAAGTCAGTCAATCAGCACTCAGGCTGTAACATGTAGAGTCTGGGTCTGAATTGAGGACCTGACAATAGTCCTGAAACAGTAAGCCAAGCAGGGCCAGTTAAGTGATTGGCTTATAAATCGAAAGCCTCATCAAGTCTGAGTGCTAGAGCTGCCTGTCCCAAGATGAGGCTATCAGATTGACAGTCTGAGTCTTATCCAAGCTTCCATAAGGCTTTGGAGGTCATGGATATTGTTAGAAAAACATACATGAGGTCTGCAGTCCAAGGGAAGAGGAAGGCATCTGTGAGGGATCCTGGGCTCTTACCTCCTCTGGAGAAAAACCTCTGGCATCTGTTGTTGTGGCATATCGTGTATAGATCTATCACCAAGTATCCCCTTCTGTGGAACGCATTTTGGACAATAAAGTTTGAGGGATCATTCAGGGTTTTCTGAGAGGTCTCTACTGAGCCAATCTATCACAGTGTTCTGAAGACCCAGAAGATGGAAAGCTATCAGGGTGATATGAGGCTGAATACTCCAAGTTCACAGATGCAAGGTTTCTTTACACTGCGGGGGAAGACAAGGCTCCTCCTCGCCTATTCATGTAATGCATGCCATGGTATTGTCTATAGGCACTGGTATGGTAAGTCTCCATAGGAGGGGCAGCCAAAGAGCTCTGAGTTCTAGCATACTGATGTGAAGGAAAGTCTTGGGCATCAACCATTTCCCTTGAACCTGAAGTTGGTGTAGGCATCCATGATTAGGGTCTTTAATGGAAGGGATGAGAAGAACAGAACATCTGTGCATACCTGAGCCAATTGTGTACACTAGCCCTGTTGACCTCAAGACCCAGGGTAACAAAGAGGTTCTAGAGCCTTTTGAATGGAGCCAGTGAACTGCTGCAGGGGTGTACCCCATATCAGCCAGTTGTGCAGGTAAAATAATTTGGATTCCTTGCCTTCTTAGGTGGGCTTCAATCACAGTGATAACTTTGGTAAGCACCCTTGGAATGGTGGACAGGCTAAAGGGTAGTACTTTGTATTTGCACTCAAATATCTCTACCGTAAACTGTAGAAATGTTCTGTGTGCCAGAACTATAGAGCTGTGAAAACAGGCATCTTGCAGGATGAGAGCCATGAACCAATCCAAAGGATCCAAGGCGGGGATAACAGAGGCTAAGGCGACCATCCTGAATTTGAAACTATGAATGAAGAGATTAAGACAACAAAGGTCTAGGATGAGTCTAAATCTCCTTTTCTTCTTTTGGATTAAGAAATCTGGAAGTAAAAGTCTTTCCAGCTGAATTCTTGAGGTACCACCTCTACTGCTCCCAGCTGTAGTAAGGAGTTGAATTCTTGTTGCAAAAGTGTCTCATGAGAAGGGTCTCTGAAAAGAGATTGGGACAGGGGGGAGAGGAGGACATGGGCTCAGTCTGAAACTTGATGGGATACCACTTGTTCACAAATCTCGAGGTCCCACTGGTCAAAGGTAACAAGCAGTTGCCAAACTGAGTTGAAGGAGATGTATCCATAGATGCTCCAGCTGGGCTCTCGAGAATCACATTAATACTGTTTCTGGGCACTTGCCTTTGTTGTGGGGCTGCTGAGGGGGAGATCAATGAGTGCCTTTAGTGGAATCATTGTCTCTTCGTCAGTGGCTCTGAAAGATGTTCTTGAAACTGTTGAGGCCTGTATCTGAATGAGAACTGAGGCCACTGTTATTGATATTGCTTGTGATTCTGAGCTGGAACATGGAGATCCAGTAAACAGAGGGTCATGCAGGAATTTTTCAGAGAACATAATTCTTCGTTAATGATTTTGTTGAGAAGATCATTCCGTTGAAATGCTAAGTCCTTTATAGTCACTTGGACTTCACAAGGGATGCCAGAAATCTGGAACCAAGATGACCGCCTCATTGTCACAGCCATAGCTGTGGTCCTTGTCTCCATATCTGAAACATCAATCACTGTCTGGAGTGTTGTTCTGCTGTTGAGTTGACCCTCAGTCATAGCTGATCTTATCTACTCTTGATATTCCTTAGGGAACATATCCATCGGGGTGGGAATCTGTCCCACCGTAGGAAATCATATTTTGCAAGTGCTTGATCATTAATTATTCTAAGTTGAAGGCTCATGAGAAGTAGACTTTCCAACCCAAGAGGTCCAGTTTCTTTGGAACTTTTTCTCTGGTCTGCTGTTTTTTGGCTCTCATGTATGGCCTGGACAACCCAGGACCTTTGTGAGTGGGGTGTTGTAAAAAATATCCGTAACTCTTAACTGGTACCTGGTATTTCCTGTCTGCACATTTGGAGGTCTCAGAGATAGATACAGAAGTGTGTCATATGGTCTGAGCAACAGTCCTTCATTAATAGATAGGGTTAGTCTACCTGACTGAGTGAGTTGTAGAATGTCCAACGCCTTGTGCTGTTTATTCTGGATTATCTGTAATGGGATGTCTGAAGTATCAGCTAATCTCATGAGGTCCTGAAAAACCTTCAGATTCTGACTCTTGACCCATGGTTCTGATCTCCAGTTTGTCACCTGCCTCTGACCTCAGTTTTGAGCCCAAGCCCCCCTTCCATTCACACACAAATCATTCTGACTCTGGTCAGCAAGCACTCACAATGCAGGTACTAGGACTCTGCTGGTGGGGGGGTGGGGGTGAGTCAGAAACTGAGTCCTGCTGTGATTCAAGTCCAAACACTGTCACTTTGCAGTCTGGACACAGGTCAAGCATCAGACCTTAGTCAGAAGGTCTGCATAGCACAGTATGGACACATTAGCACAGCTCTTAGACCTGTGTCCAGCAACTGAAAACACAGTTTACAAAGTAGTTTGGATGCTCATATGCGGGCTTGGAAACACCAAATCCACATGCCAAAGACCTGGGCTTAGGGCGCAGTGTAGACATACCCAATATAATTGTAGTAAGTAGGATGCAAGCAAGAGGAGCCAGCATTCATTTTGGGGATAAAACTCATAAGGATCTTGTGTCAATCTCTGAAGAAAGGAACAAAGGCAGGAAAGTCTAACAGTACTGGACTAAAGGAGTTAATAGGAAAATATCATTCAATCCACAGGACCCATGAGCACCATGCACCTGTACACAACCCAGTCACCACTCACCATAACACATTACCACTCACCTGCACCCAGCAGCTCTAACTCCTGCCACTAACATTAGCACTTAAGTTAGCACTTAAGCTTCAACTCCCTTCACAGTGGGAGATGAAAAAAAAGAAGGTGGATGCCTTCCTGCACTGTCTACCAGAAAAATATAGGGGTGGACTTTCTGAAATGAAGGGGGCAGTGAGGAAATGAAGAGGAGGATAGGTAGCTGGTTGTACTGTGGGGAAGAGGAGAATGCTTGTTTGCCTGCACTAGAGGAAGCCTGTCTGTTATGGCCTCTTATTATAGCACAACATTTTGGGCTGGTGCTCAGCCAGTACATCTCTGGCTCCCTTACTGAAAATGTGGTTAATGAAAGCCACGCTGCAGCATATAATACATTCTTTGAAAGATAAGACATTTTTAACCTTATGAACTACACTCAGAAGTTGTGTGGTGGCTTCAGTTACTCAATTATGAAAAATTAGGCACTTTCTGTTCAGTTCTAAAAATATTTGTTATGAAATTCATAAATTTTCTCTTTTTATAATGAAATACCTTTCTAAACTCATCTTCTTTCTCATTGTCCTCAGCATCCTCACTAAGAATACCTGAAGAACCATCAGTATCTCCCTCCTCTCCATCAGCCCCAAATGCCACATGTTTCCCTTCTACTGTAAATAAAAAACAATTAGAAGACAATACAAACTAAAATAGACTATAGAGTTATAACAAATATTAAATTATATAACTATTTCTTGTAACTTGAAGATTGTATTCTGCTTTAGAGCATGCTGGAGTCAATGGAAATCATTCCATTCAGTTTAATGGGAGTTGGAACATGTTTGATTTTTCTCTTCACAGCTATGGCACATGGTGCTTTGTTAGCTTAAGGGTAACATATACAAATACATACATATATATACACATGCATATACACTAAAGTGAGGCGATGTCCATTTGCTAAATTACAGAGCAATTTCATACATTTCTGATTGCCTCACTGCCCTTGGCCTTCTAAACTTCTTCCTTAGGGCTTATTTTAATATTCCAAATCCCTTCAAACAGCTACCATTTTAAAAAGATTAACCTGCCACCAAAATATTTCCTCCTTCTTCCCTAAAATGTGCCCCTTGTTGAAATGAAATACAGAAGGACATAGATTTTAAGGCCAGATGGGACCGCTATGATCATCTACTCTGATCTCCTGCATAACAAAGACTAAGGGTACGTCTATACTTACCTCCGGGTCCGGCGGTAAGCAATCGATCTTCTGGGATTGATTTATCGCGTCTTGTCTAGACGCAATAAATCGATCCCGGATCGATCCCGGAAGTGCACGCCGTCGACGCCTGTACTCCTGCTCCGCAAGAGGAGTACGCGGAGTCGACGGGGGAGCCTGCCTGCCGCGTGTGGACCCGCTGTAAGTTCGAACTAAGATAGTTCGACTTCAGCTACGTGAATAACGTAGCTGAAGTTGCGTATCTTAGTTCGAAGTGGGGGGTTAGCGTGGACCTGCCCAAAGAGGCACCTTTTATTTTTGCAGTACATGCAGGCATAGTCAACTACAAAAACCATGACATTCACCCCAAACCGCACTTCTACCTGTCCATCAACAAGCCCAGCTATAAGCTTCCCCCTGAACCGATCCAAATCCTTCTGCTGGAAACAGGGGAAGACCAGGCTCCGTGTCATGTGATTCTTATACCCACTTAACAACTTGAGAAGGGACTATGGATCTTGTTCTCTTAAAGGTGGAGGGGGAAAAAAAGTTTTCAGGGAATTGGATCCCCAGCGATTTATGACTGGAGATGGTCTTGGCACTCCTCCCTAACTTGAGGAGAACTGTTATGTCCTTGTGGCAGTATCACAGGAGGAGTATCAGCTGGTGTTGGAAGACACAAAGACCTCCACAAATCTCCAGATTCTGAGCTAAGCAAGGGTCCATAGGCTGAGAACAATTGTGACAGAGCTCCCCTATTGGAGCTCCTAAGTTCATCTCCTCACAGATAGAGCACCTTCTCATCTTTTGCTTCCAACAAGGTGATGAAAATGGAAGAAAGGAACTCCATCTTGTTCAAGTAAAGAACCTTTTTTAAATAGTTGCCTCAAGAAAAGGCAAAAGGCAAAGGGAATGAGGCTGTGTACCACTGCTAGAGTTTGGCTTTAAAAGCTGGAAAATGGAAAGGAAAGGAAGGAGACCACATTTACTGGTCTGGAGGTGGATAATGGTGTGGCCAAGTCCCAAAGCCTTCATAGAGAAGTTTGATCTACTTCCAGAATACGCTGGAACAGAGATATAGCATGGATATGTCTCAAACTGGGAAAGACGTTAGAATGCAGAAAGCCCAAAATATGTGTCCTAATATAAAGAAGGAATGCAGACCAGCCCATCTTAGACCTCAGAATATTTAATTCCTTCCTCATGAAGTTCAGATTCCACACGGAGACTCTTGCATCCATAATTCCCTCCCTGTCCACGCTAGATTGGTTCAGCACTCTTGACCTCAAATATGCATATTTTCATACATTGATCATACCTTCACATCGCAAATACCTCTGTTTCCTGGTTGGGGAAGATCGCTAACAGTACAGGATGCTCCTCTTTCACCTTTCTACTGCTCGTCAGGTATCAAGATGCCCCTCAGTCATGGCAGAGCATTTAAGATTGCAAGATTCACATATAGCTCTGTGTGGATGACTGGCTAATAGCTTCATTTCATAGAATCATAGGACTGAAAGGGACCTTGAGAGGTTGTCTAGTCCAGTCCCCTGCACTCAGGGCAGGACTAAGTATTATCTAGACCATTCCTGACAGGTGTTTGTCTAACCTGCTCTTAAAAATCTCTAATGATGGAGATTCCACAACCTCCCTAGGCAATTTATTCCAGTGCTTAACCACCCTCAGAGATAGGAAGTTTTTCCTAATGTCCAACCTAAATCTCCTTTGCTGCAATTTAAGCCCATTGCTTCTTGTCCTATCCTCAGAGGTTAAGAAGAACAATTTTTCTCCCTCCTCCTTGTAACAACCTTTTATGTACTTGAAAACTGTAATCATGTCCCCTCTCAGTCTTCTCTTTTCCAGACTAAACAAACCCAGTTTTTTCAGTCTTCCCTCAGAGGTCATGTTTTCTAGACCTTTAATCATTTTTGTTGCTCTTCTCTGGACTTTCTCCAATTTGTCCACATCTTTCCTGAAATGTGGTGCCCAGAACTGAACACAATACTCCAGTTGAGGCTTAAACAGTGCAGACTAGAGCGGAAGAGTTCCTTCTCGGGTCTTGATTACAACACTCCTGCTAATACATCCCTGAATGATGTTCGCTTTTTTTGCAACAGTGTTACACTGTTGACTCATATTTAGCTTATGGTCCACTATGACCCCCAGACCCCTTTCTGCAGTACTCCTTCCTAGGCAGTCATTTCCCATTTTGTATGTGTGCAACTGATTGTTTCTTCCTAAATTGCAAGAATCCCTGACCATCAACATGGACTGTGCTTTAATTCTTTTTGAGAAACCAGATCTCAGAATAAGTTGGAAGGAGTCACATCTCTTCCTACACAGCAGATCCCGTTCATTGAAGCAATTTTAGATTCCCAAATTGGAAGAGCCTTCCCTCCAGAAGAAAAATTCCTAAAGATTCAGTCTGCCAATGAAACTCCAAGAGACTCAAACCAGATAGTTATGTTCTTCTTCAGACTGATGGGCCTCAGGGCTTCAGCAACATATGTAACTCTAAACACTCACTTCAGAATGAGATTATTACAGCATTGGCTAGCAAGAAATTACCAGCCAAGTCATTTGCATAAAGCTGTCTCTTCCAAAAGAAATGCTCTTTTCATTTAAATGGTGGAATCAGAGAAGCAACATTCTGAGGAGGGTGTCATTCAATCCTCCACTCCACTATCACTTCAGATGTATTCAACTTGGGATGGGGCGCTCAGTTCAGCGAACACAGTCATTGGAACCACTTTGAGAAATATCTACATATCAGCATGGTGGGGCAAAGGGCAGTCTAACAAGGTCTCAAATCTTTTCTACCTCACCTACAAGATTAAGCAACTGAAGTAGTAAGTGACAACGTGGTAGCTATGTTCTGTATAAACAAACAGGGAGGAGCTCATTCTTTACAGCTCTGCAAGGAGGCTATAATATAATAGGACTGGTGCATTCATCACAGCATTTACCCTATAGCATTCCATCTAGAAGGAAAAGACAATATTTGGCAGATCATCTCTGCAGGGATGGGGAAGAAATACAAGAATGGTCCCTGAAAAAAGACAAAAAATATTTGCTGTTTCAGGGCACCCAGAAATAGATCTTTTCACAAAAAGACACAATGTGAAATGCCCACAGTTCTGCTCTGTGATTCAATGCTTGCTACTTCCCATTAGTGATGAATGAGGAGAGAAGCTGTGCAGACAGAAAATTATCAAGTAAGAAATATCTTATTCTGTTAGCAGCTTCTCTCTTCATTCAACCCACCCTGATAGTTCGGTACATGATCAGAATACAAATTGAATTTTTTCTCAAAAGGAAGACTTAGACATATAATTGTTTTAAGATTAATTAATATATCACGTTGTTGTCTTAATGCTAATAATAGGCTGCTGGAGTATTTCTGCAGTTTTGAAAGGACTTTTATGAAGGTCTGAACTGAAGGGTGGGGCTTAGTCCTGGAGTCCTAGCAAAAATGTTGGACTGCATCTGAATTCAATAGGTGGGGAGCATTAACCTATTAGTGAGGAATGAGAAGAGAAGCCATGCAACAGAAGAAGGGATTGAAGGCAGAGGTCTAAAACAATCATCTTTTCTGGAAAAAAATTCTACTTTGTCAGATACTATCTCTTTTCTCAAAAACTTAGAGTAGAAATTGTTTAACATAAATACACATACTAATAAGTACCTGGCAATGAATACTTTTTTAAAGTTTTCTTAGAATCTTTAATTTCATAAATTGTCTCAAATATAGATATCAGCTCCTGGACAGCATCTTCTATGTGCATACTTTTGTGGTTCAGTATTTCAGCCCATTCTTTGGTGTAAGTCTGTTAAAATATATACAGTAAGTTACCTTAATACAGATTGTCACTTGGACATATGTTTAGTACACTGAATATGTATTTAATAAGGGTAAAAGAATACACAAAATTCATGATCTTGCTCTCAGATCATCTTTTCTAAAAGGTGCTATTGCAATAGGAAAATATTTAAAAAGTGTATTTACTGCTAATGAATGTTAGCCAACTGAAAGCCTCAGAGATTGGAGACTTTTTCTTTTTTACAAAACAAGAATGTATGAATAGCAGTGCAAGCTTCTCTGACTGTCATGTGCCTTAACCCTGATCTGCAGGGATCCTCCCTAGGTTTTTAGGGGGAAATCAAGGGATTGGATGAAGAAATGTAATCCTCATATTTACTAGAGCATGTTCTGTTTGAAATATGAAATACTTTATTAAATTTGGGTAACAAAACTTAATTCCACCATAAAATACTGATTACAGTATATGCTAGAACTAAAACTTACTTGTAATATATGCACCTTTCAATGTAAGTATTTCTACTAAATATAGATTGGGACTTTTAAAGGAGCTTAATTTGGGCTCCTGATTCCTTTAAGCTCCTTGGAAAACCACACCTTAAACAGTATTTCATGTGCTGTTATTAATCTCAAAATAAATAAAAAAATAAATAAATACATTTTTGATCCCTGAACTGAATGTATCATACAATCCTTTACGTTAATGTTAATGCACACACATCTCTTTTCTGTGTAGGTACTTGCAGGCAGTGACAAAGTCACCTCTCAACCTTCTTTTTATTAACTAAATAGATTGTGCTCCTTAAACATCTCACTGAAAGGCAGTGTTCCCCAAAGCATTAGGCATACCTGCCTAACGATACACAAACAAGGCTTCTTATGTGTTCTCCAGAGTCTCACTTTTCAGTTTTTTTTATCTCTAGCTTTTATGGTTGCAGAAAAAACCTTAAAAACAAGACCTTGAGTGTAAAGGAAGCAGCAATGTGTGCCTGAATTTACAGAGAGCCTGAAATAATAGTTCTGAGGCATGAATGTTAACTTAGATGCCAGTGATAACATTTTAAATGTCAACATTGTTTACTATTTCACTGTTCAAAGCATGTAAGAAAAGAGAGGATGCATCATATTACAAAGACTTCAAATATGGATATGTCATTAAAGCCACATCAGGGCTGAAAGGGGTTGATTGGTTTAATTTTCTCAGCTTTCTAAAGTTTAGAGAACATTGCTGTAAAGATTTTTTTTTCCAGCTCTCAAATCTTTCCTGTGGCTCATCTCTGAACCCTCTCAGCTGTAATCAGACTCCACAGTAGCAAGCAAAAAGGTGGTTAATCTAATATATATGGACAACTCATCTTGAAGAACCACAGTAACTGTAAGGTAAGTAACAGTTTCTTCTTTGAGTGCTTGCCCAATATATATCCTTTTTTCTATATATATTCCACTGATGGTGAGTCACAAGTAGCAACCTAATTTGATGGAGCTGACATCCCTGATGTAAGACAGCCCTGCCAAAACAAGTTTCAGATTGCAATATTTCTACTACGGCTGTGTAAATATATGTATTGAATGCCAAGTAGTCATCCTACATATTTCTGCTAAGGGCACACTTCTCAAAGAAGTTGTTGTATTAATTTATGTGGAATATAAGGACTCGGAATTAAAGATGTTAACATGACTCTCTTACTGTCCAATATTAAACAGCACTAAACAAGGTTCGGGGTTTGATATACCGAGATCTCAACCTGCTTAGTACCATGGCAAACATATTAACAAAATAGAGGGGAAAAAAGGAAAAAGTTAAAGCATTTGAAATGTAAAGTATTAAGTAAGGCTTTCATTTTAACAGTATCTCTTATACTCATTCCCTTTAGCTATAGAGAGTCTTTAGAAGGCAAAAATCTCTTATTTAACAGTCTCTTAGATTATATGAATGATGGTCATAGGTGTCCTTTGGGAAGGAAAGAGAAGGGCTGGAGCTGTCATCATTGCTGTTGTTGTTGAAGTCTGATCCTATTTTCTAGAAGACAAAACAAGACACATACACACTAGAGGGAAAAGAAAAGAAAAGAAAAGAAAAGAACAGCAAAGATAGAAAATGCAGCTTCTATTTCTGGCATTGACTCTTACTTGCAACCTTACTGCTGGAGAAACACAGGCATGGCACATGGTCTTATGAACCACTCAAACATGGGAAACTTGTTCCAGTATTGGGCTGTTTAGGTCATTGCTTTTAGCTGTGTTTCTCTAGTCACAAGTTTACAGGAGTGTTGCAAAATATAAGGCCCTGGCTGGCTAAGACAGACTCTTATTAGACAGAAGGCAAAAGGCGGAGGATAGGAAAGAGAAGATATAAGGTGGGGGGAAAGGACACACTGGGAGTGGAGGGTGAGTTACAAAGTCTCACATCCCAAGTGTTGTTCAGAATTTCGCCAACATTAGTGAAGATGGCAATGTCATCTGGTTCCCCCTCTCTCTGGCCCAGTCTGGTCAGAATCAGAATGATAAAGGGGCAACAATGTTAAGATGGTGCCAAAAGACAGTGCGTGTGGGGGGGCAGATATAATGATAAAGCTCACTCTTTCCCCATCCAGTGTAAGGCCCCATAGGTCTAGAACCCAGGCTTATAGAGTGACCAGGCAGTTAACATCTCCAAGCTGGTACCCAGCAGCAGCTGTAGCAAACCTGCATGCCACATCCCATGACTTGCTGTGGACACAGATCATGGGAAGTTCCACCTCAAAGGTTTGGTGGGGAGCAGCCCCATGGCCCCTGATTGGCTCCCTGACCTATATAAACCCAAGGGGCATTCCAGGAGCATCCAGACAACAGTATGGAGCTTCTGTAGCTGCCATGATTGTTCCTATTCTATGCTCTTGAATTCCTAGCTTGACCTCAGCTTGTTTTAGACTTCGCTTCCTGACTCGGCCCCTGAAACCTGACTTGGACTCTGACCCTTGGTATAGACCCTGGTCTGGAACTGTTTACGAATCCCTCAGCTACTCTAAGCCTCAGGTTTGCCACTGCTTTGACCCTTAGCCCTAACTGCCCTTGTTGGGATCCTGACAGACAGCACTGTGGTAGCCAGCTTTTCCCACAGAGTCTCTTCCTGAGGACCCCAAACAGGGCTGGGTAGGTGGAACAGCCCATTCCCTCATTATTTTGTTCACGAGTTAAGCCTAGTTTCCAACACACCAATTTTGATCCACTGATTACTGGTCTCACCTTTCTATTGTTTACCAGGCAAGATCTTAACACAGTCCTTGAATTATAGTAGTCCTTTTAATTTAGATTAATTCAGTTCTTTCTGTCTTTCTTTTATACCTTCTCTGATCCACATTTGTTGTTACAGGTTATTGTAGCAGGAGCAACTGAAGGTGCTACAACAGCAGAATATCCCATATCCCAATAGCTCAGTGGTTAGAGCACCTCTTTAGAGGTGGGAGACCCTTGTTCAAATGCATTCTCGCCCTCTGCTGGGGGAGGGATGGGGCGAGGTGCGGGGCCGGGAATTGGCATCGCAGCTGGGAGTGGGGCCGGAGCAGAGCTGGGGATGGAGAGGGGCTGGATGGCGCTCCCTCCATGCCCCCTGTAGGGGCTGGGCCAGGACCACCATGCCCCCCAAACATTCTTCTGCACCCCCATACAGGGGCATGCCCTGCACAGATCATAGGAAGTTCCATGGCACAGGAAGACACCAGCTAGGGAAACTGAGTTGAGTAACAGGTTTGCTGCACTGGGGAACAAGAAGGAGAAATGGATAGAAGATGGGGTGATGAGGAAGAAAGGAAAAGAAGCAAGTCCCTGAATAAGAGAGGTGTGACAAGATCCCCGGGGTGCAGCCCAGGACTGGGGGACTGGTGTGCTCCCTTAACTCTCTAGCCTGGGCTGTCTCTCACAATGTTTTGCTAGTGACAAACCCCTCCAGGTGCTGTTATCACTCAGCACAACTGCATTTGGAGCCCCACACCCACCTAGATTGCATGAATGCTCCCAGAGCCACTCATGAATCACACAGAGAAAAGCACCAGCCGAATCCCCACAGCTCTCAGCCTTATACCTCAAGCCATGCATTACTCAAGAAAGGGTCTTGAGCAGTGCAAGTTCATTAATTGGTTCACCACTTCATCAATGGAAAGTGGATATACACCAGCCTTTGTAAACCTGAGCAGATTTACCAAACACTTCAGGCAAACTCACTGGTAAAGATAAACAGTAAAACAAGTTTATTGATTACAAAAGATAGATTTTAAGTGATAGTCAAATAGTCAGAGTGGTTACCAAAATAAAATATAAGCACACAGTCTAAACTCTCAATCCTATTAGACTGGGCAACATCTAGATTAAGCAGTTTTTCTCACCCCACTGGATATTGCAGTTCATAGTACACAGGTTTCATCCCTGAAACCTGGGCTAGTCCCCTGTTGGAGTCTTTAGTCTTCTGAATGTCCTTGTTGCTTGCAGAGTAGGTGGGGGAAGGA
Organism: Terrapene triunguis; assembly: GCF_002925995.2. Taxonomy (NCBI): domain Eukaryota; kingdom Metazoa; phylum Chordata; order Testudines; family Emydidae; genus Terrapene; species Terrapene triunguis. The sequence continues at coordinate 4,846,575 of NW_020664436.1, forward strand.
GAAAGGCGAAGCATGGGACCACTGTGTTCTGTTTTGTACCCTTAATCCATGTGCTTGGAGAACAGAAGTCCAGGCATGTCTGGTGGGCATTGCTGAGTCACCGGGCAAGGGTGAGCAATTCCCCTGGTGTGCCCTTCCACAAGTGAGTCATTGCTTTGTAGCTCCCTCGCTGGACAATGGCTGTTGATGGTTGTTCAACACCCGCACAGGCACTGGTTATCCCCCTGGTTATTGTCTTAGGGGAGCTAGTATCTGGGCGCTTCCCAACTTACAGCATGTTTTAGTGACAACCATACAACACAATCTCATAACTTTATATGCACTAATGATATACATATTTAGATAGAACAATGACTTTCAGCAGATCATAACCTTTCCCGTAATACCTCACATGGCATGTTTTATATGCAATATCACAATTATATACAAATGATGAATATGGAGTTTACAGGCACTCCCCTGGGGTGCAGAGTGTCACAAGATGAAGAAATGGTGGCGACAGCCAGAAACTGGAGCCTAAAGAAAAATGAGGATTATGTGAAGGGGACTGAGAGAGAACATTCGAAGCAAGTGGAAAAAACTTGTAGGGAAAGGCTGGATGAATAATCACCTCCAAAAGCTTATTAGGAGTCAGCAGAGAGCCTATGGGGAATGGAAAAAAAGGGTTGATCAGCAAAAAAAATGCTACATTGTGAAGGTTAGAAAACTAGGATTAAAGTGAGAATTGCTATATAGTCAAGATTAATTTCCTTGGTAAGAGCTAATTCAACATAAATAAGAGGGTTTTTAAGATGTATAAATAAAAAGAATAAGGTATTATGCAGTTGGGCCTCTATACTGTGTGGATGGGAAGGAGATTAAAGATAATTTAGGTATAGCCTAAAAACTAAAGGAATACATTGCCTCAGTTTTCAATAAAGATGATAATATGGAATATGTGAATGAAGGAAGAATGGCTTATGGAAATAGTGTCTACAACTGGATATTACCACATCTGAGGTGGAAGTAAAACTAAAAGAGATTAATGTACTCAAACTGGGGGGGGGAGATAATTTCCATCCCAGAATACTGAAAGAGCCAGCACATGTCACTACCAATAGCAAGGATTTTTAATAAATCTGTCTATTTGGGGATACTACCATATGTCGCAGGGTGCTCTACTCACCTCTGCGTGGTGCTCCATCTTGGCAATTAGCTCCACCTGGTTTAGCACCACCTTTCTGGTCTTCCACCATTGCCGCTCTCCTCCCACTCATGGAGTCACATTATGGCTGCTTTGTGACTCAGCCCTCTGGCCAGATCACACAGTGTTTTCTCCTTCCAGGGGAGTCTTTCAAAGTCTCTGCACAAACAGTGTTAGGCAGTCCTCACACCCATTGCCCCAGGGCCAGTGCTACCATTTAGGCAAACTAGGCGGTTGCCTAGGGCGCCATTTTTTTTTATAGCATTCCTGGGCTGGGCTGCCGCGCGATCGCTGCTCTACTTCTCCCGCCTCCCAGGCTTGCAGCACCAATCAGCTGTTTGGCGCCGCAAGCCTGGGAGGGGAGGAGAATTAGAGCGGGGGCAGTGTGCTCGGGGAGGAGGCGGAGCAGAGGTGAGCTGGGGTGGGGAGCTGCCACACGGCTCCCGGGGGGGGAGAGCTGCTGGGGGGCGCCTCAGGGCAGGGGGGGCGGGGAGCTGCCGCAGGGCTGGGGGGGGCGCAAGGTGGAAGTTTCGCCTAGAGCGTGAAACTTCCTTGCACCGGCCCTGCATTGCCCTGACTATATCACTCCTGCAGTGACTCAGGCAGTCTTCCCATTCACTGCCTCAAGCAATACCACTCTACAATGGAGGGCAGGAGAACCCAGGCCTACCCTCTACTCTGGGTTCCTATCCTTTTTCTCAGGGATTCCTATCTCCCCTTCTTTCTCCCTTACCTCAGGGAGAGAGACTGCAAGCTTCCTTACCGTTGCCTCCCACTCTCTTGCCAGCCTCCTGGCTTTACAGAAGTCCCACTTGTTCCCTCACATGTGAGCTTTCTTCTAATTAGCACCCTCCACATAGCCTAAATCTCCCTCATTTGCAGTTTAATTGTCTGATTGTACCTGCCTGGCCTAATTCAACTCTTTCAGGACTGGTGTGAGGGGTATATCCCATCACATCCTACAACTGAAGATGAACTAAGGTCCTACCTATAATTAAAGAAATGGAAAACATGATCTGGGCAATTACAGACCTGTTACTCTGTCCTCAGTAGTATGCCAGGTTTTAGAACAAATTGTGAAGGAAAGAATAATTACATTGATAGAGGTACAGGGTAAGGGGATGTAATACAACATTGGTTTTCCAAAGGTAGATCCTGACAGACTAACCTGATTTCCTTCTTTGAGAAAATAACTGATTTCTTAAATAAGAGAAGTGCAGTAGATCCAATATGCCTGCACTTCAGTAAAACATTTGACACGGTGCCAAATGGAAAATTATTAGTTAAATTAGGGAAGATGGGGATTAATACAAGCATTGTACAGTGGATAAGGAATTGGCTCAATGGGAGAAGGTAATGGGTTTTGCTGAAATGTGAATGATCAGATTGCAGAGAGCTTACTTCTGGAGTTCCTCAAAGATCAGTCTTGGGACTAATCTTATTCAATATTTTTATTAATGACCTTGACACAAAAAGCAGGACTGTGCTAACGACATTTGCTGATGATACAAAGTTGTGAAGCATCATTCAACACAGAGGAGGACATTATACAGGAAAATCTGGATGACCCTGAAGACAGGCGTGGCAGAAATTAGATGAAATTCAATAATACAAAGTGCAAGGCAATGCACATAGGGTCTAATAATAATAATTTCTGCTACAAACTGAGTGCTCATCAGTTGGAAGCGACAGAGGAGGAGATCTAGGTGTGTGGGTCAAACACAGGATGACTATGAACCATCAATGTGATGCAGCTGTGAAATAGGCAAATGCAATCCTAGGATGTATTAAGAAGACATTTTAGTAGATACAGAAGTATTAATCGCATTGTACAAGGCACTGGTATGGTAAGATCTCATTTGGAATACTGTGTACAATTCTGATCATCTATGTTCAAGAAAGATTAATTCAAACTGGAACAGGTGCAAAGAGTTATGAGGATGATCAAGAGAATGGAAGGCCTATCTTATGAGAAGAGACTTGAAGAGCTTGGTAGTTTAGAAAGCTGAGAGGAGATATGATTGCTCTCTACAAATATATTGGCGGGGGGGGGGGGGTAAAAACCAGGGAGGTTGAATGGCTATTTTAGCTAACGGACAATGTTGGCACAAGAACAAATGGGTATAAACTGGCCATGAAAAAATTCAGGCTGGAAATTAGACTTCTAACCATCAGAGGGGTGAGGTTTTAGAACAGCCTCCCAGTAGGAGTTGTGGGTGCAAACAATTAGTTTTAAGAAGGTATTGGACAAAAATATGAGTGCAATTGTATGATGGGGTTGCTTGTGGTGATATGGGGCAGGACTCAACAGCCCTGAAGCTCATTTTCAGTTTGTCTTATGTTCCTAAAAGCTCTAACTGAGTCTAACTGAGCATCATATGTGGGGTCGGGAAGGAATTTTCCTCCAAGTCAGATTGGCAGTGATCTGGGGGGCTCGGGGGGTTGCCTCTCTCTGCAGCATGTGGGTGCAGGTTACCTGCCAGGATTATCTGGGATATCTCACTTAATAATTTCCCTGCCACTGCGAGCACCATGGGCACTGGTGCACCTCAGTCCCTCCTATTATCTGCCTATGGCACATAATAGTCTAGTCTCCTGTGGGCTGTAATACTTCAGTCTCATTTCAGTTGTTGAGATTAATACACAGGTACTGGGTACTGTTGGTGGCCTGTGATCTACATAAGGTCAGACTAGATGATCTAGTGGTCCCTTCTGCCCTTAAAGCATAAGGATATGCCCACACTGAAGGGGAAAAAAAAAAAAGATCAGTGGCTGTGAGTCTCAGCGCCTGGGTCAACTGACTTGGGCTCACAGGGCTCATGCTACAGGGCTAAAAATAGCAGTGTAGACATTCAGGCTCAGGTTAGAGCCCAGGCTCTAAAATCCATCTGCTCGCCAGAGACTAAATCTACTAAGTAATGGAATTTCTCCTGGTGGGGGGGGGGTGTAAGTGTTTGCTGCTGTTGCATCCAGGACTGCTACTATGAAATGTATTTTTTGAGTGGGGGCTAGAATCAATTTTCCTGGTTGACCCTGACTCCCAGGGAGGGAAAAAAGATGAAGCATCTGTTAAATGGTGTTGACCACCTGTTGAGGAGCCAGTCACCAAGGTATGGATAAACTGACTTCTCACTTTCTCAGGTAGGCTGCTACTACAAGCATTTGTTGAATAATCTCATTGCTATGCACAGTCCAAAAGTTTGTACTGGTAATGGGAATTGCTGACTTGAAACCTCAGGTATTTTTTCTGTGGGCAGGACAGAAGTATTACTATGAAAATATAAATCTTGAAGATAGAGAACAGAGTACCAGTCCTGTGGATCCAGGGAAGGAATTATTGAAGCCCGAGTTACCTAGACTTGAGTCTGTGGATGAAGACATTCAGCTATCTCAAGTCCAGAATTGGGCACCAGACCCCCTATTTCTTTGGTATCAGAAAACAGGAGTAAAACCATTCCCCTCTAAATTCTGATGGAACTACTTCTACTGCACCAAGAGCTAGAAGCAATTATACTTCCTGATATAGGATGCTTTTGTAGAGAGGATCTCAAAAAGAGATGGGAAAGAGGGGTGGGAAGTGAGAAAGGTGTGGAACTGCATGGAGTATCCCAGTTCTGTTATCTCCAAAACCCAACAGTCTGTTGTTATGGTAATCCAAACCCCATGAAAATGAAAAAGGCAGGGAAATAATAGGTAGATCTACTCAAAGTTGCACAGAACTCCTGAGTGACAAGTCAAATTTCCTGTCTTGAGGACATAGCTGGATGTGCAGATGACACAGAGAATGCTGATGGGTTTTCTCCTCTGGAACCTCTGAAGCTTTCTTGAAAGGTTAGAAGATCTGTGTTGCAGGTACTAAGATTCACTTGGATAAGAGTGGTGTCAAGCTGGCTTCCTCTTTGAAGCAGGAATATATACTCCCAAGGATCTCAGTCTTGCACAGGAGTCCTTCAAAGAATGTAAGGCCTCATCAGTCTTGGAACTGAATAAATTACATCTCTCAAAAGGCAGGTCTTCTACAGTAACCTGTATCTCCTAGAAATGCAGGAAGCTTGGAGCCAGATGATTGTACCATGAAGATCAACACTGCTATATCCAACACATCAAGAGCTGCCTGAAGGGAAAGATGTACTACTAGTTGACTTTCTGAAATTAAATATTCTTTCCTGCAGTCCTGTGGGACTTTATCAGTGAATTCGGAGATATTGTCCTAGTTAGAATAGTCATATTTGCCCAATAATGCCTGCTAATTGGCAATTCTCTTTTGCAGGTTTGGCTGAAAATTCCAGTACTGAAGGCATCAGTACCATGTGTTTCAGTTCCACATGACTGGTACCTGGCAATTTTTTACACTCTGAGGAGACCAGTATGAAGGTTCAGTGTCCAGAGCTTGAGTGGGTTGCAGAGGGACCCTTTCTGGGCCTAGTGATATCCTTCTCCAAGGCCAAAGGGGGAGCTCTGTTTTTCTAAGAGTCTTGTGAGAGAGACTTAGGGGATGAGATCTAGATGTCAGAATGTTTCTTTTTTCCCATGCACTGAGAGTCATTACCAATTGAGGAGGAAGCTTATTTTAATGACTTCCTGTCATTTCATCAGTTCAGTCCTCTGATGTGGAGCACTTTTAGATAATTGCTCCAGATTTTCAGCCCCAGTGACTCCAGGGTTTGAGGATGGATGAATTGATTTCTCAATCAAAACCATCTTCTGGTGTGCTTCTCTAGCTTTTGGTGTTCTCTTTGAGAAAGACTTACAAATTGAGCACCTGTCAATGTGGCCTTCTCCTAGACACGGAAGGCACTTAGTGTGCCTATCCTTGAAAGGCATTAATGCCTCACAGAAAGGGGCAATTCTTAAATTTTCATGGGGCTGAGGTATCTAGAGGTAAAATGTAATTATTTTCAACTGCCTTTACTCTGTCCAGGATGGAATGAGGATGTTGCCATATCTCTTTCACCAACCCATCCAGAACAGGGTTCAAAGACACTGCAAATATATTCAGTGGAGGAACTACTTGACAGTGAATAAAGAAAAGCCAGTGACTCTAGTGATCCATTCTAGAAACTGAAGACAGACAGGCTCGTTGTCTTCTTACCATAAGGATATTTTCTGATCTATGAAGACTTAGTGTCTTCCATATTTAAAAAAAAAAATCAGTTTTAATCATCCCAATTTGAGTGTCTCTCAATCTCAAGCAGGCCCTGAAGAATGATAGACCAATGTGGAGATAAGAGAGAGCCTTTACTGCCAGAGCTCATGCCAACACCAACCAACTACCCAGAAACCATCATTACAAGTAGCAGCAGCACCAACTTTTTCACAGGCACCAGAATCTGAAGTGTAGGTTCTGCCATTGACACCACTGGCACTTTAAATAAAGAAGGAATGGCAACATGAGGTTTAATGCAGTGAAATTCCAGTTAACAACTCAGGGTTCCCCAAATCTAGCAAGGGAATAATCTGTACTGCTAAAAAGCCTGAGCTGTAACTGCCTCATGTTACATTTCTTCTATTATCTGCCTTCTTTTCTTTTCACATCTAGCTACAGAACAGTAAAGAAAAAGAAGTAGAAGTAAAATTAGAATTGAGAATTGATAGGGGCTTTGTACTTTCAGAACACAAGTAAAAAGACTAAAGGGAAAGTGGTAAGTCTGGTCTTTTTAAACTTGATTGAAAGACTTTGCACCTCTTTGTGTCTCAATAACTGAAATAATAATATTTAATGTAAGGATTCTTCTGTAAGATGGGGAAGACCAGACATATGATAAAAATAATTAAGTTGATGAAGCTATTAGCTGTAGACCTCAATAAAAGATAGATGCATGCCATCTAGTAGTGATAGTTAAATAAATTCAAGTTCTATGCAATATTGCAATCTCAGTAGATCAAAGACATAAACCAAGGACTATAACTATAAAAGAATATATTTACCTTTGCAAAACTGGTAAAGTTATTCAAAATGAAATATTTTAATCACAAAGAAAATGCAGGTATGGTTAATACTTTTTAAAAATAACAATATCATTATTTTGTGTTGCTCCAGAGAGGGAAAAGCCCTCTTCTAGATAAAAAAAAATAAAATAAAAATGCATTATTTAAACATTATTTTCTAATGTACACAAAACACAAGGATTCAGATTCTAAGATGTAAAATGATGTATACCTCATTGCATGCCAGCATATCCTCCATTTTGATAGGACCATCCTCTGGCAGGACAATTAAAAGAGTATTTGATATGTCTTTCATTATTAAATCAATCTGCATTTCACATAAGTCATTAACCTAAAGAAAAGCAAAATTTAATTAACACTACATTTGTACCTCTAAAGTGTTATGCATCATTATTATTTATACCATGCCATCAGTATACCCTGGGTCTTACAGACAAATACTAATGTCAGTTCCTTGCCCCCATGAATCTATAATGTAAAGGCCTGATCCTACAAGGGGCTGAATGCTCAGAAATGCTGAACTCCCTCTACTCCCATTGACTTTAATAAGAGCCAAAGGTACACAGCTTCTCTCAGGAGGTATTCAGCATGTTGCAGGATCAGGCCTTAAATAAGACATAATACAACAAGGGATAATAATAATAATAATAAACTAAGGATAAGAGAAGTATAGACAGCTACAACATTGAAAGATAAACCTATCATGGTCAGTGTGAGGTTTGTGCTCCCTATCACAGTAACCAAAACAGCAATATCTACCTGAGTCTGCAGCTAGCCTGAAACAATAGTTCTGAAACATATGAACTCTCCGACAGATCTCAAGGAGATTTTACTCCGAGACTGACTATTCTGGGAGGCCTGTCAACACCACACCAAAGACTGATGTGTAGCAAGAGAAGAATACAAAGGGCACAGACCACCGACCCAAACAGATACTTACTCCAACAGCTGGGGTGTATTTGGGGGAGGGTGCTGACATGCCTGATTCTCTAGGTGTGTGACGGAGCACAGCGGCCCCACACTGGTACCGCAGGGGTTAACCCTTCCTTTCTAGCAGAGGAAGCCACGCCCTGGAAGCTCTGCTGGGCATGCTCCAACTGGAGAACAGGTATAAAAGCCTGCAGAGCTGCTCAGTCTGGGCTGACCACTGGAGGGGAAGGAGGCATGCCACCAGTTCCTGAGGAGGGACAGCCTGTGCACCAGAGGCTAGCCAAGCCGGGACGCACCCTGATGCCCAGACGGAGTACATCACAGGAGGAGAACAGACTGGAGGACCCCCCGAAGTGGAGAATCTGGTGTTTATGGTAGGAAGTGACCCAGGGGAACTTTAGAGACAAACAGCATTAGAGCGGTACAGACGCTTGGCATGTTGTGGGCGGATCCCTGCCGAGCTGGTGGCAAGGGGAACTTGCCATTACCAGGGCCCTGGGTTGGGACCTGGTGGAGAGGGTGGGCCCGGGTCCCCCTACCACCACTCCCCCACACCACGAGGATTGTATGGACTCTGGCCATTAGGTCACACTGCTCCAACATGGGGAGCAATTTATATGGGCCCTGACCATTGGGCCACACTGCCCTGAAACTTCAGGCGAGTTACCTGGACTCCAGCCGGTAGGCCACACTACCCTGTTTGTGAGGGGGATTGTATGGACTCTGGCCATTAGGCTGCACTGCTCCAACGCGGGAGGCGATTTATATGGACCCTGACCATTGGGCCCAGATGTTTGGGCTGAGTTACCCAGACTCTAGCCGCTAGGCCCACTACCCCAACCAAGGGGTGATTGTGTGGAAGGAGGCCATTAGGCTGCAACCGGGCGCCCACAGAGAGACGGGCGAGTGAACTTGAGAGTGGTGAGGTTCCAACACCCCATCTCACCCCTGCCACAAAGGGGCGGGGTGGTGCCAGGCCTGCCACAAGGGGGTTGAGGGAAAAGTTTCCCCCAGGTGCTCCTGAGGAATGCTTTGAGGTCCACACATAGTGGGCTGATTGTCTGCTGAGGTTGTTGGCTGGGTCATTGCCCAGTTTTGGTAGATAAGAGCTATAGCTGTCATCTACTGTTTCTAAAATCTTGAGGCTTCAGGCAGAGAGGAGCTGACCATGCCCTCCTTTGCTATGTGACATGATATATGGTAGTGGTGTTGTCTATCAAGATTTGTGGAGAGAGAGGCCCAACATTTGATTTAAAAAAACCTTCTAAATTAGACAGATTTCATGGAGCTCCAGGACATTTTTACAGAGGGATTCTTGGGGATAGAGGTTTTCTGCAGCTCTGTGCCTTTAAGAGTCCCAGATGAGCATCCCACATTACCCACAGTATAGCTAACAGGGACCAAGAAGGGGGATGCAAGACATCATGGAGTGGAATTCGATGGTGTAATCTTGTTTGCTTATTGAGAATCTGGTTGTGATAATCCCTCTCAATGCAGCAAGGAAATAAAGAAAGGTACTTGCGAAAAAGTAAGAAGGTCCACAGGAGATTCCTTATTAGCCCTTGTCCTAACAGATACAGAAGAAGTGATCACAGAACTAAAAATTAATGGTAGCTTAGGTACAAGTGATCGTTACTTGATCACATGTGCAAGCAGAATAAAGTCCAGAAAAATAATACATATACTTGGTGTTTTCATAAGGCTAATTTTATAAAGCTGAAAACAATTATGAGCCAAATCACTTGGGAGAGAATTTAATCAGAAGAATTGTAATGGTAATTGGGAATCATTTAAGAACACCTTACTAGATGCCCAAAAAGCCACAGTCCTACAACTGAGGAAGAAGGCTACGCTCATAAAAAATCAACCTGGTTTAGAAGGGAAGTGAAGGCAGGGTAAATGAGATGACCTAGGTAATTACAGGCCATCTTAGCTGGATGTTGATCCTAGGCAAGATAAAGAAGCTACTGATATGGGACTTCATTAATAAAGAATTAAACAAGGATAATGTAATTAATTCAAATCAACATGCATTTATGGAAAATAGATGTCGCCAAACTAACTTGAATATCTTGATGAGATTACAAGTTTGATTGATAAAGGTAAAAGTGATGACGTAATATACTTAGACTTCTATAAGGCATTTGACTTGGTGATGCACAACGTTTTGATTAAAAAACTAGAATGATATAAAATTAACCTGGCACACATTAAATTGTTTAAAAACGGACTAACTGATAGGTCTCAAAATATAACTGTGAATGGGGAATCATCATTGAGCATGACTGTTTCTCGTGGGGTCCCAAAGGGATTGGTTCTTGGCCTTATGCTATTTAACATTTTTATCAATGACCTGGAGGAAAACATATCATCAGTGATAAAGTTTGCAAATGACACAAAAATTGGAGGAATGGTAAATAATGAAGAGGACAGGACACTGTTCAGAGTGATATAGACTGCTTGGTAAACTGAGCACAAGCAAACAATATGTATTTTAATATGGTTAAATGTAAATGTATACATGTAGGAACAAAGCATTTGGGCCATACTTACAGGACCAGGGATTCTATCCTCAGAAGCAGTGACTCTGAAAAAGATTTGGGGACCACAGTCCCCTCTTGCCTTAAACAATATGAATCTATGAATACTGTAGACAACTCCAGGACAAGATTGCAGTTCCTTGCACTTTGCACATCTGCCAGAAAGAGGAAGTCTTTTTCTTCAGGTCCAGAAGCTGTACCAAAGATCTAATAAACGACCTAAGAAGAAGCCACAATACTCCAGGAAGAGGCTTTCTTTGTCATCTGAATCAGCATCTGCTGCATCAGGAAGGAAGCAGCTAGTTTGATGATCAGGTTAAGAACCATGGACCAGATCTTTCACAGAGTCATAGATTCCAAGATCTGAAGGGACCACTGTGATCATCTTGTCTAACCTGATGTATAACACAGGCCATGGAATTTCCCTAAATAATTCTGAGGACATATCTTTTAGAAAAACATCCAATCTTGATCTGCATATTGTCAGTGATGGAGAATCCACCACAACCATTGGTAAATTGTTGCAATGATTAATTACATACTGTCAAAATTATGCCTAAATTTGAGTCTGAATTTGTCTAGCTTCAACTTCCACCCATTTAATCATGTTATATCATGTAGATACTATGGCTTCACAATTCCACTGTAGTCAAGCAATCTTCCTGATGGTATTCTACCCTAAACCACATGCGAACAGAGAGGAACAGTGCTTTCACTCTTTGGATGTTAGACAGGCCCTACCTTTTTATATACAAAGGACCAAACCATTCTGCAGATCTACTCAGCTGTTCATAGCGATAGCAGAGACAATAAAGGGTCTCCCCATCTCCACACAGAGAATCTCATCTTGGATTACTTCATGCATCTGAGCATGTTATGAACTCACAAACATCTTGCCCACAGCTAATCTGACAGCTCATTTCACAAGATCTCAGGCCTCCTCTGCTGCCTTCATAGTGCAAGTCCCTATTGAGGACATCTTCAGAGCAGCAACTTTGTTGTCGGTACACATGCAGTCTTGCAGTCAGCCTGTCCTTGAACTCCAAACCCATCTGCTGTACAATTTCTTGTAAGTCACCTACCTTGGAATGGACATGTGCAAGCACTTGAAGAAGAAAAAATAGTTACTAACCTTTCCATAACTGTTGTTCTTCAAGCTGTGTTGCACATATCCATTCCAAAACCCAGCCTCCGTCCCCTCTTATCAGAGGCAGTCAGTAAGAAGAAACTGAAGGGGAGTGGGGTCGGCAGAGCCCTTTATACCAGCACTATGAACACACGGCACTAGAGGGCACTGGAGCAGACCTGATGGATACCACTAGGAGAAAAAAATCTGGCAACTGTGCTCGGAGCGCACACACACCTACATTGGAATGCACATGTGCAATACATCTCAAAGAACAACAGTTATGGAAAGGTTATTAACCGTTTTCCCCCTACATTAATGCTGGGTTCCCTTTCCCTTTTAATAAAACTTCTCTTTTGTTATACACAGACACAGTGCTTGTGAGTGGGGAAGTATTGCTTACGAGAGGAACCCAGGGTGGTGGTAAGTTTTCCCAGATTACTGGGTAGGGGCTCAAGCCGGTTCTGTTTTATACAGTTAAGAGAAAACCCTAGATATTGAACCTGGTCCTTGTTGCTGCCAACTCCACCTGACAGAAGGGTTACACTGCTATAGATGTATGTGTTAGTGGACAAAATGTGTAACTGATAAGGGATGCCCATAAATGCTCTGTAATTGATTAATTTAATAAATGACAAAATAGACAAGACACATGTGGTATAGCAGGTGTGTTCTATAATCAATATGTCAGCAAAACAATTAGGTATGAATTGAAGTCTAAGCATTAAGACCTAATTTGGTCACAGATGGTCCTAGTAGTGATAAATTAGTTTATAAATATCGTTGACTTATTGATTCAAAACAAGATAGAGCATGAGAAAGGATTTTTCTTTGTTTTGAACAGTATGCAACCAGGAGGATCCAGGGCCGCCCAGAGGGGGGGGGGGGCAAGTGGGGCAATTTGCCCCAGGCCCCGGGCCCTGCAGGGGCCCCGCGAGCCCTGGCCGAGAATCCCTTTCCTCATCTGGCGGCAGTCCAGGTCTTCGGCGGCATTTCGGCGGCAGGGGGCCTTCAGTGCTGCTGAAGACACGGAGCGACTGAAGGGCCCCCCGCCACCGAAATGCCGCCGCTGCAGACTCGGAGCGCCGCCCAGTGAGTACAAGCTCCTCCGCTTTGCCCCAGGCCCCCTGAATCCTCTGGGCGGCCCTGGGAGGATCAGTGCATCATCACAACTGTCACCATGGCCCTGGCAGCAGAGTCCACCATGTCCAGGGAAGCTTGAAATGCTGAACGTGGGTCAAGGCATCTGTCATAAACATACAGCTAAGGGTAGCATAAAATCCCTTTTTACCCTGTAAAGGGTTAATTCCTCTTTTACCTGTAAAGGGTTAAGAAGCTCAGGTAACCTAGCTGACACCTGACCAAAAGGACCAATAAGGGGACAAGATACTTTCAAATCCGGGGGGGTGGTGGGGGGAAGAAAGGCTTTGTCTGTCTGTTCTGTGTGCTTGCCAGAGACAGATCAAGAAATCAAGCAATCCAACTCCATTAGTATTAGTAAGTACTAGCAAAGGAATGTGTTAGCTTACTTTTATTTTGGCTTGTGATTTCCTTTGTAGGAGGAGGGAGGTTTATCCTGGGTTTTGTACTTTAAGGTTTTGCCTAGAGGGGAGATCCTCTGTGTTCTTGAGTCTTTTGTTATTCTGTAAAGTACTTACCATCCCGATTTTACAGAGGTGATTCCTTTACCTTTTCTTTAATTAAAATTCTTCTTTTAAGAACCTAATTGATTTTTCATTGTTTTAAGATCCAAGGGTTTGGGTCTGTGTTCACCTGTACCAATTGGTGAGGGGATTATTCTCAAGCCTGCCCAGGAAAAGGGGTGTAGGGGTTTGGGGGGATATTTGGGGAAGGTAGGGCTCCAAGTGGCCCTCCCTAAATAGTTGTTTAAAATAAATCACTTGGTGGTGGCAGTGTTACTTAATCCAAGGTATAAGAAAAAGTTTGTGCCTTGCGGAGTTTTTAACTTAAGCTGGTAGAAATAAGCTTAGGGGGTCTTCATGCGGGTCCCCACATCTGTACCCTAAAGTTCAGAGTGGGAAGGGAACCCTGACACGGTGGTAGCAGTGGGATCATTTTGAACCAGAGATCGTTTTGAACCAAAAGCCCAGTAGGATTTTTAAAAGGATCATTTTCCCCCCTTTTTAGCAGCTTAGAAAGCAGGAGCTGAGGGCAGATAAAGATCTTATCTCTCTTTGCCTGGAGGCAAAGGTATCAGGTCCTTATAACAAAGGGATGTTTTTAAGCTGTGAGCAGCTGGAGATTTTTGTCTTGTAACTGAGGGCAGGATAGTTAACTTTCTACAAGAGAATTCACAAGCAGTTTTTCTTCTTCTTTCTTACTCTCAGGTAAGCTAGGCAAGCAGGAGCTAGGATGGCAAAACGCAATGTCCAACAGAAACTAGAATTAGCTAAATTTGAAGCTGAGGAGAGACAAAATGAATATGACAGACAGATAGCCTTAAAACGCTTGGAGGCAGAGATGGAGGCGAAATGCTTGGAAGCGGAAGCGGAGAAGCACCACTTGGAGATGGAAGCAAAGGCGGAGAAGCACCGCTTGGAGGCAGAGGCAAAACGCTTGGAGATGGAGTTAGAGCTGAAGTGCTTAGATCTGGAAAGAGCGGATAACCCTAACAATCCATCCCCAAAAATCCACAAATGGGAGCGACTATGTCCACAGTATGACGAATCCAGTGATATTGCTGAATATTTCCTCACCTTTGAGAGACTGTGCACACTCCATGCAATTCCTGACGAGCACAAGATGACCACACTGGTAGCAAAATTGACTGGAAGAGCTCTGGACATATTCAACAAGATGCCTATTCAGTGTAGGAATGTATAGCTCCCCAATTGTTAGCCATGGTTACGGCACACTGTTTCCATTGGCAACGAGGCAGGAGCTGTTTACACCCCCGCGTCTGTGTTTGGGAAAACTTCTTAGTTGATTTGATTATTTCCCTTGCAGCTGGCATTCACGTGCTCAACAGATGGGTTTGTAATCTTATGTGCATGTATACTGCCTGGCTTTTTCTATGCGCAGGAATGTAACCAGTTAGAAGCGTTGTAAGCAGGGAAGTGTAAAGAATAAAAGCCCCAGGAAAAGTTCCTGGGAGGTAGAGGGGCTTTTCGGCTACCACAAACCTGGTGTTCTGTTTCCTTTCATCTGTCGTCGCCACAATTCAGGAGGCGTCTGACTATGGTAAATTTAAGGATTTGGTTTTGAAACAATTTCAAGTTACACCTGAAACTTAGAGTAAAATTTAGAGCCCTTAAGAGAGGGCCTGGACTAAGTAATGTGGCTTATGTAAACCAGATGAAGGATCTGTTAGATAAATGAGTCAACGGCAGGGGTGTAACTAGCTTTAAAGGAATGTGTGATTTGATGACTCAGGAACAATTCCTGAATATGACCAAAGATGATATAAAACAGTGTTCATGGGATAAGAAAATGGACTCAGTAGAAAGTCTTGCTTCTTATGCTGATCAATACGAGCAGTCCCAGACAGCCAGAGAGGCGGGGCAAATCAGAACAAAATGGGTGGAAGGAGCAGAGAGCAACAACCCTGGTCGCAGGTTGAGCGGAGACCAGAAGGGACACCCTCAGATCACACCCTACCACCGGGGGCAGCCCAAGGCCCCAACTACACCCCAAGGAAAACCCCAGACATCTTATCGTTCCACCACACCATTCTCCAGCAACCCACCTTGCCCTAGTGACCAGTCAGCTGGGCGATGTTTTAAATGTAATGAGCTGGGGCCTGTAAAGGCCAACTGCCCCAAGAACCCCAACAGATTACAGTTCATAGCACTGGGGTCACACCAAAGGTCCTCAGGCCCAGGTGCCTCCCAGATACCCTCAGAGCAAAGGGAAACTGTGAGTGTGGGCGGGAAGAAGGTTACAGCATGGAGGGACACTGGAGCACAAGTGTCGGCTATCCACCAATCCTTAGTGGACCCGAACTTAATCAACCCAGAGGTCCAAGTGACAATTCAACCCTTCAAGTCAAACTCCTTTGACTTGCCTACAGCCAAGTTGCCTTTCCAGTACAAGGGCTGGTCATAGACTTCAAAAGTCCACAATCCTGATTATCCCATTCCCATGCTGCTGGGGGAAGACTTGGCCAGTCATGTGAAGCTAGCCAAGAGGGTGGGAATGGTCACCCGCAGCCAAGCTAAGTAAGCTGTCACACCTAGCTCTGTTCCTGAGATTTCTACAAGGGCCCAGACTATGTTACCAGAGACTCAGACTGAGGTGGTGGAACCAGACCCCATGCCAACGTCTGTAACAGCACTAGTGGATCCAGTCACAGAGACCCAGCCAGAGACAGTCCCAGAACCGAAACCGGCGGAGCAACCAGCACCAGAACCATTGCCAGCACTGAATCCAGCGCTTGCAACCCTGTCTGCAACCTCAACACCAGAGGGCACCACCGATCCTGCACTGGCAGCAGCAGATAAACCTATGCAAGAGGCTCAGCCAGAGCCTGAACCCTAACATAGTGCACCAGCGGAGAGCAATTCACAGTCAACGGAAACAGCCCCATCCCCTACATCGCTTCCAGAGGGATCAAGCCCAAGTCCACAACCCAATGAGGATCTGATGTCTCCAGCATCAAGGGAACAGTTCCAGGCTGAGCAGGGAGCAGATGAAAGCCTCCAGAGAGCTTGGACGGCGGCACAAAGCAACCCACCGCCTCTCAGCTCTTCTAATGATCCAAGTTTGTTGTAGAAAAAGGACTTTTATACCAGGAAACTCTTTCTGGTGGACACCAGGAAGACTGGCATCCTCAAAGACAGTTGGTAGTTCCAACTAAGTACCGGGTAAAGCTCGTAAGCTTAGCCCACAATCATCCGAGTGGCCATGCTGGGGTGAACAGAACCAAAGACCGTTTGGGGAAGTCCTTCCACTGGGAGGGAATGGGAAAGGATGTTTCTGCCTATGTCCGGTCTTGTGAGGTATGCCAAAGAGTGGAAAAACATCAAGACCAGGTCAAAGCCCCTCTCCAGCCACTCCCCATAATTGAGGTTCCATTTCAGCGAGTAGCTGTGGATATTCTGGGTCCTTTTCTGAAAAAGACACCCAGAGGAAAGCAGCACATACTGACTTTCATGGATTTTGCCACCCGATGGCCGGAAGCAGTAGCTCTAAGCAACACCAGGGCTAAAAGTGTGTGCCAGGCTTTAACAGACATTTTTGCCAGGGTAGGTTGGCCCTCTGACATCCTTACAGATTCGGAAACTAATTTCCTGGCAGGAACCATGGAAAGCCTTTGGGAAGCTCATGGGGTGAACCACTTGGTTGCCACCCCTTACCACCATCAAACAAATGGCCTAGTGAAGAAGTTTAATGGAACTTTGGAGGCCATGATACGTAAATTTGTAAATGAGCATTCCAATGATTGGGACCTAGTGTTGCAGCAGTTGCTGTTTGCCTACAGAGCTGTACCACATCCCAGTTTAGGGTTTTCACCATTTGAATTTGTGTATGGCCACGAGGTTAAGGGGCCATTACAGTTGGTGAAGCAGCAATGGGAGGGGTTTACGCCTTCTCCAGGAACAAACATTCTGGACTTTGTAAACAACCTACAAACCATCCTCCGAACCTCCTTGGCCCTTGCTAGAGAAAACATACAAGATGCTCAGAAAGAGCAAAAAGCCTGGTATGATAAACATGTCAGAGCGTTCCTTCAAAGTAGGGGATGGCAATACTAATATTTCCATGTATGTCAAGCAAAGAAGACTTTAAGGGTATGTCTACACAGCAAAGAAAAAACACGTTGGGCCTATGCAAGCTGACTCAGGCTTGTGGGGCTCAGGCTGCTGGGGCTGTTTCATTGCAATGTGGACTTCCAGTCTCAGACTAGAGCTTTAGCTCTGGGACCCTCCCACTCTGCAGGGTCTTAGAGCCTGGGTTCCAGTCCCAGTCCAGAAGTCTACACAGCAGTGAATCATCCCTGCAGCCCAAACCCCGCGAGCCTGAGTTGGCTGGGACAGGCCAGCCATGTGTTTTTTTTCTTTGCTGTGTAAACATACCCTAAAGGGTGACACATCCTTAGGAGTGAAGTTAGGCCATGATCTGGCACAGCACTTAAATATATGCATAAAGTTCAGCACCTGAATAACCCCACTGAAACTAATATTTTGCCAGATTGGGGTCTCAGTGACTGGCATGGCTAAGTAATACTCAGCATGTCACTATACAGTCAATGGACTAGAATTGAAATTGTTGCAGACAATAGATTAGAAGGGCAACAGGAGTGGAGAGGGTGGGGCTTGGTGAGGGAGTCTGGGGGGAGTCTGGATGCAGAGGGTGGGGCTTGGCAGGGAACTGGATGTGTGTTGGGGGTGGGGTTGGATGCATGGGTGTTGGGTGGACAGTGGCACAGCTCCCTGTACAGTGAACCCTTCCCCCTGTGGCTGGGGAGTGATGGGGACAGAAAGCAGAGGGTGCAGGTGCGGAGCTTCCTGGGGGTGGGTCTGACCCAGCCTCAGGAGGGCCCGTGCAAAGGAAGAGGAAGTCCCATCCTCCCCAGCCCATCCGGGACAAGCAGCTGGAGCCTGGCAACAGTAGCAGCCACTGGCTGGGTCGTCCTGAGCCCTGACTCGCCCCCCCCCCCCCCCCCCCCCCCCCCCCCCCCCCCCGCCCCAGACTCCTGGCGCACTGCAATAGTGAGCAAGAGGGACAGAGTCTTACACTCATGCCCAGCCCCACCCCGCCCCAAGTCAGTGATTTACATCTCCCCCGGCAGCTCTCAACACTTGGACCAGATGCGCCTGGTTGGGACCGCTGCCCAGAAGTTATTCTCCCAAGAAAGAGTAAAACCTGTGGGGGACATTAATTCTGCATTTGTGCAGTGGCACAAAGTTTCCCCCAGGAGTAATAATTGTCCACCAACGGGTAGCATGTGAGGTCTCTAATGAGAACCAATAAGCCAATGATCATCATAATCACTGTGAAATGTATATATGGACAATATTTAAGGAATTGTGTATCTATATGAAAAAGTATGTTCTTAAGGTATGGGAGGTAAGGCAGATCACCAAGAGGTCACAGACCTCGGACGTGTTCCTTTCAGGCAGATGGTAACAGACACTTATCTCTCTGTCTGGCTATGTGTATATTCTGTACTGTATGCCTTACAATGGATGCCTGTTTGCACACTAAGCCAGATACCAGTCAAAAAATTGGGAAATCTACAAGAGAAAACCTACAGGAAAAAACACTCAGCTGGGGGGTGTCCTGTTTATGATTAAGATTAGTCTGGTGTATCAGGGAATGCAAAGAAACACACAGGATCCTTCACAAAGAAGGCAAGCTAACAGCATGTTTCTCTTATGAAAAGGGGGTCACAGCCAGCCTTATTGTAAAGCACTGGTGAGCAATTTTTTATTAGACATGAAAGTATCCTGTTAATAAAGTCTAGGCTCTAGAATGTATAATGATTTGATGGATAACCATTTGTTTCCAATACTTCTATGTGCTATTACTTGAATCTCTATGCTTTGTTAAATACATTTATACTTGATTTCCCTATAAACATATCTAAGTGCTATGTGTTAAACAGAGTGGTGATCTGGGGTGGAACTGGTCAGCTGGGGTGTACTGTTTCTTTGGAAGCAGCTTATCTGTGAATAATATGAATGTCCAGTGGAACAGGGGCTGGACCCTCTTGGAAGACGTTCAGAGGTCTCAGCAGTTGTAATCTGCCTGTCACTAACATGTAGAGAGACAGCAGGGCCTGCAAAGGCCTACAGGGGAGTGTTTGTGTTAACCATGGCCAGTGGAGTTGGAAAGCTGACCTCCTGGCGGGCACAGACAAGGTTTTCTCATGCTAAGGGGGAGTGGTATGAATTGCCTTGCAACTCTGGGTACCCCAGGAAACTTCACAGATACCCACACCCTAGACTTTGAGGAACCGAATGCCGACTTCTGTTTGCGCTTTTGAGGGCAGGACTCTGATTCCCTGGGCCTAAAAGAGGGCAGTCCCAGAGACAGGGATTTTCTGAGGCCTCTTTCAGCTGATACATCCAGAGGACCACTTTGGGAAGGAGTTTTCGAAGACCTTCCCTTAGATGACTGAAGGGGCTCTGACATTGATCTAAGGGCAGCCTCCATGAGGATATATTAGAGGCACTCCTCCCTCAGCTTCTTAGTTCTAGTCTTGAAGCTGCAACAGAGAGAGCACCTATAACCTGGCCCTCACCCAAACACTTGCGGCAGTATGAATGAGGGTCACTAACAGACATAGGCTTCCTGCAGCCTACGAAAGGTTTGAACTCTGGGGACCTTGGCATGGGTTTCCCAGTACCAGGCAGGGTCTAGAGACCCACAATACTGGAAAAATCCCAAAAGAAGGGCCAAATAAAAAGAAATAAACATAAAACTATAAAATTAATAAAGAAAAAAATAAAAGTCCAAAGACTTTTGAGCAGCTCTAGGTAGATCAAGTATTTGTTCACAAAGAACACAAATGCTCTGACCACAGATGGAAAGAAGGAACTGAAAGATGGACTCAGACCTTTATACTCTCACTTGCAGCACAAGGAGCTTGGCAATGAACAGTGCTGCCCTTATAGGTACCATCAGAGAAAACTCCCCAGCACTGGTCCTCAAGGCACACACTCACCTACAGTGTAATGGACATATGCAAGCAATCGAAGAACACCCCAATTTAATGATGGCTCCCCAATGTCAACTACTTTCTAAAATGTGTGTTAGCCAGTTTTTGATCTATTTAATGTGTGCTTTACTGATATTGTATAGTGCTAAATTTTAATAAGAATGTTGTGCAGTACTAAGTCAAATTCCTTACACAAGTCTAAGTATATTACATCTATGCAGTTACCTTTATCAACCAAACTTGTAATCTCATCAAAGAATGAAATCAGGATTATTTGACAAGACTTATTTTCCATATAATCATGCTGACTGGCAATAATTCTATTCATAGCCTTTAATTCTTTATCAATTTAATACCACCTCAGCTTTTCCTTTTTTAAGAGTCTCAGTCTTTAAACTGAAGAATTCATGACCTTCACAAGGCAAGTCTTCCAAAACTGAGATATGTACTTCTCTGAGCAAGCCCAATGGGCAGTTTTGCAGAAGGTCACTGAAATTCTGCAGCACTGATGGGGAGCATCCCACAAGATTAAATACACAGAGACCATCCCAGACCACTGCTTTCTCTGTACATGTGGAGGGGGCAGTTGAGTCAAAAGTGCCCTATCACAGCAAAAAACTGTTACTTACCTGTACAATAACTGCTGTTCTTTGAGACGTTAATGCAGATCTGTATTACACTCTGCATGTGGTGCCAATCTCGGTACCAATGGTGATCCACAGGAAGTTTCAACAACTTTCGAGAACGATACTAGAAGGCGAGGGAGAAGAGGAAGATGTCTCCAAGCCCAACCCTGAGGAACCTCCAGAGTAGTCCATAGGCAATAAAGGAGCCACCCATCCAACAAACATCCAGCCTTATCCCAAGTCTAGCCTACAGGATGCATCGGTACTGACAACGGTAAAGCAGTTGGTGCTTTAACCACTAACACAGGCCTCATACTCACACTCAGTACCGAAGCAGACATTGGTGCCAAAGTCGAAGCTGGCACTGGACCCATAGTTGCAGTGTGCACAGGGATCATCATCGGCACGGAAGATAATAGCTGGGTTGACAAGTCCCTCCGTACCGAAAAGACAGGTGACCTCAACTCTGTACCCTGAATTGGAAGAGGCGCAAAAGAGATTCCAATAATAATGGCAGGTCTGCAACCAATCCAGACAGCACCAAGGACACTGAAGAAGCCTCCATAGCTGAACATTCCTCAATTAGTGGAGGGTCAGGAACAGCCAGGCAAAGAAAGTCCGATGCAGCCTGATACACCACTGGTGTGGAAACAATCAATGCTGACACTGAAGTTGTTGGTACTGGACTCAGAGGAACCCCATGGATGGTACCTGAGTCAATGGTAGAGTCCAGTTGCTCTCACCTCTGCACTGGAGAGCAAATAGCCCTGCTTTATCGTGCATGCGGGATGAATCATAATGTAGGTCTGCACTCCTCTTGGAAGGGGAGGAGGAATATCTCCCAGCTCTGGAATGGCCCCAGTCCATTTTGTGATAAATTTTTCTAGGAGAACCAGAGGAGGAACTGTCACTTTTTTTTCTGTGGGGGAGAAGAATATGAATTTGGCCTAACAACAGCCTGTGCCAGCTCAGATGCCCTCTGAGGGGCCTGACAATCTGCGGAGATCGCCAGTGCTGAAACAGGCTTCATGGTCTGCTCCTGAGGGTGCTGCTTCAAATATAAGTCTCTGTCCACCTGCATTTTCTTTTTGAATGACTTGCAGATGAAGGACTTTTCTTTAATGCCCCCTTCCCAAAAGCACAATAAACATTGAGTGTGTGTGGGAGGGGGTTAATATCAGAGCTAACTACCCCACATGATGGGCAATGTTTAAACGCTGGTGAGGGCAACACGCCAGGCAAAATCCTATCCAACCATTTTTAATAAACTAAACCTATAGGCACCACTAAACTAACTACAACTAACAACTATATACAAAAAATTCTGTGAAATAGCATAAGGTAAAAATCACATTGAGCATTCCAACTCAAGCCATGGGCAGTGAGGAGGGTTGGGGCAATGCTGCTCTTAAATTGCCAGGGGAGGGGCTATGCGGCCAGAAGGGATGAGTGCCACCCCTACAAGTACTGCTAAGCAAAATTATCTGGCTTCTATGCATTGGGCGCACACACACCTGAGTGGAATACACATCTGCAACCACTTGAAGAACTGATAGTGTCATGTGATTTTGCACACTCTTCCACTTGAACTGACTTCTTTTCTATAACAGATGCAGGC
The DNA here is from genome assembly GCF_002925995.2 of Terrapene triunguis. Taxonomy (NCBI): domain Eukaryota; kingdom Metazoa; phylum Chordata; order Testudines; family Emydidae; genus Terrapene; species Terrapene triunguis. The sequence goes on from NW_020664436.1 coordinate 4,869,170, forward strand.
AAGGCCAATGAATAGAGTTGTTGGAGAGGGGGAAGCTTCAACAGCTGCTGGAATAGAACTGGGACATTCGGGGTTCCCAAGTTGTTCTTAATGGCTTAGACAAAAAATTGGAATTCCTGAACCTTAGGCAAGGTTATCAAAGCAATTCTCAGCATGGAGGAAAAGGATTTGGAGAAGAAGTATTCCAGAAGGAGAGCTGAAGATACTCCTCATTCACCAATGGAGGCAATGACTGGGAATAGTGCAGTATTGGCCATGTCCAGCAGGAGGAGCCTAGAAAGGGCAGCGGAGGAGTATGCAGTTGCCTCTGTAGACAGGCACGATTACCCCAGTAGTGGTCTGAGAAATAAGAAATACTTACCTTGCTCTTCAAACCTGAAGGGGAGGGCATTGACAAAAATTAAATACCCGTTATGACAAGCAATCAGAGTGCTAGTCACAAACAATGGTGAGACCTGATACAAACTCAACTGGAAGAAAAGAGGCTAAAATCTAGGCTTTAAGGGTGGTAGCAGGGATGTAAATATGGAGAAACTACCAGGACCTTATCATTCTTCCAAAAGAAATGCATGTGAACAACATTTGCTTTAAAAAATCAGAGACATATTTCAATGTTGCAAAAGGTTATCACTAAGTTTTAAGAATTTAATATTAATCTTAACTAAGAATTTTCTTAAATACGAATAGAAATCAAATTATTAACTGAGTTTAAAGCACAGGTTATTTTTTTTGCTGTGAAAAAAGTTCAAAAATCAAATGAAAGTGTATTTGAAATGTCTTCAAAAAATGTCATTTTAATTAATTTGGCAAATATGCATACCTTTTTCAAAAGCTGCTTAAACATATTCATAACTTCATCAACTTCTTGAAAAAAACTGTCCAATGTCAGAGATGACCAAGTTAATATAGTAAGTCCTTGTCTCAACACAGATTCTACCTAAACAAACAAACAATAAAACAAAACAAAAATTGTGATAACTAAATATAGAAAAAAATAAATATGTTAGGAATATAACATACAACGGGACTGATGATTATAAAAATGAACAATGGTCCAGTGCTCATTACTGAAAGAAACAGATGCAAACTAACAGAATCTATGTTTTGTTACTTCAAGGAAAATTGCACAGATTTACTCAATGTTTATTTAGGTTTTTATGTGTACCACAGCCATATTCACCGCTTTGCTGAAAATTCTCAAATGTACCTGTCCACCATTGACCTCTCTCTTCCTGGCCAGTCTCGCATCTCTTGCTGGTCCTCTAACATCTCCTCATGGATGTTACTTCCTTAAACTAAAACAAAATCTGAACTGTCCATGTTTTCTCCTAAACCCTGTTCTTTGCTGCACTCCTCCATCATTGTGGACAGATTGAGAACACATCTCTGAAGCTCATATGACTCTTCCCTTTCCTTTTTTATCACATCCACTTTCTCACTAAATCTTGTTGCTGCACTCCCTATACTATTTCTAAAATCCTCGCTTTCCTCACCAGCCACATCCCTATTTTTTGCCCAAGGTAACCTCAGACTTTCATATCAATCAGGTCATTCAGCTGTCAGTTTTCATTCTAAATTTCATCTGACTAGGGAAGATGCCATCTTCACACCTGGGATGTCAGGAGAGTGTTGGCTTTCTATTTGGAAAGGACTAAAGCCTTGAGGGCTGTTTGTCTCTTTCATGGTCAGAATTAAAGTGGCCCCTGTTTTGACCCAAAAGCTCTCCCCAAATGGGTTTGTGCTTGTATCTCCTCTTGCTACAAGGCTGCTAATGTCCAGCCCCCTCCTATGGTTATAGCTAAGGCTATGTTTTAGTCACGGGTATTTTTAGTAAAAGTCATGGACAGGACACGGGTCATAAACAAAAATTCACGGGCCCATGACTTGTCCATGACTTTTACTAAAAATACCCGCCGTGACTAAAACTTGGACGGAGGTCGTGGGTGCTCTGTGGGAGGGTGGTCTGGGGGCACCGCAGGTGCTGGGGGGAGGTGACCCGGGACCCCTGCTGGTACTGGGGTAGGGAGGGTTGGTGGGGCTGGCAGGGGTTTCCTACCCGGCTCCGCGTCCCTGCAGCTCCTAGGTGGCAGAGACAGGAGCCAGGACAGGAGCTCTTCTGCTGCTCCTGCCATAAATGCTGCCTGCCGCAGCTCCCATTGGCCGGGAAACGCAGTCAATGGGAGCTGCAGGGGCGGGGCTTGCGGGTGCCGGCAGCACGCAGCACGGAGACCCCCCCTCGCCCCTCCGCCACCTAGGAGCTGCAGGGGGACCCCCCATGCCAGGTAAGCACACACCCCAAATCCCTGCCCTTAGCCCCCTCCCACACACCCAAACTGCTGCTGCTGGCCCAGGGACTGCCTGAGCCAGGCAGCCCCTGGGCCAGCACCAGCCACTGCAGAAGTCATGGAGGTCATGGAAAGGCACGGAATCCGTGACTTCAGTGATGTCCATGATAGACTCGCAGCCTTAGTTATAGCGCATTCTACTAAATCACAATCTACTTCCATAGCCCTGATGAAGAATACATCCATTGCAGAAATATGCAAAGCTACCATGTGGGCTTTGGTCCATACCTTCTTACAGCAGAATATTTTAGTACATGCCTCTAGAGGAGTCACCCCCTTTGGTACTGCAGTTCTACAAACAGTCTTAGATGGGGCTCAAAAGCACCCACTTTCGCTGGGGAGTATTGCTTCAAAGTCACCTGAAGTGAAGCACCCATGAGGACATTATTCACAGATTGAGAATTTAATTATCCTGTACAGCAGTGTTTCCCAAACTTGGGACGCCGCTTGTGTAGGGAAAGCCCCTGGCGGGCCGGGCCGGTTTGTTTACCTGCCGCGTCCGCAGGTTCGGCCAATCGCAGCTCCCAGTGGCTGTGGTTCACTGCTCCTGGCCAATGGGAGCTGCAGGAAGCGGCGCGGGCCAAGGGACGTACTAGCCGCCGCTTCCCGCAGCCCCCATTGGCCAGGAGCAGCGAACCACAGCCACTGGGAGCCGCGATTGGCCGAACCTGCAGACACGGCAGGTAAACAAACCGGCCCGGCCCGCCAGGGGCTTTCCCTACACAAGCGGCGTCCCAAGTTTGGGAAACATTGCTGTACAGTAACTGGAGTTCTTTGAGACGTTAGTCCCACATAGGGTGTTCCACTATCCATCCTCTTTCCCCTCTGCTTTGGAGTCTTTGCCTTGCTGGACTTCACAGTAGAGAAGGAATTGATTCATCCAACACAACCCTATACACCCTTGTTATAGGGCACAAGTATAGCTAGGGTGCATGTTGGACCAAACAGGCACTGCTACCAAAAATCTGTGATCAACGGTGCACAGGGTACACTTTTACCAGAGTAGAGCACCTGTAGGGACATTACTCAAAATAGAACAAGAATTTCTGCTATATGCTGGGACGCTCATCAGTTGAAGGAGAAAGACCTGGAAGTATTAGTTGATCACAGGATGACTATGAACCACCAATGTGATGTGGTTGTGAAAAAAAAAATGCAATCCTAGGATGTATGAGATGAGGTATTTCCAGTAGAAATTGTAAAGTATTAATGTCATTGTACAAGGCACTAGTAAATCCTCATCTGGAATATTGTGTACAATATGGTCACCCATATTCAAGAAAGATGAATTCAATCTAGAATAGGAACAGAGGAGGGCTTCTAGGGTGATCAGGAGAGTGGAGAGACCTATCTTATTATAGGAGACTGAAGGAGCTTGGCTTGTTTAGTCTAGCAAAATGAAGGCAGTGAGGAGATAAAGAAGTTACTCACCTTGTGCAGTAACAATGGTTCCTTGAGATGTGTCCCCCTATGGGTGCTCCAATGTAGGTGTGTCTGTGTCCCTGCGTTGCTGATCAGAGACAATTTGGTAGCAGTGTCCATTGGGCCCGCACATGCACTGTCTTTCCTTGTGCTGCACCACAAGGCTATACAGTGCACACAGGCTAACCATCCTCAGTTCCTTCTCTATCGCAGAGTCATAACAAGAACTCCAAAGCAGAGGGGAGGAGGGCGGGTTGTGAAGCACCCATAGGGACACACGTCTCAAAGAAGAAGTTACTCACCTTGTGCAGTAACAATGTTCTTCGAGATGTGTGTCTCTGTGGGTGCCCCACTTTAGGTGTCGGTGCGTCCCTGCACCAGAGATTGGAGATTTTAGGTAGCAGTGCTCGGTTGGGGCGTGCACAAGCAGTAGCTGTCTCGCAGTGTCATTGGTGTCTCTTGTACCACGCGCACAACCCAACCCCCCTCAGTTCCTTCTCTACCGCGGACCCTGATAGCAAAAACTCCAAAGCAGAGTGGAGGAGGCATGTCGCAAGCTGTGTCAGATAAGGGTACTTGGCCAAGTCGGAGCGATCAGATGACATGAGCTCCATCCCTTTTTATTTTTAGCAGAGCCTTTAGCAGAGGAGGAAACAGATGGAAGGCATAAAAAAGGTCCAGGGGAGAAGAAGAACATCAGCCAGAGAGTGCTGTCTCATCCCCACCCTGGAGCAGTAGCACAGACACTTCTTGTTCTGGTAAGAGACAAACAGATCTATGGACAATGTTCCCCATCGTGTGAACAGAGCATGGAGTACTGACGAGTGCATCTCCCACTCATGGTCATGCAGGAATTTGCGACTGAGGTTATCTGCTATCGAGTTCTGCATTCCCAGGAGGTAAGCTGCTGAAAAAATGATGTTGTGAGAGATGCACCAATTCCATAACGTCATTGCTTCCACGCATGTAGAGGGCAACCTCCCACGCCCCAGCGTTTGATGTAGTACATGCAGGCTATGTTGTCTGTTGGGATCTTTGTATGAGATATTGCTATCAGCAGGAAAAAATGGCCATAGGCATTCCTGACCACCCTCAGTTCAAGGAGATTGATATGTAGAGATATCTCTGTAAGTGACCATTTGTCTTAGTAGTGAGGCTGTTTAAGTGCATGACCCACCCTGTGAGTGTGTGTCAGTAGTAAGGAGCAACAATGGTGACATGTGCAAGAAGGGGATCCCTTTTCACACATTGGCTGGGTCCTTCCACCAGTCTAAGGAGTTGTTGATCCTGGTAGTGACAGAGGTTTCTCCACCCTGTCCCAGTTCAGTCTGTAAACTGAACTGAACAATAGTTGGAGACATCGCATATGGAGTCTGGCATATGGTATCACTGCCGTACCCACCGCCATATGCCCCAACAGTTGGAGGCAGCAGAGTCTAGCTGGTATTTGTGGACTATGCTGAACTGTGTCTATGAATGAGACCAGGGATAGGAACATGTGTTGAGGTAGGAAGGCTTTGGCCTGTAGAATATCCAGGTCACCCCTATAAATTCCAAGTGTGGCATTGGCATGACAGTTGACTTCTAGGTGTTGATCTGAAAGCCCAGTTCTGTAAACAAGTGTATTGTGGTGTTGATGGCTTGATGAGCCAGCTCCTGAAATAGACAGATGTCATCTGCATTGATGGTGGTGAAGGCGTGACCACTTTGTCCAGGGAAGAGGAGGCTATAGGCTTAGGTGTTATGTCTTCCTCTGTGTCGGCTTCTTGTTCCTCCATTTCTTGAGGCTCTGAGGCCCTAGATGCTGTGGCTGAAGGAGCATGCCAGGAAGGTTGTCAGGTGATGCTTGATGCTCGCAAGGCTGGCTGTCGGTGTGCCATCCAAGGGTCCCAGTATGGGCATTGTGGTGGCATAGGGACTGGTGGAAATGTTTGTGGGTGGCCATACCAAGATGGTGGTGGTGCCCTATTGACAGTGGTTCTCATATGGAGCTTGCAAGGAGTACTGTGAGATCTCTTCTGGCTCACTGTCCAACCCCTCACTAGATAGTGGAGGGGCATGGCATGATTGTGGCGATATCCCCCGCGCCTGGCAAAGGCTCAGTGCCATGATGTCAGTATGGAGGAGCGAAGACTCGGATGTCTCTAGAATGCAGAGGTCTCTGGTCTGATGGAATTCCACCAGTACCAATCATCCCGGTGTCATTGCCAGAGGGGAGAGGAAACCATCACCGGTCTCTCCGGTGCCAGGTGGACTCCTGTTGCTGACAGTACTGAGGTCGACTCGCGTACCGCGAACATCTTTCTAGGGTGTTTGCCCTTATCTTCTGGTGATGACGATTTGGTGCCCGTGCCAAAAGGGTCCATTGGTCAGATACTGACCGTCACCATGAGGCGTGGGTGCCAGATGGTCTCAATGTCAGCAGTGCTGAGTATATTGAGTGAGATGGCAATTGCTTACAGCTACCCCTAGGCTTGCTGAGGGGACTTCTCACTCTCTTTTTAGACCTGTGAGAGGAGTCCCAGACCGCTTCCTTGATCTACTGTCCTTCAAGGTTGAAAGTTGTGGGGGAGACTCACGACTGCCAGGAGGTTGAGGTTGAAGAGATGCCTCCATGAAGATAATTTTTTGGCACAGGTCTCTGTCCTTGCGGGATCTCGGTTGGAGCTGCTGACAGAGGGAACAATTTTGTTGGATGCGGCCCTCGCCGAGGTAGCAGATGCACTGAGATTGCTTGTCAGCGACCGGGATCACCTCGCTGCAAGTGCAGCACTTCTTGAAGCCCGGGGAGCTGGGGCATACCCTTGGTCGGGGGGGGGGGGGGGGTGTCCCCCTACACCAAGGGTTGATAAGAAAACAAAGTCCTTTCTTTTTCTCTCTCTTTTTTTTAAGGCATGGCCAAAGGAAAAACAAATGAAGAAAAGAGGCTTTAAGGGAAGTTAAAAATTAGCAACTGTAAAGGAGTTAATGATCTGCAAATGGACAGCTAAAGCTTTGTCTCTAGCCAAGGGCAATTGAGAAGGAGAGACAGTGCATGTGTGGATCCAACAGACACTGCTACCAAAGTTCTCCAATCATCAGCACAGGAAATCAGACATAACTACAGTGGAGCACCCATAGGGACACTACTCGAAGAAGAAATAGCTGCTCTCTACAAAAACATTGGAGGGAGGGGGGTAAACATCAGGGATGGAGAAAAGCTATTTAAGCTAAAGGACAATGTTGTCACAAGTACAAATGGATATAAATTTGTCATGAATAAATTTAGGCTGGAAATTAGAATAAGATTCCTAATAATCAGAGGAGTGAACTTCTGAAACAGCCTCCCAATAGGAGTAGTGGGGGTAAACAATCTAATTTTAAGATCAGTTTATGAACTTTATTAATAGGACAGGGTCACCTGCAATGTTCCCTCTAATTTTTTTCCATCCATGTGAGGAATGAATTTTGTTATGTGCCCCAATATCAAGTTAGTGTGCGGATGTGCGCGACCAGTAGAAACAAAAAACCTAGATATAATATATATTTTAAAAAGTTACCATCGGGATAATTACTCCAGTCAGGACAGGTTAGGCATTTTAGAACTCGCTACTCAAAGAATTAAATTTAAGCATAAGAGAGAAATAAAATTATGAAATGAATAGACAAGTCAAAAAACTAAAATAACAGCACTCTGAAAGAATAAAATTACAGAGAATATATGTGCATTGGAGGAAGTACCAAGAAGTAACAACAACAACACAAGTATGGGCTGGGAGGTGAGTGTGTCAGAGAGAGAGTGAGTGTGTGTGTGTGTGTGAGACACACACACACACACACACACACACACACACACAGAGACAGAGTGTGTATGTGCTGGCTCCTGGGGAAGTCTATGACTAGGGCCCTACCAAATTCACAGTCCATTTTCGTCAATTTCACGGTCATAGGATTTTAAAAATCATAAATGTAATGAATTCAACTATTTAAATCTGAAATTTCACGGTGTTGTAACTGTAGGGGTCCTGACCCAAAAAGGAGTTGTGGGGCGGTCGCAAGGTTCTTGTAGGGGGGTTGCGGTACTGCTACCCTTACTTCTGCGCTGCTGCTGGTGGTGGCTCTGCCTTCAGAGCTGGGCAGCTGGAGAGTGGTGGCTGCTGGCTGGGAGCCCAGCTCCAAAGGCAGAGCCACAAGCAGCAGCTGCACAGAAGTAAGGATGGCATGGTATGGCATTGCCACCCTTATTTCTGTGCTGCTGCCTGCAGGGCTGGGCCCTCAGTCAACAGCCACCACTCTCTGTCCGCCCAGCTCTGAAGGCAGTGCAGAAGTAAGGATGGCAATACCATGACCCTGCTAAAATAACCTTGTGACCCCCTTGCAACTCCCTTTTGGGTCAGGATCCCTAATTTGAGAAATGCTAGTCTCCCTGGTGAAATCTGTATAGTATAGGGTAAAAGCACATAAAAGACCAGATTTCATGATAGGAAACCAGATTTCATGGTCCGTGACACACTTTTCATGGCCGTGAATTTGGTAGGGCCCTATCTATGAGCTGTCTCTTTAAGGCACTCACCAGACAGCTCAGACCACAGCACCTGCCAGCAGCTCTCCTGCTCCTGAATCCTGTCCTCCCATCTCCCCTCTGTGGAGATGGGGTACATGGACAGGGGGGACACCCTGACATCAGCATCCCCCCTCACTCTGCACAGCAAGCAGGAGGGTCCTGGTAGCAGCTGGCTAGGAGCTCCAAGGCAGAGGGCAGGAGCAATATGGCTGCAGAGCAGCGGGGGTGGGGGGGTAGGGGCACCCAAACACACGCCACTGTGCACGCCTCTGCTAATCAAGTGTGTGGCACTTGATTCACTCCTGGGCGGCCATGCGACCATGCAGCTTAGAGGGAACACAGCTCAACTGCAATATAAGGGGACTGGACTCAACGACCCAGGAGGTCCCTTCCAGGCCTATGTTCCTATACTGCACACATACACTGCTTTGGCAGTGTAAACAAGCCTCAATGTGAGTAAGCAATCTTTATACTGCTAGAGTGGTATAACGTGGCCTGACTGTAAATGAGAATCTGGCGCACTGTGTTATTCACTTGCTAAATCACAACATTACATAGTCTGCAATGGGTCTCTCAGGCATTAGTGTGAATCAGTAAGATTCTGCTGTGCAGAATTGTTTAATTTGGAATCTTAGTGTTAAGAAAATTACAAACAATTCTAAAGCTACACTAACTTCCAGTATATTCAAATTAAAATATATTTAGCATTACCAACCTTTCTCATTTTTGGTGCCATCAAATTTACAAACACTGTTGGTATTTCCTGACACAAATCTTCGTAACATTGCAGAAGATTCTGTTAATATTAAAAAATGACAATTTCATTAGCAATATTTTTTAAATATTTTTCTTTATTGAAGATTTTCATAGAAGCAAACCAGTAGAAATAAAAACAAATCAATACAATGGACATAAGGAAACAGGAAAATGGTACAGGACATATTCCCCCAGAATATATCTAAATGCAAAATTTGACATGAACACTTACAATATTTATCTAATTGTTATCATCAATGAAAAAGAGCAAGATTGTGTTTTCCTGTATGGGGTGTGTGAGTGCAAAAGAGAAAGAAAGAAAAAAAGGATACTTCCCACCTCACATATCTAGTCCCTATGCACATGTCCCAGTCAAAATACCAGTCCTTGTGATTAGGAAGCACAAAACACCAGTCCTTGCTCAAGACTAGTATCAGAAGTGTCAGTAGCCTCCCCATAGGGAGCAGAGAGAGGCAGGGCCATGCCCTCTCCCACACTGAACTAGAGGCTCTAGTTCTTGCATATAATAGTTAAAGTTAAAACTCTTATTGCTGTCAATCCAGTTTTCAGCACCCTCCCATCCTGTCCCTTATCTTCAACAAAAAACAAACAATCATGAAATTTCACATGCTGCATCTCATCCCAAAGGTAGAAGTTTTCTGGCAAGTTTGGAACAAATCTCACAAGAAGTTACGGTTTTCCGACATTTAGTTTTCAGAGGTTTTCCGATTGCATTTTTGGCTCATGATATCTCCAAAACAGATTTACAAAAAAATTCCAAACTGCTTCTCCAAAACTCCCTAACAAGTAGAAATGCCTTTGAAAAAGTAAACAAAAAGATTGCAGAGATATTTAAATATCACCAGAATATAAAACACACATATATACACTTAAAAAACCCACAAAAAGTATAGGCAGATGTATTTTATGACGTGTATATACTTGTATCTTTTAAATAATATATATAGTAATGCATGCATCTGTTTATTGCATGTTTTGCAAAGTGTGCATTGCATAGATTGGAGGACTGTCAGGTAGGGAACCACTTGTAGTGCTGTCAGATCCAGTCTAGAAGGAGATAAAAAGGGGAAAGTTACATGGAGAATTAGCATGTCTACATGGAAAACAAGAAGAAGGAAGTAAATATGCAGAGATGGGTGGTTGTCTGGGATAGAACAGGGTTCATTTCTGGGAAGCTAACAAGATCCACCAGGGTCCATGCACACTTGCAAGGTCCAATGAAGGTTTGCCAGGTCTGTTGGAGTCCCTAAAAGGCCTGCCAGGCATTCTGACACTACACAACCTTAAACATATTTAAGGAAATTCCTAAGCAAAAATATTCGTTAACCCTGAGTTCTGGTTTAAAGAACCAATTGGTTTTTTTCAGCAAAAAAAAATAAACATTTTAGTTTTCTAAAAACAACCCAAAAATATTAGGAAACTCAGAAATTCCAAAGTAAAGTTCTACTGAACAAAAAAACCTGTAACAAGCACGGACCTGAAAATAACCTGAAATTTAGGACAACTTTATTCATCTATCACACAGGTTAATTAAGATTAAGATATTAGGATCTAATTCAGCATTATGTTACTTCAGTTTTACATCAGTGCAACTCCATTCTGGATTGTTTTTTAATGGAGTTGGACTGACTTCAATCTGTTGTAATGCAGTACCAAATCTGTGAAAACTAGCCTGGGATATCTGGCCCCAGTATAAAGACGAACCTCTGATGCTGCACAGCCAGAATACAGACTCCAGCATTACTCCCCTCATGTCTATTACTAGCACCAGGGGCATGACCAATAAAAAGGGAGAGGAAGAATGATTTTAAGGTACTAGACTGAATTTGGGAGAACTCCATAATGTAAATCAGAACTCTTAACATTAATGTTATACGGAGGCTTGGAAGGATTCAATTTTTATCAGTAAGTGTCGATTTTAAAATATGCATATGAACTGAAAAAAAATTTCCATTGATAATAATTAAAATGTACAGATATACAAAGTAAGAAAAATGCGGCTTGAGAATTTATTAGAGTTTGATGTAAAGTTATTTATTTTGTACATTTTTATGTGATGTCAACAATTTGTGTTTCAATGGATATAAAGTTATAAAGGTTTAACTTTTTGAATTTTAACATCTTCTGTCATTAAATAATTGTTTGTCTCAAACTGTTGTCTAACACCTCTCCCATAATTTCCCACAACTGTGAAAATTTAAATAGAAAAAAATGCTTAAAAAGAAGAAGTTATTCAGTTTGTACAGTAACAATGATTCTTCAAGATGTATGTCCCTATAGGTGCTCCACTGTAAGTGTGTCTGCGACCTGTGCTTCTGATCAGAGATCTTTGGTAGCAGTGTCCATTTGGCCCACACACGTACTCTCTCCTCCTTGTGGTTCTGTCTCAAGGCTAACTAGCGCTACATGGGCAAACCATCCTCCGTTTCCTCTCTACCGTGGAGCCCCCACATTAAGAACTCTGAAGTAGAGGAGAGGAGCATGGGTCGTGGAGCACCAATAGATAGCGCCTTATGAATCTACGTTAATGAGAACGTGGATGGAATTGCAGAATCAAAACAACAATATGGAATCCAGCCACGGTCCCAGGACTGGAGGAGGCTCTGCCACCCCGCTGCAGCCCCAGGGTCGGAGGGCTCTGCTGCCCTGCCCATGGCCCCAGAACCAGAGGAGCTTTCTACCCTCCGTGGCCAGAGGAGTGCTCTGTCACCCCACTGCAGCCCCAAGTAGCTCTCTGTCCTCCCCCCCCGATGTGGTCCCAGGGCTGGAGGAGTGCTCTGTCACCCCACTGAAGCCCCAAGGATGGAGGAGCACTATGCCACCCTGGCCATGGCCCTGGGGCCAGAGGAGCTCTCTGCCCCACCTGCAGCCCCAAGGAGCTCTCTGTCCCTGTCCTCCCCCCCAACATGGTCCCAGGACTGGAGGAGTGCGCTGCCACTCCACCACAGCCCTGGGGCCAGAGGAGCTCTCTTCCCTCTGCCCCCGCAGCCCTAGGGCCGAGGAGTTCTCTGTTGCTCCACCATGGCCCCAGGGACAGAGGAGAGCTCTGCCATGGTCGTGGCCCTGGGGACGAAGGAGGGCTCTGCCCTGCCCACAACCCTGGGGGAGCTCTCTGTTCTGGCCACAGCCGTAGGACCGAGGTGCTCTCTGGCCTGTCCACAAGCATTGGGCTGAGTTGATATCTGCCCTGGCCACGGGGTCAGAGGAGCCCTCTGCTGTAGCCACAGCCCCCAGGCTGGAGGAGCTCTCTGCCCCAGCCCTAGGGGAACTCTCTGCCATGGATTTGGCCATGGGGGCAGCGGAGCAATCTGTCCCAGTCACTGCCACAGGGCCTGAGAAGTGCTCTGCCAGCCCTGGCCACAGTACGGTTTATGTACTCTTTGGCTAGGTGGCCTGGTGATAGGGAGATGCATGCCATCTATGACCTCAATGCAGTTAGAGAACCCCATTGCAGCAAAACCATCTACTATATACTGCATATTACCCAGAGTCACTACTCTTCTTAGCAGAAGTTGATTAATGGCTCTGCACACTTGGATTACAACAGCTCCCACAGTGGATTCACCAACTCTAGATTGATTCCCCACTGACCGGTAGCAGTCTGGCATTGCACACTTCGACAGAGCAATCACCACTCACTTCTCCACTGTCATAGCAGGTCTCATTTTAGTGTTGCTGTGCTTCAGGGCTGGGGAAAGCTCTTCACAAAGTTCCTGGAAAGTGGCCTTCTGCATTCAAAGTAGGAGGAGTAATACACCATGCAAAAAGGCTCCTGAGGTTACAAGCAATAGTTGAAATAATGGCAAATGAAACCGGAGAGAGTTTAAAAGCCCTGGCCAAAGAAAACAGGGGCGATCCGACAGATGGCCCTCCAAAACCGTCAGGCATTGGACATGGTGCTGGCGGCCAAAGGAGGGACCTGTGCTCTCATTGGAAAAGAATGTTGTGTGTTTATACCCGACGACATCAATGAGGTAATAGATCGCGCTAGCCACTTAGAACAAATCGCATATCTTCCCCATAAAGAGCCGAGTTCTTTATGGAAGTGGTTAAGTAACCTGTTCAATTTCTCTGGCATAGGAAACTGGTTGTTTCAGGGAGCCCTGACTATCCTGTTTGGAATCCTAATGATTTTTGTATGTTTTCAGTTAATCTCCTGTTGTATCCAGAATTGTGTAAGGTATGCCACCCAGGTGACTGCCCCAAAACAGAGTGCTAATATGATGATGTTAAATATCACTGATGAAAGAAGAGATAAAGAACAATTAATATGTGGAACCCAGTAATTGTTGGTCTTTGCGTAAACTTGACCAAAAGGAGGGATTGTGAAAGTGAAATGAATTATATTAAAGAAATAGAATGAATTAAAGAATGCTGTATGTGCCTTTAAGTAGAAATGAGAAATGCTGTGATCCAGGTGTCAGGAAAGCAGACATTAAGTTAGAACAATTGCTCCACTTAAGGGCGATTGGTGAAGTATTAGCCTTAGATCGATAAGAGTTAGTAAGGAAGTAGGATATGCATATTGTGCCCCAGGTAAATTTTACAATTTTGCTCTCTTTGTCCCTTTGTTTAGTTCGCGCCCTTTTATCTGTATAAATAAGACTGTTTGGGTCTTGCATGGGGCTCACATTATCTGAATGTATTAGCAGAGCGCTGTGCTAATAAAACAGAGTGATCTGACAAACTGTGAGTCCTGAATCTAACTTTGACAGATATCATGGAGGCAAAAAAAATAGCAAGATTAAAAGGTTATACATTTATATGGATAATGAGAACACCCATAATTAAAATAGTAAGGATTAAAAACAAAACAAAAGAAGAATTTTGGAAGGGTTATAAACACACTTGCTTCAGGGCATAAGGAAAACTCTAACCAAAGTCACGAAGAAATTTTCTCTACGGGCAAGGTTCCTTGAACCTTCTCTGAAGCATCCATTACTAGAAACTATTGGAAACAGCCTTATCCAGATCTTATCCAGGACGGCAATTCCTATGTTCAGTAAAATCAGCCATCTGGCATCCTCTCCTACTTCTCCACAGTCTTTCATCCTATGAAAAAGCTCCCTATTATCTCTTCCCTTTCCCCCTATCCTCACATTAATTCAGGCCTAAAATCTACATGTCTTAATGTTGAAATCTGAATGGACTGTTTCCCTGTCTGCAGGCATTCCTCACTGTGTTCTTCATATGTTACTGTACAAATGTTTATAAAGCTTTCCAGATTGTATTGCATAATCCACAGTACAGTAGTGCTCTGAAAATTCAAATAAAGATGCCAAGGGCTAGTGCACCATGGACCAACACTGAAAAAGTTGGGCCCAGGATCAGAATTAAGGTAAGAAAGATCAGGGAGCTGCAACCAAAATAGAGGAGAGGGAGAAAGAGGCTCTGGAAAATTGCAATGAATTAAGATAAATTCCCCCTCCTAATTGTGTGTCCCACCAAATCCATTCTGTCTATATTAAATTATATGATCCCCAATCTTACCACTCACACAAGCAGACAAAACCTTCCAGAAAACCAAATTTCCCCTTAACACAAAAACACCTCAGATGTCAAACTGTCTTATTCATCAACCTTTTTCCTGAAAATTGGTGATAAAAAATGGGAAACCTTTCTTTGGATTATTTCAAAAAATCTGGCTCCTCTTAATTAACATTACAGTGGAGTTGCATCTTACGTGGGGGTTAGGTTCTAAAGTAGGCGCATTAGGCGAAAATCGCGTATAGTCAAAATTACCCTTGAAAATCCCTTAAATCGACCATAAAGTACAGTATACTGTACATGGCTTTGTGTATACAACCCTGTACAGTAATATGTATAAATGTATAATGCATACAGTAATGTACAGTATATAATAAAGAGTACATATGCAAAATATAATTTTACAGTACTGTATTTTTAATTACAGGCGGTAATTACAGGGGGTCGTCGGGGCTTGATGTCGATCCAGTAGACAGAGGTGACGGAGAGGTTGGGTGACGGAGAGCGAGTTGTAGACGAAGTGGTTAGCTCTGGTTCAGCTCGAGAAGTTGATTGCGTAGGCTCATCTGCTGCTGGTTGTTTTTCCTTGAAAAACATGGTGATCGGCAATTGTCGCTGTTGTCTCCTGAGCTGCTCAAATATTTCTTGATACAGTCTCAAATCGTCCATAATACTACATGTGATTTTGAGGCTTCGTTCCATAGAGGGATCGTATTCAGAAATTAAATCATTCAAGTGTTTCGCTGCTTGGAACACTTCAGCAAATTTATGAAGATTCCAACTTGCTGGCTCTTCCTGTTCGTCGTCACCATCTTTGTCTTCTGTAGATGATTTTATCAGTTCCTCTAACTCTTTGTTAGTCAATGTTTCTCTATGGCTCTCAATTAATTCTTCAATTTCTTCCTCAAGGATGTCGACGAAGCCATCACCACCCACTTGCCTGGACACCAGAACAATGCGTTTCGCTTCTTTGTCAATAGTCGGGAAACCCTTAAAATCATTCACACATTCTTTCCACAGCTTTCGCCAACATTCATTGACTGTTTCAGGCTTGACTGCATCCATTGCCTGTTTAATATAAATGATGCAATCAGCAATGTTGAAGGACTTCCAACACTCCATCACATTAAGATTGGGATCAGCATCCATAGCGCTACATATCTGTGAGAACATAAGCCTCGTGTACGTGGCCTTGAAACAGCGAATCATGCCTTGGTCGAGAGGTTAGAGGATGGAGGTGGTATTAGGGGGGAGAAAGATGACTTCAATGTCATTATATGCAAACCGGAGTGCCGCAGGGTGGCCAGGAGCATTGTCTACGATCAGCAACACTTTAAAATCAAGTCCTTTCTCTTCGAGGTACTGCTTGACCTCCGGAATGAAACACTTGTGGAACCAATCCAGAAATAATGCTGCCGTCACCCAAGCCTTTTTATTTGATTGCCAGAACACAGGCAGGAGATTTTTGTTCTTGCCTTTTAGGGCACGGGGATTTGCAGTCCTGTAGAGCACGACCAGACGCATTGCCACAAAACAACACAGCCACACGGTCTTTAGCTGCTTTGAAGCCAGGCGCTTGTCTTTCTGATTTCGAAATGTAAGTGCAGTCGGGCATTTTTTTCCAGAAGAGCCCAGTCTCGTCAGCATTAAAAACTTGTTCCGGAAGATAGCCCTTTTCTTCTATGATTTTCTTTAATTGTTCGGGGTAGGCTTTTGCTGCCTCTTCATTGGCAGATGCAGCTTCACCAGTAGTCTGTACGTTTTTGAGGTTGAAGCGGTTCCTAAAACTGTTAAGCCAACCTTGGCTGGCTTTGAATTCCTTCTCATCAGAAGGCTGTCCCTCTTCAGCAGGAGGTTTGAACAGCGCGTAGAGGCTAAGAGCCTTTTCTCGCAACGTATTGCCATCGACAGGCACACATTTATGGTTCATGTCTTCCAGCCATAAGTTTAATGCCTTTTGTCTTCACTAAAGTCTTATCATGCACCTGGTACATCACCTTAGCAGTTATTGGAGCACTTGATGCCACGACTTGACGAATTTCTCTCTCTCGAAACTTGATGGCACGGATGCTAGATTTGTTGCAGCCATATTTTCACGCCACGTTGGAGACCGACATACCGTCTCTCAGTAAGTCCAACACAGCCAGTTTTTCCTCCAGCATTGGAACAGATCGCTGTTTCTTCGGTTGAATTAGTTGGCTTGCGTTTAGGGGTCATGTTGTACAAAAAATACGTATCTTTAAACACTAGAATCACACTCAGCGTGGCGAGATGCTCACACTATGAGAGACACATGGGAACTGAAACCAACTGGTTCCCAACTGAGGGAACAGCAGATTCACGTTTCCCATCTCACACTCACTCCAGGGCATACGCTCACTGAGTGGAATGGTGGGTAGAATCACCCGCACTATTTACAGGTATCGTGCTGTTTTTCTTTTTTTTGCCGAGCACATATAGTTGAATTCGCGTAAGTTAAATGCACGTATGATGCGACTCACCTGTCAGAGTGTCAGGACTAGAAATGTGGTATTAAAAGACCAGTATGAAGAGTATGGCACTATACTCTAGACAATATTAGTTATTTCTTTTTAAAAGAAATGGTGGGTTTTTTTGACTTACCTCCAAACACAATTTGTTTGTCTTCAGAGTATTTTCTATTTTTACTACCCTCTTTGCTTGCTCTGGTACTTCAAGACCCATCTTTATCATACACTTAGTCTCTCGGACAATCTCTAGAATTTTGGGATCAAAATTAACAAGCAACTTCCCAGTTTCAGGATGACGTACCAGTAGTGTAGCTTGTAATGCTGCAAGTAAATTAAAGTATATTTTAAAATAAATATTCATAACAAACTATTGATTGTTTCTATTGTATAATGAGTCCTTATTAGATTTCTGAGAAAATGTGAATGACTGGGCATGAAGCAATTATAGGTTCAATCCTGCAAGGACGTGAGCACTTTCAGGAGCTGCTCAATTTCTTGCAGGAACAAGTCCAAGAAGAAGATAATATTGAGACAGAAAGATTAAGGAAAAACAAAGCCAAATAAAAGCCAAAATGTAAGGATAGAAAAATGCTATAATCGAATCCTGCAATCAGACCATGCATATGGGCACTTTTTCCCATAAGGAGTTCTGTTGGCTTCAAGGGGGCTCCATGTGAGCACAAAATTCTATTTGCATGGATCTATTTTCAGAGTTAAACCCCAGTGGTTCATCCTATTTCTGTCTCTGATAGCAGCCTGTACAATCAAAGTTGATGATAGTGTGATCTTCAGTCCAGCAGACAAAGGCATAACAAGAACAATGACTGGAAGTTGAAGCTAAATAAATTCAGACTAGAAATATGGCACAATGTTTTAACAGTGAGGTAATTAAACACTGGAACAGCTTACCAGGAATAGCTTACACTGGAAATGTTTAAATCAAGATTGGATGTTTTTTCTAAAATATATGCTCTAGTTCAAGCACAGCTATTGGACCGGAAGCAGAAATTAATATAGGGAAGAGCTACTGTTTGCGCTATGCAGGAGATCAGGCTAGACCAGCGGTTCTCAAACTGTGGGTCAGGACCCCAAAGTGGGTCGCAACCCTGTTTTAATGGGGTCACCAGGGCTGACATTAGACTTACTTGGGGGCCAAAGTTGAAGCCCGAGCCCCATCGCCCGGGTCCGAAGACAAAGACTAGCCGCACCATCCAAGGCCAAAGCCCAAGGGCTTCATCCTTGGGTGGCAGGGCTCAACTTACAGGCCCTCTGCCTGAAGCTGAAGCCTTTGGGCTTCAGCTTTGCTCACACCCAGGGTTGTGGGGCTCGGGCGTTGGCTTTGTCCCGCCCGGGGCGGTGGGGCTCGGGACGGCTCAGGCTTTGGTCCCCCCTTCTGGGGTCGTGTAGTAATTTTTGTTGTCAGAAGGGAGTCATGGTGCAATGAAGATTGAGAACACTTGGGCTAGACAATCACAATGATCCCGTCTAGGCTTAAAAGATATGATTATGAATCAGGGCACCTCAACATGGTTTAGAGGTATTTAAGGTATGTTGAGGTGCCCTGATTCATAGTCATATATTTAAGCCCAGTTATCTGTTGCTTTCATGTTGCACCATATCTATAATATGATTGTAAGCTTTTCAGAGCAGGGACCATTTGGTTAAGCATGTGCTTAACTCTTTGTAAGATCAGGGCCTTCCATTGTAATCTCTTCAGAGATGGACTGGTTTGTTTTTGGTGCCTAACACACTTTTGGAAGCTCAGTGAATAAACAAATTAATAATAATTAATGTTTTAATTGCTAAAAAGTCAGGTTATCTTATATCTGGGAGATTTTCTTTTTCTTTTACATATTACTACTTTAGCTAGTTGTATTATAATTCTTATTCAATATAACCTACATAACTAAAAATGTAATGTAATACCAAGATAATTATGCTTTACAAATAAATCAATCATTGGCCCCACCCTGCAAGTAGTTCCATAATGCAAACCCCTTCACCCACACAGTCATTCAGATGCAGGGGTCTGTGATATCATGTATACTTGCAGGAGCAGGACTATAATTTGCATATTTTAAAGGCTAAAAAGTTAAAAAAATATTTAAGTTGATTTTCTATAAATCTAGCAGTTGTCAACAACATATAAGAACAAATTGCAATAAAACATTATAACAGACAGAACAAGGCTGATGTGAAAAACTTACACACATTTATTATAAGTCTTACATACCTAACTACTCACCATATTGTAGCTGAGAAATTTCCTTCACCCAAGCCATGTGATAGAGTACCTCAAATTCCACCAATACATAGGAAATTTTATTGAATAATCGAACCACTGCTTTACCTTCTGGACTTGTCAAGATATCTGAATTTTTCTATTAAAACATTGCAAATTAAAATTATAAACATATCAAACAGCGGTTCAACTTGATGTCAAATGAAAATTGTTTAAAATTATTTACTATGAATTTTTGAAGCTTTAAATCTCAAATTAAATTTATATTTAAAGCATGCTATCAAGTATAGTATCATCCAAATATATGGCCTGCTGAAATCAATAGGAGATTGGCCTAATTAATAAAAAAAACAAAAAAACCTCTGCCTTTTTAAAAATAATACATTAAAAAATGACAACTTTATTGTGCAAAGGACTTATAACTTCTGTTGAAATGGATGCTCAGCACTACTCAGGATTTGGATTAATCTGAATAAAGGAGATTTTTGAGGCTAAACACACACAAATTTCACTTTTATTATTACTTTAAATAATTACATGCAAAGTAATTAAATTATTCAAATTATAAATAATTTGGATTACAAAAAATGTCACATACAAAGTTATTAATCAAATATCAAGGTGCTGTGTTATTTTTAATTTGATTGAGAACTTTTATTTATATTATTTGAAAACCAAACAGGAGAGCACTTTGCTAGATGATGGGCAGAGCATAAGGCCTTCCTTACTGACTAGTCTCATCCTGCCTCATAGGTGCTATTGTCTGTAATGATCAAATATATCTTCAAATGATACTTCATTCAAAGACCTGAAAACATTTACTCAGTTCTCTGAAAACATCTGCTCAATGTGTAGCAGCAGTCAAAACACTAACAGAATGTTAGGAACTATTATGAAAGGGATAGATAATAAGACGTATCAGAATGCCATTATATAAATCCATGTTACGCCTGCACCTTGAATACTACATGTAGTTCTGGTCACCCCACCTCAAAAAGATATATTAGAATTGGGAAAAGAACAGAGAAGAACAACAAAAATGGTTGGGGGTATGGAACAACTTCCATATGAGAAGACATAAAAAGACTGGGACTGCACATCTTAGAAAAGAGACAACTAAGGGGGAATATTAGAGGTCTATAAAATCATAAATGGTGTGGAGAAAGTGAATGAGGAAGAGTTATTCACATAACACAAGAACCAGTGGTCACCCAATGAAGTTAACAGGCAGCACGTTTAAAACAAACAAAAGGAAGTACTTCTTCACACAATGCATGGTCAACCTGTGGAACTCATTGCCAGAGGATGTTGTGAAGACCAAAAGTATAACTGGGTTAAATAAAGAATTAGACAAGTTCTTGGAGCATAGGTCCATCAATGGCTATTAGCCAAGATGGTCAGAGACGCAACCCAATGCTCTGGCTGTCCCTTAGCCTCTGACTGCCAGAAGCTGGGACTGGATGAAAGGGAATGGATCACTCAATAATTGCCATGCTCTGTTCATTCCCTGTGAAGCATCTGGTACCAGAAAATATCAGAAGAGAGGATACTAGGCTAGATGGACCATTGGTCTGTCCCAGTATGGCCATTCTTCTGTTCTTATGACTGCATTTCCAATAATTCAATGCCTGCTACCACAATGCTGGAGCACTTGTTTAATACTGAGTCAAATACCACCACTACCTGAATCCCCAGAAGTGCTTCTTGCAGAATCAGTGTTTTCCTAGCAATTTCACATACAAATACTGATGTTGCCTCGCACAAATTCACAGCCAGAGGTGGTCTTGTCACTGGATCACAAGTAAACCAAGTATGGATTGTTTATGAAATCTATAATTTTCCCTCACATCAGTAATGATCAACTTACATAGAAAAAGTTGATTGGTTCACTTATCCGCCGGAAAAGCTGCCTCACCCACAGTATCTTTCCTGCTACAGGGGGCATGTTTCGGGCAAGAGGAGGGTCATCTTTTTGAGCCTGGTAAAGCTAAAATAAATTCACTATTAGTAAATGCAAGGATATAAAATTGTTGAAAAATTAAAATGGTTTCTTCTAATATTTCAGATTAATAGCTCTTCCTGGCCAAAATGTAGGGAAATGATGGAGCTGCCAGTAATGCTTTCTTCACTAAAATAATAATATATTCTGAACAGATATAGCTTCTAAATGGAATTAAATGCCCAAATTGCTAAGATAAATGGCTGGGGGCCTTCCTCCATGGGTTCGCTGGAGTTGGACCCAGCGGGGCCCCTGCTGCTGGCCAAACTCATGAAGGTGGGGCCTGAAGATGATCCAGAGGCCTTTCCTGAAACTTTTGAATGGGTGGCAAGAGCAGCACACTGGCCACTGTAGCAATAGGCAGACTTACTGGCCCCACACTTGACCACGACAACAGAGGCAGCCTATTGTGGACTAGACCCAGTGACGGCATGGGATTATACCCAAGTCAAAGCAGCCATTTTAGACTCGTTGGATATCCCAGAAATGTTCCACCAGCAATTTCATGAAGAATGATATTCCTCAGGGGCCCAGAAACTGCAGGACTTGTGCCAGCAGTGTCTAAAACCCAAGACAAGGACAGGGTTTCTACTGGCCTAAAGAAGAGCTCCTCCTGGGTTCTCCCTCACAAGAGTTCAAGAGGTCCACTTCACATCAACAAGCCAGGTGAGACCAAATATATTACCACCAAAGATCTTACAAAGGGATACTGGCAAATCCCACTAACTCTGGAGTCTCGAGAAAAAACAGCCTTCCCCTCCACACACACAGCCTACATCAGTTTCAGACCATGCTGTTTTGGCTACATGGGGCCCCACCAATGTTCCAATGTCTAACGGACCAGGTCACCCGGCTAGACAATAGTAATGTCATGGCCTACCTCAATGATGTTGCTTTCTATAGCCAGAACTAGGAGGACACTGTAAAGAAGGTAGCTGCTGTACTTCAGTCCCTCAAGGAGAACCCCACAAAATGCTGTATAGGCATAGACAAAACTACTTACCTGCGATATACATTGGGGAATGGCCAGATACAACTTCTTATAGACAAGGCACAGGCCTCAAAGGCCTGCCTTGTTGCCACCTCAAGGAAGTAGGAATGTCAGGCCCTGTGGGTCTTGAAGCCTGGTCCGCAGTGGCCCTGTGAATCTTCATGCTCCAGTCCTCCACCCAGCAGCTAACAGACAGCAGCTGGGACTGGGATTCATGGAGCCCAACTGGGACACTAGCCCCACCCCCACATGCTGATTAGACGAGCTCCAATGCTTCTGGATTTAAGCTAGAAGAGGAAACAGGAAGTTGTCTGTACAACTGGGCTTCACCCTGCCACAGACTGCTGGTCTGGTGTTTATCTGCTCCTGCCTTCTGATCCTGACCTTCTGGTATCCTGACTTGGCCTGACTCTTGGTAACTGCCTCCTAGTTCCTGCCCTCCGGTTGGTCCCTTGATTCTGATATCCTGGTATTCCACCCAACCTGATTGCTGGTAATTGGCTTCTGGTCCCTGGACCCATGCCTGACACTAACTTCTAGTTCAGGCCACCCAGGCCCCAGCCCTGATAACCAGGTTTTGGAGCTGGCAGGATCCTATAACTGGTTTCTGCCAGGGATATCATCTCATCTATTGCAGCCTTTCTCATCGATCTGTTCAATGACAGCAGCCTGAGAAAGATCTGCTGGATAGAAACCTGTGAGAAGGCCTTTCAGACCCTGAAGGATCACCTCTGTGGGGAGCTTGCTTTCTACAGCTCAGACTTCACCAAGGAATTCCTCCTACAAATTGATACCTCAGAAGGTGAGTTGGGGGCTGGCTTATCCCAGGTGGTCAATGGCAAGGAACTCTCCCTGAGCCACAAACAGTTCCTAAGAGAGAAGGCTTTCTCCGTTATAGAAAAAGAGAGCTAAGCAGTGAAATGGGCAATACAGCCACTCCAATATTACCTTCTCAGCAGTAAATTAATCCTTGTCACTGATCACACCCCTGTACGGTGGATGCAGGACTACATAAACATACACTAGATACCTTTTAGTTCATGGCAGCAACATCTACATCGGGGAGTTAGAGCGTGTGGCAAATGGCCAACGCTATTGTGATGGGTCCAGCACTTTTCCTTGGTGTGGTGGGTCAGGGTGCCAGCCCTGCCCCTATTCTTGGGCTCCGCTAGTGCCCTGGAGGGGGAGAGAAGGAGAGCAGGGAAGGGACCCAGGTCTGCCCCTTATTCTGCTCCCAGCCCCTTCAGCTTCACAGGCTTCTTACCCTCTTTCCCCTTGGGCAGGGTTTCTCTCAGTCCTCTGTACTGGGGGAGTCCCTCTGCCCTGCTTGGGCAGGATCTCCCTTCCCCAGTACTCTGATTCTCTGGTCAACACCAATACACCTCCAAACTACAGTCAGCTCTCCTTCCCTCCTCCTATCTGACTGAAGCAGGGGGGTTTATTAGGTCTTGGGCAGGGCCTTAATTGGCTCCAGGTGCTCTAATTAACCTGTAGTAACCTCGCCTTAGTCCACAGGGAAAAAACGGTTACTTACCTCTCGTAACTGTTGTTCTTTGATATGTGTTGCTCATGTCCATTCCAGTAGGTGTGTGCACACCGCGTGCACGATTGCCGGAAAGCTTTTCCCCTAGCGGTACCTGTCGGGTCAGCTGTGGAGACCCCTAGAGTGGTGCCTTTATGGCGGTGTATATATGTCCCTGCCGACCAAGGGACACCAAGACCTGTTTAGGAGGGTGGCAGTTAACCTTAACCTCCAGGCAGAGGAGGTTATAGAGGACTCGGATCCGATGGTGGACCTCCTCACTCCCAAGGGTCCTTCTAGAGTGGCCTTGCCCCTCATAAGGACAATTCAGAACACCACGAAGGTGCTCTGGCAAACCCCGGCCTCTATACCACCAAGGGCTAAAGGTTTCAAGAGATGCTACTTTGTGCCGCAAAAGGGCTATGAGCACCTTTTTACCCACCCCCAGCCGGGGAATCTGGTGGTTGATGCGGCAAACCACAAGGAGCGGCAAGGACAGCCATGCCCTGCACCTAAGTCACAGGATGCCAAGAAGCTGGATCTCTTTGGCCGTAAAGTCTATTCGACTGGTGGGCCCCAGCTTCAAGTAGCGAATCAGCAGGCAGTGCTTAGCCGATACGCTTTTAATTCCTGGAGCTCGTTGGCTAAGTTCCAGGAGTTAATCCCGGCCAATTCTCGCAAGGAGTTTGGCTCGCTCCTTGAGGAGGGTAGAATGGTGTCTAGGACCGCCCTCCAGGCAGCACTGGATGCGGCAGACTCTGCAGCTCGAACCATGGCCACCGCCATTGCAATGAGGCGCAGTGTGAGGCTCCAGGTTTTGGGTATCCCATCGGAGGTCCAGAACATCAAACAGGACCTCCCCTTTGACTGCGAGGACCTGTTCGCTCAAAACAGACACATGCCTGCATAGCCTAAAGGACTCTCGGGCTACACACCCCAGCGCCTCAGAGAAAGCCCTTTAGACCTCAGCGCCTGTCCCACTTCTAC
The DNA here is from genome assembly GCF_002925995.2 of Terrapene triunguis. Lineage (NCBI taxonomy): Eukaryota > Metazoa > Chordata > Testudines > Emydidae > Terrapene > Terrapene triunguis. Next base: position 4,893,974 of record NW_020664436.1, read on the forward strand.
CCTGGGCCTCCTAGACGAGATCCATCAAGGAGAAGGGGCAGGAATAATAGGAGGCGCCCACTGCAATCCTCCTCGGTCCAAGGCCAGGGTTCAGCCAAACAGCCCTCTGGCCCCAAGTCTAACCGCCTCGTCCAGCGAGGAGGAGGAAGAGGTTCCTGGGACAGGGTCTTCCTGCCCCTCCGGTTCTCTGGAGGTTGAGTCAGGTATCTCGGAGCTCCCCGTGACCAGAGGCTCAGGTGCCACCGACGTTGGTGGAGGAGGGGCCTGTGGCAGCTCAGCAGCCCTGGTCTCATACGGGGTCCTCAGGGGCGCTAGGGGTGTAGCATACCAGCGATGTCACTGATGGAGGGACACGGGGGGCCGACACTACCAATACCGGCCTGGATCCCTGACCCTGAGCCTGGTGGTAGGCCCAAGGCGTCCAAAAGGGCCATTGTACTGGGCCCTGCCACTGGGGTGGCCAAGTGATGGCTGATGTCGGTTGTTCCACTGGCTATGGTGCCAGGATTGGTCCCAGGACCAGGAGCAGTGGTGGCTGTGTCGGGAGACAGAAGATTCGGCATCTGACTCTGACGAGTATTCTGTACCCGACCACAGGGGAGCGGAGCCCGACGGTGCCAACGAGCAGTACTGGGGAGACGATGATGAATCAACAGCAGTGCCACCATTGGTGCCACGAAGGATGTCAGAGCTGCCCGCGGTGCTGGGCACAACACCGCAGCCAGTGCCGTCACTGGCGGTGCCTGAGTTTGCGAAGCCAGGCCCCGCACCTGCGGGGCCAGGTACTGCGCCGTCATGGCAATGAGGTCTCGAGCTGCCTCATATGTATCCGGAGTGAAGGGGAGGTCAAGCTCTTCCTCCAAATCATCCCGGGTAGGGGAGTCCATTCTCGCCTGACTCAACGGCTCTGCCACTGGGGCCGGAGTCAACGGTGCCAATTCTTGAGGACCAGACCGAGGTTGTCCCGCTGGAGGACGCACCCCACTGGAATCCCTCCTCGGCTTCTTGCCAGGGGAACGTTCCCTGTCTCGTTTCTTTTTCTTATGCGGCATCGGGGACTGTGAATGGTGCCACCTGGTGGCACTGGCCTTGCGGGCTGGGGAATGGTGCCGGTGCTCCCTGGCGGAGTCCTTCCTCGGTGCCAGGACATCCCGCACCGAGGCCCATGCCCTGCACACCAAGGATGCTGGTGTTGGCTCTAGCTGTGGCTGAAGGGCCGACTCCATCAGGAGGAGCTTAAGACGATAGTTCTGCTCCCTCTTAGTCCTGGGTCTGAAGCGCCTGCAAATAGGGCATTTATCTGTCTGATGGTCCTCCCCGAGGCACTTGAGATGGGCAGCGTGTGGATCCCTTGTAAGCATAGGTTTCGCACACCTCTCGCACACCTTAAACCCCTGCAACTGAGGCATGCCCTGGCACCGGGGAGAGTAGAACGGGGGAAGCCACCGAAGTAAGCTAAACTGATCTACAACTATTAACAACTAACTAACGACTACTTACACAAAAACAAGGGAACCACTAGGTAAGGCACTTGCAGATGCAAGAGACTGAGCTGTTCCAACGACCATCACGGGCGGTAAGAAGGAATTGAGCAGGCAGCAGGTCGGCAGGGACATATATACACCGTCATAAAGGCGCCACTCTAGGGGTCTCCACAGCCGACACGACGGGTACCGCTAGGGGAAAAGTTTTCCGGCAATCGTGCATGTGGCGCGCACACACCTATTTGAATGCACATGAGCAATCACTCGAAGAAGAATAAGGCTCTGATCATCCTGGGACTTATACATCTCCCGTCTATCACTCTCCTGCTGCCCTCCAGCCCTGCTGTATCACAAGTGCTACACATTACAGCATCATGCAGTTCATACCCCCATGGACTGGTCTGTGGCACCATGTACACAAATCTTTAATCTCATTTTGAATAGGGATTTAGGCACTTAGGCATCTTAATCCCATTGACTGTCAATGGGATTTTGGCTCATAACTGCCTAAATCCCCTTTGAAAGTGAGATTTAGGCTACTAAATCAGATAGGCATTGCAATGCTGAGCACAGCACACCTACATATCTTTAAAAATCTGGGCCTAAATCTAGAATACTACGATGCCTTAAATTTATCTGGGCCCCTTCTGGAGACTGATCTCAGGGAGAATATTCAGATGATGCATTTCCACTATGCTGGGAGTCAAAGAAAGAATATCATATCCCTGACTCTAGAAATGGAGCAGTAATTAAATAATTAATTTAAAGTTTACCCTAATTTGCAGACAGTGCTAGGGAAGAGAACAGTACTGACAGAGGCATCATGTCTCATCTTGGTACCAAATGCAATCTCCCTGAGAGTAAAGGGGATTCAGTCTCATCATAAACCCTCATTTCCCAGTACCATATACCAAACCAGTACCAGAGTTGGGAGTGTTAGTATCTGTTAGTAAATATTAACTCTTTTAGTCCTTTTCTTTCTGTATATTTGATTCATTTATATATCCACTATTTTCTAGAATCTTTATGATATTAAAAAAGAGTATGTTGAATTCTAAGGCCCAGAACACTGGTCCTTGACTGATAAGTAATCCTATTCAGGAATTCTGTGTGTTAGACTGTATCTAATAATCCGTGGCAACTCCATGTCTATAGACCTGTAGATAGTCTTGTTATTGTACATGTTTCCTATTAGAGAATCAACAGGGAAGAATGATTCTGGGGGAAGAAAACCCCCCTGAAAGATATTATCTTGAAGTCCTCTCAGCTGTAAATAATTATGCCTTCACACATAAATCAGGTAAATTGAGAATATATAGAAATTACATCAGAATATATGTATTTTATGGCAAAAAGGTTTTCTTTGTTTAAAAACCCTATATAATGACACTGGTGTTAGAATTAGTTGAGGGATGAAACTGCGCATCCCTCCGGTTGCAGTGAAGAAGAGACACAGACCCAGTTCTTTATCACATCAAAGGGTGGTAATGTATCTATTCTTTGTATGTTTTGTATAGTGCTGTACTAATCTCTGATTAATAATCTTTGATTAAATAATTCCAATTGAGCCTGTTATTTGACAATCTTGAATCATCATTAACTCAGACACGCAACAGAACAGTATCAGTAGAAAGCATACACTGACCAAATGGGCACTGATAACAAAAATCTCCAATGCCTCTGTACACACCACTTCCAATATTTCTGGTTGTGGGGAGTACTACGCATGCAGTCCATGCTCTCTTTTGTGCCAAAGCAGAGAAGGAAGGAAGTCTTGCTCCCTGCATGGCTACATTACAGATAAGTAAAATCTGGCCCTACTTGATCATATTCGATGTTTTCTAGGCTTGCACAAACTAGGGATGGACTTCCCTACCCCCAATTCTCTACTGGGAAGCTCTTTTTGATTCATAAATAGTTTGCCTTAAAACAATCAAAGAGCTAACCAGTGACACTAATTTAATAGTTATAACCAGTCTGTGTAGTGGATAATAGTTTACTCAATTAGACACCTACAGCCTGATTCTCATTTGCACTGCTTTAGTCATGTAAAGGGGCCAGATGTAAATATAAAGTGGGATGTAAATATAATTAAAGCCCTTTTACACTGTCAGAACAGTATAAAGTGGCCTTGTGTAAACGATAATTAGATTTATAAACATCATGTTATACCTAGGCAAAATACGTTGGACAGCTAATGTGGTCTTGTGTTTTAATAGCTGATGTGTAAAACCAAGGTATGGTTATTGCTAAATGATTACATATTTTCATTTTGCCAACCTACGTAATAATAGTATAATGTTTTGGTGTGTTTTAAATTGCAAAATTTTCATGAGGGAGCATTCCCCCAGATGTGCTTAGAAAGGAAAAGTGTGCTCACATTTAGACCGGATGTTTTCTTCGGTAGGATGCAGGAAGAAGTATAATAAATCAAGACTAATAAAATAGGCTAAAAAATAAACTAGGAACTCTTTAGATTAGAATATATTTAAATATTGGAGATTTTATACTTACACACTATTTGAAATGTCTAATTACACAAAAAAGAATTACCTTTTTAGTAGCTTCAAGTTCTGCTATGTAATGCTGAAGAATAAGTCCAACAGTATGTGCTATTTCCTGCTGAAGACATGGCATATTCAGCTTCTGAAACCTATATTAGATTATAATCAAATACAAGAAATTAGAGTGATTTCCTTTAAATAATGTCTCTGCAGATCTAATAACCTACGCTGGAACTTTGGGATATATAAAGTTATATGAGCATTATGCAAAAACTAGAGTGTGACAAAAAAAATTGCCCAAAGGATAATTCTAGCCAAACCTGTCTGACATTATCATTAAACTAAGAAATAGAGGAATGTTTAAAATATGCTAGAAAACCAGTATTCATCCATGGGCTTTCAAAGTTTGCATGGTCCATAAAGACACAAATACACTGTACTAGACTAGGTCATTCATTTTTAAATTAACATTACTACACCTCTACCCCGATATAACGTGATCCGATATAACACGAATTCGGATATAACATGGTAAAGCAGTGCTCCGGGGGGGCGGGGCTGCGCACTCCGGTAGATCAAAGCAGGTTCGATATAACGCGGTTTCACCTATAAGGCGGTAAGATTTTTTGGCTCCCGAGGACAGCGTTATATCGAGGTAGAGGTGTACTTAAAAATATTTGTAAGCATAATTGCCATTACCTTTGAAGTAGCTGAACTGAATGCTGTGAAGACAAAATTCTTCCAAAACAAGTATTCATAAATGTCTGTATCTGCACCTAAGACAAATATGAGTATTTCCAGCTATATTAAATTTTATGTGACTAATGACTAGTAATTTACATATTTCTGTATTAATTTACTATAGCTTTCCTAGATGTTTAATAAGAGTATTTTACAAAAAAATATACCTTCTTAATGTAATAAAAAGACACAGAAAGACCACTATGACAATCTAGAAAGAGAAAACAAGGAAGATCATGACAAGAAATCATTGCTGTTTCTATGTTGTTTCAAATCATATATATTTGCATGTTCAACATATACATAATTTTCTGTGAATATTTTCTCTGAGTATTTATTGATAGCAGAAATTGTAACAACAGTTACTCCAAAGGTGAGTTATTAATAAAATAGAGATCAACTCCTGGGTCCATGCTCCTAATGTGTGACTGGAAGTGCAACATAGGGACTTCTGGACCCCAGAGCTCATATCCTGAAGACTGCTAAGACTCAAGGGCTACAAAGCCAAGTTTATTAGCAATAATAACAGGAAAACGAGACATAAACCATACATCCAAACTGAGCTCCCTTATTAAACCCATTACTGCAGTACCTATAAGTCTTATCTACACCAAAACTCTGGTAACTTTATTATATATCATTGGGAGGGCATCCAACCTGCCCTGATCTTAAAGAGATGGCACCCGATCAACGAAGGTAATTCTAGTAGCTGGAATTCTAAAGCCATTAAACCTTCCTAAGGAGGGGCAGAGCAACTCCACTTGCTATGATAAGCAATAAACCCCTTTAAGTGCTGTGATCAGTCAGCCAACAACGTGCAGGGACATACCCAGCAAAATTGCATGAATGCTCTCTAAGCTACTTATGAACTATACAGAGAGAGACACCAGCAAACCCCCCAACCCTTGCACCCCAGAAATATACCATTTTACACAGCTCAAGACCTTCTCTTGAACAATGCAAGATCATTAATTAGTTCACCACTTCATCAAAGCATAGTGAACATGCACCAGCCTTTGTAATCTGAGCAGATTCCCCAAGCACTTTAAATAAATTCACTGGTAAGGATAAAACATTAAAATAAGCTTATTAACAACAGAAAGATAGATTTTAAGTGATTATAAGTGCTAGGCGTAAAGGATAGAGATGGTTACATGAGAAATAAAAAATAAAGACGTTTAGAATTTAGACTGCTATATCAGACTAAGCAAGATTTGAATCAAACAGTTTTTCTATGTGTTCTAAGCAAGTCATAGTTATTAATACACAGGCTGAATTCCTTGCTCAGTCTGGGACCAAACTCCACACTTCAAAGTCTTTTTCTTCCCAGTGTTTTTGTTGCCTTCATAGTAGATGTGGGAGGGGAGAGGTCCTGGCTGATGTTACAGACTCCAATTTATACCCCCCAATCCATGCGCATGGAAAGATACTGTCTCAAACATGGAGTCAGGGGTGGTATGTTCTATGTGCCCTGCTGAGACACCAGGCCTCCCTTGTCTATGTGCTTCGGAAGGGATCTAGTGGAAGAGTGGATTCTCCTTAATGGGCCATCAACCCCTGGCTGGCTAGTCCTAATGTGAATCTGTCTGGGGATGTTAGTTGCTCCCTTGTTGCCACCAAAAGGCCAGCTGTGAGCATCTCAGACTCAAAACATATTTCAGTAACACACAGAGCAAAACTTCATAACTTTACATACAATGGTAACACAATATTCAACAAGATAGTAATGTTCAACAGATCATGACTTCTCAAATGACACCTCACAAAGCATAGTAATTACACATGTCTATTCTGCTTAGGTGACTCCCAATTAGTACTTTTTGGTGGGACTTGGAGTCTACTTAAAAGAGTATTGCAGCACAACTTTCCCAAAGACTGAATCAGCTCTGGAGGCAGTGGTGATGGCATAATGCTTGGCAAAGGTATGTACCGAAGACCAAGTTGCTGCTCTACAGATGTCCAATATAGATATATTTCTTAAGAAAGCCACTGAAGGAGCCTGGGTTCTCATGGAATGAGCTGAAAGCTTACATGGAAGTAAGGTGTTAGCTACCTCGTAACCGAAATATATGCAAGCAGTTATCCGGTTAGAAAGTTTTGAGCTGATATTGCCTTCATTCTCTCTGCACAGGATACAAATAGCTGAGGTGAGGTACTAAAGAACTTCATCCCATCTATGTAAAAAAGAGAGGGCCCATCTGACGCCGAGTGTGTGAAGACTCTCTTCATGCCTATTCATGGCAAATATAGTGCCCATCTTTAAAAAAGGGAAGAAGGAGAATCCTGGAAACTACAGACCGGTCAGCCTCACCTCAGTCCCAGGAAAAATCATGGAGCAGGTCCTCAAGGAATCCATTTTGAAACACTTGGTGGAGAGGACGGTGATCAGGAACAGTCAACATGGATTCACCAAGGGCAAGTCATGCCTGAACAACCTGATTGCCTTCTATGATAAGATAACTGGCTCTGTGAATATGGGGAAATCGGTGGATGTGATATACCTTGACTTTAGCAAAGCTTTTGATACGGTCTTCCACAGTATTCTTGACAGCAAGTTAAAAAAGTATGGATTGAATGAATGGACTATAAGGTGGATAGAAAGCTGGCTAGCTCGTCAGCCTCAACGAGTAGTGATCAACGGCTCGATGTCTAGTTGGCAACCAGTATCAAGCGGAGTGCCCCAGAAGTCTGTCCTGGGGCTGGTTTTGTTCCACATCTTCATTAATGATCTGGATGATGAGATGGATTGCACCCTCAGCAAGTTCGCAGATGACACTAAGCTGAGGGGAGAGGTAGATACACTGGAGGGTAGGGATAGTGTCCAGAGTGACCTAGACAAATTGGAGGATTGGGCCAAAAGAAATCTGATGAGGTTCAACAAGGACAAGTGCAGAGTCCTGCACTTATGATGGAAGAATCCCATGCACTGCTACAGGCTGGGGACTGACTGGCTAAGCGGCAGTACTGCAGAAAAGGACTGGGGATTACAGTGGACGAGAAGCTGGATATGAGACAACAGTGTGCCCTTATTGCCAAGAAGGCTAATGCCATATTGGTCCACATTAGTAGGAGCATTACCAGCAGATCGAGGGAAGTGATTATTCCCCTCTATTCGGCACTGGTGAGGCCACATCTGGAGTATTGCATCCAGTTTTGGGCCCCCCACTACAGAAAGGATGTGAACAAATTGGAGAGAGTCCAGCAGAGGGCAATGAAAATGATTAGGGGAGTAGGACACATAATTTATGAGGGAACTGAGCTTATTTAGTCTGCAGAAAAGAAGAGTGAGGGGGGATTTGATAGCAGCCTTCAACTACCTAAAGGGGGGTTCCAAAGAGGATGGAGCTAGGCTGTTCTCAGTGGCGGCAGATGACAGAATAAGGAGCAATGGTCTCAAGTTGCAGTGTGAGAAGTCTAGACTGGATTTTAGGAAAAACTATTTCACTAGGAGGGTGGTGAAGCACTGGAATGGGTTACCTAGGGAGGTGGTGGCCATCAAATGAAATTAATAGGCAGCAGGTTTAAAACAAATAAAAGAAAGTTCTTCTTCACACAGCGCACAGTCAGCTTGTGGAACTCCTTGCCTGAGGAGGTTGTGAAGGCTAGGACTCTAACAGGGTTTAAAAGAGACCCGGATAAATTCATGGAGGTGAAGCCCATTAATGGCTATTAGCCAGGATGGGTAAGGAATGGTGTACCTAGCCTCTGTTTGTCAGAGGGTGGTGATGGACGGCAGGAGAGAGATTACTTAATCATTACCAGTTAGGTTCACTCCCTCTGGAGCACCTGGCATTGACCACTGTCGGTAGACAAGATACTGGGCTGGATGGACCTTAGGTCTGACCCAGTACAGCCATTCTTATGTTCTTATGTGGTGGAATCTCCATTCTTAGAGGTTTTTTAAGTCCCGGCTTGACAAAGCCCTGGCTGGGATGATTTAGTTGGTGTTGGTCCTGCTTTGAGCAGGGGGTTGGACTAGATGACCTCCTGAGGTCTCTTCCAACTCTAATCTTCTATGATTCTATGTGTGATTTCGGAAAACAATTAGGCAGAAGTATAGTCTGATTAAGGTGGAAATCAGAGACTACCTGACTTAGGAGTTTTAGTTGTGGTCTCATCAAGACCCTTTCTTTACAAACTATACTGCTAAATGAACCTTGATGGAACTCATAGAAAGGTCTGAAATTTTCAATTGCAACAGGTAATTCAAAATTGTAGAAAGAGACAACTGGATAGGGGAAAGTATGGCACTGGTTACACTAGTGATTATCTTCTCCATTTCTGAAGGTAAATATGTCTTGTACTTTTCAACAGCTGAAAGGAATCTACAATTTGTACTTCCATTGAACCAGCAGCTTCTAGTCCCAGGAACCTTAAGGAACCATGCTTATAGTTGCAGAATGTTCAGATTGAGGTGAAGCATCTGACCTGCCTCCTGAGACAACAGTCAAGGTTTGATTGGGAACCAAACTTGTTTTGGCTGTGTTGTTGCAATCAAAATTACTGTGGCTTGGTCCTGTCTGATCTTGATATGAACCTTTAAGAGCAATGGAGTTGGAGGATATGCATAAAAAAGACCTTTTGTCAATGCAATGAAGAAAGCATCTCCCAGAGACTGGGGATCGAGTCCCCCTCTGGACCAGAATTTCATGCACTTTGTGTTGACTGCCATGGCGAAAAGGTTGACCTCTAGAAATCTCCAAGGTAGGAGTACTTTGTTGAAGACTCAGGAGTCCAACTCCCATTTGTAATTTAGAGAGAAGTGTCTGATGAGGTTGTTTGCCAGGGTGTTTTGTATACCCAAGAGGTAAGAAGTTGAGATGACTATCTGATTATCTATGCACCAATTCCCAGTTCCAAAGATTTATCTGCTTTGGTGCAGAGTGAGGGGGGACTTGCTCTGCCCTGACAATTGATATAATATATGAAAACTATGTTGCCTGTCAGGATCTTGATGGCCTTGTTTTTGAGTAGGGAAAGAAAATGAAGCCAAGCATTCTGATCACTCTTAAATCCAATAGATTGATTTCCTGTTGTGACCATTTGCCCTCGACTGCATGAGGACTGAAAAACCTGCTCCCCATCCCAAGTGGGAAGTGTCTGATGTTAACATGACCAAAGGGGGATTCTGGTTGAACTGGAATCCTGCACGAACTTTGGACAATTTACTCCACCAGGTGAGTGACTGCATGACTCAGGTGCATACAGATGCCTGTTTGTGCAGATTGTGTTTGTTGGGTACATAAACTGTCCTAAGCCACCCCTGGAAACTTTGAAGATGCAACCTGCCATTTTGTGCCACAAAAACTGAAGTGCCATGCGTCCCAGCAATTACAGACATGTCCTTAACTGGAACTTGAGGATTGAGCTGCACTCTTTGGATAAGTTCCTTCAGAGCCAGAAGGAGGTAAGATCTACCCATTATCAAAATCAGAAATGCTTCTATAAACAGAATTTGCTGTGTAGGGAGTAATATTGAATTCTCAAGATTTACACCTGTAGGCCTAGACTTCAACATAATGAAGTTGTTATTTGAACTACCTCCTGATATAAGCAGCCCCTGGGGAGCCAGTCGTCAAGTTAGGGAAAGATAATTATTCCTAGACAACGGAGGTAGGGGCTATGATCACCATGATTTTTGAGAACACCTTTGGGATTGAAGACAGGCTGAAGGGTAGGACCTGATAGTGGTAATGATTGTGATTGAATGTAAAACAAAGAAATATTTTGTGAGAAGGATGAATCGCTATGTGGATATAGGCATTTTTGATCCTGAGGGTCGCAAACCAGTCTCTGGATTCAGGGAGGGAATTATAGCTGCTAGGGATACTACCCTGAATTTCAGATGTCTGACATGCTTCTTCAATTGTCTGAAATCTAATATCAGCCTCCAATCCCTGTTTTTCTTGGGTATCAGAAAGTATCTCGAATAGAATCCTTTTCCCCTGTGTTGAAGTGGGACTGGTGTTATGCCTCTTAGACTTAGAAGCGATGAAATCTCCTGTGTCAGCAAATGATTCTGAGAGGGATCCCTAAAGAGGGACAGAGAAGGGGGTTGGAAGGGCATGATGGAGGTAAATTGGACAATACAACCCAAACTAATGGCCTTCAATGCCCATTTGTCTGATTTTATAGTCTCCCATGCTTGATGAAACAGAGAGAGGTAGTGCCCACATGGAGGAAGGGGGGTTGTGCTTTGCAGCAGAGAAAACCTGGTCATTGGGTGGTCTGGACTCTTGGACCGAACCATCAGAACTGGCGCTTGGACAAAGTTGAAGGCTGGAATGACACAATCTAGGTAGTTGCAGGTTTTTTCTTTGAAAATCTCAACCTCTTAGCTGGTGGTTCCAGTGGCCTGCAGAAGGTGGAACAGTGAGCAGGGCAGGTTCTTTGTGCCAAAAGAGATCTGTTAAACTTCCTCTTATTTGCAGGGGTGTATATCCATAAAGATTTAAGTGTTGCCATAGAGTCCTTTAGGGTATTAAGCGAGTCATTTGTGGAATCTGCGAAAAGCTTTTGGCCATCGAAAAGTAAATCTTACATGGAAACCAGAAAACGGAAAGAAGGAAGCTCACCTCATCACTACTGTGTTGTAAATAGACCTGGCTGCAGTATCTGCAGCATCATGTGAAGCCTGCAGTGAAGTTTTTGCCAAGAGCTGACCCTCCTTTATTATGACACTGAACTGTTCTGGATGTTCCTGTAGCAAATGGTCAATAAATGCATTAAACATCTCATAGTTCAGGTAGTCATATTTTGACATCAGCACCTGGTGATTATTTTTCCTGAACTGTAATATTGCTAATGAGTAGTTCTTACAACCAAAAAGGTCTGGAGGTTTCTGGTCCTTATAAGGAATGGCTTTTTGAGTATGTTGCCTGCCCCTTTCATTGACTGGGGCGACAACAAAAGAATTTGGTGCTGGGTGACAGAATCAAGGCCAGGATTTTTTATCAGCTTGCCTGCATGTATGTGCGGGACATTGCTGGGGTTTACCAGATGGACTAAGCTAGCTCAAGGAGGGATTCAGTAATTTGCAGTGCAACCAGTGCTGAGGAAGAGCTGTGCACTATGTCCAGAAGCTTGCGATGGGAAACCCAGAATTCTTCCAGGGGAATGTGCAGGGTGTCAGCGACCCACTCATCAGGTCCCAGAAATGTTTAAAGTCATCAGCGAACAATGGCAGAGGTGGCTTTACTGCCTCATCAGGTGATGACAAAGAGATGTTTGTAAGGGGTGTAACCTCCTTGTCCATCCTTGCCTCTTTCTCCTCAAAGGTCTTCTCAGACTCTTAAAGTGGAGAGAAGGGATAGATAGTACTGGGGAATGAGGTCTTCTGTGTTCCCTATGGGACTGAGTTGAGGTCTCTCATAATTACTGGCAGTACATTGCCCATGAATCCCAGTAAGGCCAATGAGGGAGACCATAAGGCACGTGGGGAGATATCCAGTGTTGGTCATGCCAAGTCATACCATAGCAGACAGGGGTCTGGTGTCCTGTCTTTGTTGCAGCTACATTAGGGAATAACACCTCCTGGAATAAATTGGAGAGCCTTGAACAGAAAGTTCAGACACTGAGTCAGAATGCTCCTCCACATATTGATCAGAGGTAATAACTCCTTCTCACGGATAGTAGAAGATGGAGAAGAGGTAGGTCTCACAAAAACATGAGCAGTCAGCGACCCTCTTGATCTCAATACCTAGAGGTGTCCTGAGGTTACAAGGAGCGGAGATTCAAGCTCATTTTGGTATCATGAGGTCTTTCAGGTACTGGAATTCCTGCAGTACTGGGGGCACAAAAGAACTTGCTAAAAGCACTGATGATGTTACAGAAGCCATTGTGTGAGGTGCTGATGTTGGTACCAATGGGGTAAAGGATTCCACTGAATCCATTCTCTTGTCATAGCAGTCTTTCGCACTAAGCCCTTTACTACTCAGGTATGGGATTTAGTTGAAGTCTTAACGTGTTTCACAGTACCAAAGTGCTCAGAGTCTCGCTAGCAATCCTCTCAGGGCCTGAGGTCTCTGGTGACCAGATCTTATTTGATGAGGAAAAGAAGGTTACTCACCATGTACAGTAACAGGTTCTTTGAGATGGGTGTCCCTGTGGGTGCTCCACTTCAGGTGAATGTGCATCCCTGTATCTTTGATTGAAGAATTTCTGCAGCAGTGCTTGTTTGGGTTGCGCATGCGTTGTCCCCGTCTTGTGCTGTTGTTGGCAACTACCTTGCGTATGTGACCAGACCCCCCACAGTTCCTTCTCTACCATAGAGTCCAGAAATTGAACTCCAAAGTAGAGGGGAGACGGGTGGGTAGTGGAGCATCTACAGGGACATTCATCTCGAAAAACCTCAGTTACTGCACAGGGTGAATAACCTTCTCTTCTTTGAAGAGTGTCCCTGTGGGTGCTTCACTTCAGATGACTGTTGAACGGTGTCTCTCATTGGACAGAAGGGGTTTCAGCATTGCATGTGTAAGTGATGATAACACTGTAAGATCTAGCAATGTGACCAATCTTAAACCCTCATTGATTGCGGAATGTTTTGTGAACATGTGTATGGGCATCCAAGTGGCTGCTCTACTCATGTCCACGATCAGTATGTTGTTTAGGAAGGCTACTGAAGTTGATCGGGATCTGGGAAAGTGAGTTCGGATCCCCAGTAGAGGTTGCAGGTCCTTCTGTTGGTAGCAGAGATGGATGCTGTCATAACTATAAAGGGAAGGGTAACAGCCCTCCTGTGTACAATACTATAAAATCCCTCCTGGCCAGAGACTCCAAAATCCTTTTACCTGTAAAGGGTTAAGAAGCTCAGGTAACCTGGGTGACACCTGACCCAAAGGACCAATAAGGGGACAAGATACTTTCAAATCTTGGTGGGGGGAAGGCTTTTGTTTGTGCTCTTTGTTTTGGGGGAGTTCGCTCTTGGGACTAAGAGGGACCAGACATCAATCCATGCTCTCCAAATCTTTCTGAACAAGTCTCTCATATTTCAAACTTGTAAGTACAGCCAAGCAAAGCGTGTTAGTTTTATCTTTGTTTTATCAACTTGTAAATGTACCTTTTGCTAGGGTGTTTACCTCTGTTTGCTGTAACTTTGAACCTAAGGCTAGAGGGGGTTCCTCTGGGCTCTTTAAGTTTGATTACCCTGTAAAGTTATTTTCCATCCTGATTTTACAGAGATGATTTTTACCTTTTTCTTTCATTAAAAGCCTTCTTTTTAAGAACCTGATTGATTTTTCCTTTCCAAGGGGATTGATCTGGACTCACCAGGAATTGGTGGGGGGAAAGGGAAAGGAGAGGGAATGATTAATTCCTCCTTGTTTTAAGATCCAAGGGGTTTTGGATCAGTGTTCACCAGGGAGTTGGTGGAAGAGTCTCTCAAGGCTACCCAGGGAAGGGAGTTAGCCCATTGGGAGTGGTTGCAGGGGACCAGATCTAAGCTGGTAGTTAAGCTTAGAAGTTTTCATGTAGGCCCCCACATCTGTACCCTAAAGTTCAGAGTGGGGAAGGAGCCTTGACATGGTGGCAGAGCGGTGGGATCATTTTAAACCAAAAGCCAGTAAGATTTTTTTTTCTCCTTTCTAGCTGCTTTCTAGCAGAGCTGAAGGTAGATGCATATCTTATCTCATCCTTGCATGAAGGCAGAGGTGTTAAGTTTTTTTTAACAAGGGTCTTTGTTAAGAGAAGGGTTCATGCAGTGAGCAAGCAGCTGGCAAAAGGAATTTACAAGCTGAATTGTTTTTTTTTCTTTCTACCTCTCGGGTATAGCTAGTTAAAAAGTCTCTGTTAACTAAGCCAGCCCTGAGCTGAGTGCATCCCAGTTTCAGTGAACTGCAGAGGGGTGTGGCCCAGCACAAGAAAGCAGGAAAATGACTACCATTGAAGCAGCTAACAAACTAGAACTGGCTCAACTGGAAGCAACAGAAAAAGAAAACGAACATAAGAGACAGATGGAACTAAAACAATTAGAAATTAAGGCAGAGGAGGCGTCCCACAAGAGAGCTATGGAGGAGAGGGAAAGAGAGAGGAAGCATGAACTGGAATTAGCAAGGGCTAGGCCGGATATACCAGCCAACCCTAGCAACCCCGCTCCAGGTACCGCTTCCCATCCCAGAAAATTTCCCACCTACAAGGCAGGCGATGATACTGACGCCTTCTTAGAAAATTCTGAAAGGGCCTGCCTTGGGTACAGCATCACTACAGACCAGTACATGGTAGAGCTGAGGCCGCAGCTCAGTGGACTCTTAGTAGAGGTGGCGGCTGAAATGCCTAAGGAACAAATGGACAGTTATGAACTTTTTAAAAACAAGGCCAGAATCAGAATGGGGCTAACACCTGAGCATGCCCGTCGGCGGTTCAGAGCCCTAAGGTGGAAACCAGACGTGTCATTTACCCGACATGCCTACCACATTGGGAAAAATTGGGATGCCTGGATATCAGGAGCAAGTGTTAAATCTACAGAAGAGTTGCCCTTCCTAATGCAAATGGAGCAGTTTTTAGAGGGTGTTCCTGAGGAAATAGAAAGGTACATCCTAGATGGGAAGCCCAAAACTGTAACCGAGGTGGGCGAGATTGGAGCCAAATGGGTGGAGGTGGCAGAAAAGAAAAAAACTAGTAGCAATTGGAGCGAATATTAGAAGGGGCAACCCGAAACAAAACCTTACCACCGGGGACAACCCAAGGCCCCACCTACATCCCAAGGGAAACCCCAGACGCCTTCTCACCCCACCACACCAGTCTCCACCAACCAACATCGCCCCGGTGATACCTTAGCAGGGCGATGTTTTAAATGTAATGAACTGGGACATATAAAGGCCCACTGCCCCAAGAACCCCAACCGACTACAGTTCATTACACCACAATCACACCAAAGATTCCCAGGCCCAGATGCCTCTCAAATACCCTCGGAGCGAAGGGAAACCTTGAGAGTGGGCGGAAAGAAGGTTATCGCGTGGAGGGACACTGGGGCACAAGTGTCGACTATCCACCAATCCCTAGTGGACCCCAAACTCATCAACCCGGAGGTTTCGGTGACAATTCAACCCTTCATGTCACACTCTGTAACCTTGCCTACAGCCAAGTTACATGTCCAGTACAAGGGCTGATCAGGAATGTGGACTTTTGCAGTCTATGACAATTATCAGTGTTCACTAAAGTTCAGAGTGGGGAAGGAGCCTTGACAGATGCACAGAATAGTGGGTACTGATTTCAACTGCACTGACAGAGTCAGTAATGGAGTCGACATCACTGGTGGGTCAAGCCTCTCTTGGGATGGTAACAGGGAGCATCAAGCCAAGGCTCACACACTCACCTTGGTACAGTTAACGTCTGAGATGACTTATTTGAGGCACAATAGTCCCCAGGGTCCTTTGTGTAGCGCAAGAAGCCCTTCCTGGGATCTGAAGTAGTCACAGTTTGGGGCATCTTATGAGAAGGTCCTGGTGAAGGGGAGTGCCTCCTCTTCTCCCAGTGGGAAAGAGTCTTTTCAGCTTTGTGAAGGGAGTCAGACAAAGCTGTGGGAGCACTCCTCGCTGGTATAAAGTCAAATCTCAGAACTTGTGAGGGGCCAGCATTAGAAGATGCGTGGGGAGACTGCATGGATAGATATGCTGCCCGGGATGTTTGTGTTCTTTTAAGAAAAGAACAACTAGTGCTGCATTTTTCTCTGATGTGTCCCTCATCCTGGCATAACAGTCAGCGAGTATGTGGGTTGTTTGTTGGCATTGGCACCCAATTGGAGGGGCAAATGTTTAAAGCATGAGGACTTTTGTCTTTTAAAGCCAGTACCAAGCATCTCAGGCCTTGAAAAACAAAGATAGGGACAAAAAATGCAAAATAACACAAAACTACTTACTAACTATCCTAATCTAACTATTTACATTAGTGAACTACCATTTGCCAAATAAAAGATGTGAAAAAGCTCACGAGAAAAACCATAAGCAAAGTGCATGAGGACCTCCAACTCTTAGCCATGGAAGATGAGACGGAACTGAGGGAAGGTCAGGGCAGTTCCAGCCTTTAAACCCACAGCTGAAGGCACCGGTAAGCACAGGGTACTACTAGTGAAAGCTCTCCAACTCAAGTGCACTGGATGTGCACATACCTAAGTAGAACAGACATGTGCAATCACTTGAAGAAGAACCTATCTTTTCTGGCAAGAGATCAACCCAGAAAGAGATCCAACTCTTGCCCATCAGTGGGTGTCAATAATAAGGAATGTTTACAACACCCACATATTTATCTTTATCACAATGTTTGAAATATTTACCTATATTTAGAATGCTTCCTCAGATACCTTGGTAAATTTAACTACCACGGGGGGTAAATGTGCAGTTTTCAATGGTGTCCACTGTACACAGTATATAGCAAAACTTACATTTGTGAAACATTTTCCCAAAGTTAGAACAGAACTCCTATAATATTAATGGGAGCTATGAGTACACAAGAACTGGAAAACAGACACCTATATCATTGACAAAACTGTAGGCAAGTATATTCCTGCAGTTAATAATCTGTAAATAACCATAAGAAAGGCAAGAAATTTAAGGATCAGGTACATATAAAAGCTTTTGCACAAGTTGTGAAATTTGTTATTATTTTCCTAACAAACTCTACCATTCACCAAATAAAGCCAAATCATACAGTTCTTTGTCAGTCAAAACTCTCACTGAAGTCCAAGGGGTTCTGAATACGTAAAAATGATGAGATCGTGCCCTGAATAAATTACAGATAACAATGTTACTTACCTCTAAACCTTCAATTTTTGTCATGAAGTCTACAAAATCTACATCAAATTCGGTTTTTCGTGGGTCGAGAATATCGTATTGTTTCTTTTGAACACTCTGGTAGATATTTTTGAACTTTATTGCCAAAATATCTATCCCTTCAATTGTAGACATACTAAGTGCAGAAAATGTTTGTACTACAGTGATCATCTCTGTAATCTGAAATAAAGAAATATTTTTCACACTCAAATCAAATTATGAATTTATTTCAATTCATTTAGTTCACTTGTGGTGCTTCTTGTTGACAAAGGAATAATTACATCCTGGGCTAAACAGACTAGACTGAGACCAATGGCCAGTCTGCTCTGATTAGTTATTTTACTCAGAATTCCTCATCAAAATACTCACAACAAAACATTGCTCCCTCAACTTCTTACCCCAATCCTCACCATCACTCAACCTAATCTAAATTGTTTCAATATTTTTGCTCTGTTTTTCTTGGTATCTTGAGGAAGTTTTATCCACAGTTAACTTTTACATTAAATTACATTTAATATCTGAGTGATAGGGTGGGAAATGGCTCAAAAGTTGAAGTACCAACGTTTAAGATATATAAATGGGAATTTCCAAGCACAACAGACAGACCATAAGAACTAGTATATGCACTGTATGATTACCAAGGAAAAACACACCAGTGAATCTGAAAACCCCTGAACACTGTTAGTTATATAATGGTATTGTCCAAAGGCACCAGTCTGGATTAAGAGTCCTTTGTGCTAGGAGTCAGACAAATACATGGGTAGATATGGTCCCAGGCCCAAAGAGTTAAAATCAAATTAAAGACAAGATACCACAAATGAACAAAAAACAAACATGAAGGAAAGGAAAGGGAGGAAGAGAATAACAGTTATATCATCATACTCTAATATGAGCTTCCTAACAAATGGGCCAATTCGATGGTTCTGAATCACTTACTTTTTTTTTTTAATCTTTCTATAGACTATTCGCAATCTCCCCTCTCCTTGGCATTCTTTGTTGTTGTTTTTTAATGTAAACTATATCTGCAATTGATTCAGATTAGTAAATTTTGTGCTGTAAATTACAGTGGCTAAAAGGAAAAAAGGTATAATTTTTTCATTGTGGGATGAATCAAAGGAAGTCTTTTGACAAAGCAAGAGGAATTATTTCTTTAGTGGGAATGAAGGCTCTACTAAAAGAACAGCAATTACAGGTACTAAAAAATAGTCCACATATGAAGACATCGGTAAAATTGTGCTGTTATTTTCAGTTCAGATTGTTTCCAAATAGTATGACATGACATCTTAGACACTGTCTTTGGCAGAAGAGTTTTATAAGCTGTGGTTGCTCCTCTTGGTAGCTTTACCAAGGGAACCAAATATTCTATCCTATTTAGGTTTTGTTTGGTTGATTGGTTTTCTACCTCACCCATCTTTGTGGTTCCTGAGAGTCATCCAGTGGTGCTGTAAGCAATGTGACAAGCATCTATCATATGTTTTTTCCCCTCCATTCCTTTCGCCAGGGGACAATTATCTATGATTTTCTCTTACTATAGTTTTATTCTTTTTATTTATTTACAATTTGCAGTGTGCTTTTATTTGGAAACACAAGGCTGAAGAAGTATGCAAAAGTTCTTTAACATCCTCTTGATGAAATGTATTTTCAAGCCCTTCTCCCATGTTTAATACATGGTAGTCATTTTATTCTAAGTACTTCCTGATAATCAAAAAGACAATAGGATTCAGGCCCATCTACCTTTGTTCAATATCTCTTTCTCTGTCTTGGATTCTATACTGTGCTCATTATTGTGACATCTGAGCATCTCCTCTGTGTCTGATACCTCAGATTTTATCTGGTCAAGGAAAAGTTATAAAACAGTGTCTCAAGGAAGCATTCAGAAGATGGCTGGCTATGTGCTCTTAATAGTCACTGCAAGAATACATGTACATCAGGATGCATCTCAAACAGAGAATTTAGCTCAGATTTCAAATGGTGAAATGAAACTACCAATTCTGTGTTCAATACCACCAACTGCATGCACACAATCCTGTGAGATTCTGGCATTGACACCTGTGATGAAGTGTACATAACCAGCACTAATGTAGGCGGTTAAGCTGTTGATGGCTTACAAAAGGAACTAGGCAGAGGCTTGCTCTGCTTTGGAGAAGATATTCAACCCTTTTACTAGAAATGGAGTGTCCCCATGTGGTCTCTTTAGGAGAAGGATATAAAGAAGTAGCAGTGAGGATTAAGGGAAGGGCCAAGAACAGAAGTGGAAGCTCCTTCTCTCACTCTCCTCATTTTCCCAGGCCATAGAAGCAATAGTTGAGAAGCTCCTAGATCAAACCCAAACAAGGACATAAAAAAGAACTGGAAAACTGACCATCTTGCTATGAAGGGGTGTACCACCCCTTCAAGAATCAGCCTGGCGCTCACCAACAGAACAGTCTGGGCTCAATTACTCTCTGCTCTGCCCTAGTGACCTATTTAAAAAGGAAGAGAAAGAAAGCTGAGTATAGGGGAGCAGACTAGAAGTTGAACACCCTGCAGGAGGTGGAAATCTCCCTTCAACTCTGGAAGATTAGCCTGACCAGACATACAGATTGTGTTTTGGACTTTTAGTTTGGGAGATCTGAACTTGAGTCCTGAGGTAAGGGACTTTCATTTGTTATCACATGTAATCCTTCCCTGGGGCTTCATTAAAGGAGTTAATGATGACTTTGGTCTGGTTTCTCATTGTCCTGATTGGTGCATGTAGATTGGTTGACATCCAGTTGGTAAAAAGTAAGGTGAGGCTAACCTACAGTGCCACTTCTGGCTAAAAAGGCGGAATTTAGGGTGGCTCATGTTGGAAACCATGATGGGGATAGTTAGGCCTAGTGGTCAGAGCCATGGCAGTCATGTCTAGCGGTAGGAGCCAGGGGTCAGCACTGGAATCAGGAGTCCAGAGCAGAGTTGGAACAAGACCAGAGCAAGAGCAAGGCTGGAGCAGGCTAAGGCTTGGGGACTCTATTGGCCCTAGCAGGCAGAAAAAAGTTCCAAGCCCTGAAGTGACAATGAGCAGACTGAGCTGCTGTTCCATCTGTGAAGCTTATATACCTTCCCTGAGTCACCAGATCAGTTCTTGGCTTGTGGATTGGTTGGAGCCTAACACAGGAGTAACTCATCACGTTACAGCTCAGCCCCTTTACACTTGCTTATGAATAACTCTACTGCTTATAAAAGATTCTGTAATTTAAAGACACTTTCTCTCCCCACTGAAGCACGTTAGTCTTTGGCCTTGTCTACGCAGCTTTTGCTGACAAAACAAGAGAGGTGTACACACTAGAAACTACTTTTGGCGACAAAACTTTGGTGTTTTGCCTACAAAATAAAACCAACTCAATGAAAAGCACAAAGTTTTTTGCCACAAAATTAAAGTGATAAAGCATTAGTGTAGATGCTGCTGTTTGTTTTGTCAACATAACTGGCTTCCACCAGTATCCCGCAATGCCTGCCCTGAGGGCTCTGCTCACTGTTTTGATCTCTGCTGCCCTGCAGGCATGCACCGCTCCCCTTTCAAAGCTCCGGGAAGTATCTGACAGCTGAGCTTGCAGATCATTAATGTGGAATGCTCCTGTTCTGCCCTGCATTAGGACAGAAGGGGAAGGCAGACTGCTGCTGCAGGGAGTGAGGGGCAGGGAGTGAGGGGCAGGGAGGGGACAGACTGCTGTGCTGCTTTGACATTCCTCAGCATGGAGCGCTCACAGATCTGCGCAGGATGCCGCTCCTGGCAGCTGAGGGGGCTGTGGGAGAACTCTTAGGGAATCACAGAACCATAGGCAGGCAGAGAGGGCTGCTTCGGGAGAAACTGCTGTGCTGAGCAGAGCTGGGGGCTGATGGGGGGGGTTCCCCCTCCCCCTGCCAACCGGTCAGCCTGCTGTCTCCCCCACCCCAGACACACCACTCTCCTCTCTCCCCCCACTTCAGTTGAAAAGCGTCTGACAATCTATTAGGGTGCACATGGAACCGAAGGGATTAAGAAACCTGCATCATGTGATGCTGTACCTGTCCCACAAGGCGTTGCAAACCCTTCCTAAAGCACCCTGCGGACAGTTGCACAGTGGGATACCTACCACAGCGCACGGCTATCAATGCAAGAGCTGCTAGTGTGGATGCACTCTGCCGACACAAGGAGCATAGTGTAGACATGCAACAGCGGTTTTAATTAAAGCGGCATAACTTTTGCTGACAAAACTTTGTAGTGTAGACAAGCAAAACTTTGTAGTGTAGACAACTTTTCTTTGTTTTTGGGATAGGCTTCAATTTTTAGTCTCCAGTCATACTCAGACATTGGGTCAGGATAGAGAAACATTTTCCACAGAGGTACATATGTCTTAAGTAATAGGAGACACTATTTTATTTAGTTGTTTTCTATTTCCCACATCCCTCTTCCTGTTTCTTGTACCTATGGCCTTGGGTTACACGTGTACTGCACTACATGGGTTTATGGAAAGAAAGAAAGAAAGAAAGAAAGAAAGAAAGAAAGAGTCGAAGTTACTGACTCTGCCAGGATTCCCAGGGCATCCTTTGTTCTCTGATTTATTTTTTAGATTGGACTGTCCTCACAGCAGAGACTAGTAATCATTTGTGCTCATCACTAAGCACATTGTCAGTGCTTTAAAAACAGTACTAACAAAAAGGCTCTGTGACCCTTTAAGTGAAAAGTTTTGAAGAAGTTCTCTAGAATTACCATGCCAATCTCTTCATTTTACAAGATGTTCTAAGACCAGCTATGCCCCAATGATGTCTACCCTCTTTGCAAAGGAGAATAGAAATATGTCCTCCTTGGTTGCAAGAGGCTTAGGCTTGGTCTACACTTACCCCCCAAGTCGAAGTAAGGTACGCAAATTCAGCTACGTGAATAACGTAGCTGAATTCGACATACCTTACTTCGAACTTACCGCGGTTCAGACGCGGTCCACACGCGGCAGGCAGGCTCCCCGTCGACTCCGCGGTACTCCTCTCGTCTAGCTGGAGTACCGCAGTCGACGGCGAGCACTTCCTGGTTCGACTTATCGCGTCCAGACCAGACGCGATAAATCGAACCCGGAACTTCGATTGCCAGCCGTCGAACTACCCGGTAAGTGTAGACATACCCTTAGATCCAATCACTGCCTAGCTGTTCAACATATTGGGAGCATTTGGGTCTGGAGTCTTTCTTGATTTAATCAGAGGATCTCAGCTGACATTTGCAGGTAGCAATGATGGTGGAATCATAGGGTTAGAAGGGACTGCAAGGCTCATCTAGTCTAACCCCCACATAAACTGAGGAAGAGTTCACCAGCTGATCATCTTATACAGGTAGCCCATTCACTACGATTTTCAAGCTCAATTGCTTTGCTTTCAAGACACAGAATACCAATTGATCTGAGACTAAGGACCACTTTGATCCACCTGGGGTTACTTCATGACCCTTGGACCCAGTATATGAAAGTCTCCAGCCTGGGTTTCTTAGAGAATTCTTTAAATGCTTCTTTCTGATTTTGTTCTGTGCAAGTGGAATCAATTTGGAGGAACTGATCCTAAATTGATTTTGTAAATGCACTGATTAATGCTGAAGACTCATGCACAAGAGTTTGCCAGAGAGCGCTGAAGATAAAAGGCTGTCAAAAGGCCACCTGAATGGAGCTAATCCACCACTCTCCCTTTCCACTACAAATCCCTCTGAAAATCTCACTTCTACAAAACCCACAGGAAGAGAATAACAAAAACAAACAAACAAAACCACACAAACAACCCTCCCTTTGGGTTTCCCAGTCTTCACTTCTCCATTATAATTTTTGTTTTTTTTCCAGTTTGTTCCAAAGCCCATTAAATTAACAGGATTCTTTCCATTCACTTTAATGGGGTTTGGATAGATTATAAACTCTTTAGGATACGTGTTATCTTAATTTTTTGTCATGCACAACACAAATAATGCTATGGGAGCTTAATAAATAAACACATTAATAATAAAAACCATCATGTTTTGAAGATTTGAAGTATAAGGTGTAATAATCTTTGGGTAAAAAAAGCCTTATGTATTCTGGCTAAATGTAAATCTAGTATTTTTTTCCCACTGCTCATCTAACTTAGGCTTTGTCTACACTGGAACTTCGTCAGCAAAACTTTTGTCATTCAGGGGTGCTAAAAAAACACACACCCCGAATGACAAAAGTTTTACTGACAAAAAGCGCCGGTGTGAAAAGCACTTTGTCAGCAGGAGTGATCTCCTGCCAACAAAGCCACTGCCGCTTGTGCCGGGTGGAAGTTTTTTGTTGGCAAGAGAGCTTTCTCCTAATGACAATCAGCAGCTACACTGCGTGCCTTTTAGCGGCATGGCTGTAGTGGCACAGCCGTATCACTAAAAGCTGCATAGTGTAGACAAAGTTTTAGGTTCAGATTAATTGATTTTTCTGAACCCTTTTAAAAAATTGAATTTTAGGCTGAGACCAAGCATAGAAAGCCAAACACAGAATTTTTTAACAAGTTATGAGCAAATGAAAAAAGTGAGTTGCAACTCTTAACTACAGCTTTCATTATTTATGAAAGTCATAATAATTTGTTGGTCTAAGAAATTAAGAGAAATGCTGTATTTATCCAAAAACAACAACTACATTTAAAAAAAAGCTTTCTTCATATTGAAATAAGAATACAGCCCACTAAGCAATTCTTTAGTCAATCTTCAAAAATTCTCATTAAAGGCATGCACACTTACATTTTTTAATTTTTAAAATAAAAACAGAAATGTTACTTACTTTTTCTAGCCTTTTACAAAACGCTTCAAATTTGCCAAAAATATACATCTCTGATACTTCAAATGTCTTTTCCCCTAGAGCTTCCAAAATCTGTTTCCTTGTTTTATGAAAGCATTTTTGATATTCTTTAAATAAAAAAATGCAGTCCTAAAAAAGTTGAGAAACAAATGCAATAACTATCAGATGAAAAGAAACATGCAATATTTCTTATGCACAAAAAAATCTGTTGTTTCTGTTGGCTGTTCTGTATTTTAGAAAATGGTATTTTTGTTTTAGTCCACATTATCATTTTGATATTGAAACAGAATTTTGCAACCAGACGTGTGGCCTATTCCTTGTGTCCTGCACTTACATGGAGAAATTCCTCTTATTTAGCACTTACTATTCTCATTTCAAAAAGAAGGAAGTGAAGAGGAGAAAGTGTGACATATTATGATGTCTAGGTGAAAAACCAAACTAATAATGTTAGATCGATGACCAATAAGGATTTCTGTATTTGTCTTACTTACTTTATGATTAAGAATAATTGACTCAAAACTATCGCTGCAGGGAGCTAATCCTTACAAAATCCCATATCAGGGTTACCCTTGAACTTCTCAGATCCTTCGGATATTTTTTCTTACACATGCTAGATATGTCTTGTCTTAGGTCTGATCCAGCAAAAATTTACACATGCTTAACTTTCCACACTGAATAGTTCTACTGATTTCTCCTTCCCTCTTGCTGAAGTATTAAGTATTATTCAAGGTCCCTAAAATTAAGCATGTTTGTAAGTCTTTGCGGGATCAGGGCCCTAGATTGTAAACCCTTCAGAGAAGAGGCTTTTATCATGTGGTTGTATAGCACCTAACAAAAGGGGGTGCTAAGGATGGCTGGGGGGCCTTGAAGCCCTACTGACCTAATAAAAATAATTAGTAATAATATGTCAACAAGGGGGGAAAGATAGCTCAGTGGTTTGAGCACTGGCCTGCTCAAACCCAGGGTTGTGAGTTCAATCCTTGAAGGGGCCCCTTAGGGATCAGGGCAAAAATCTGTCTGGGGATTAGTCCTGCTTTGAGCAGGAGGTTGGATTAGATGACCTCCTGAGGTCCCTTCCAACCCTGATGTTCTATGATTCTAAGACAAGAAGTTGTATGAGAAAGATGAAATAAACAATTTTGACACAGTGGCTGTATCAAGAAGAAGCCAAAGCAGAAAACAGTACTTCCTATAAGCATCCTATTAGCACTGTGTGGTTAAAACTAGCTATGCCAATATGAGCATTTCCAGTTTAAAATGTAGAGGAAAAAGGTTGAAGACAACTAGGCAGCAGCTCTTTAAAATATTATACCTAATGTAATAACCCTGTCTTGTCTGTCCAGGAGTAGAATTCCACAGAAAAACCACTGAAGTACATGTTGAACTGCAAGCACATGTAGCAGATGATACTAAACTGCTAAAGATAGTTAAGTCCAAAGCAGACTGTGAAGAACTTCAAAAAGATCTCACAAAACTAAGTGATTGGGCAACAAAATGGCAAATGAAATTTAATGTGGATAAATGTAAAGTAATGCACATTGGAAAAAATAACCCCAACTATACATACAATATGATGGGGGCTAATTTAGCTACAACAAGTCAGGAAAAAGATCTTGGAGTCATCGTGGATAGTTCTCTGAAAATGTCCACGCAGTGTGCAGAGGCGGTCAAAAAAGCAAACAGGATGTTAGGAATCATTAAAAAGGGGATAGAGAATAAGACTGAGAATATATTATTGCCCTTATATAAATCGATGGTACGCCCTCATCTCGAATACTGCGTACAGATGTGGTCTCCTCATCTCAAAAAAGATATACTGGCACTAGAAAAGGTTCAGAAAAGGGTAACTAAAATGATTAAGGGTTTGGAACAGGTCCCATATGAGGAGAGATTAAAGAGGCTAGGACTCTTCAGCTTGGAAAAGAGGAGACTAAGGGGGGATATGATAGAGGTATATAAAATCGTGAGTGATGTGGAGAAAGTGGATAAGGAAAAGTTATTTACTTATTCCCATAATACAAGAACTAGGGGTCATCAAATGAAATTAATAGGCAGCAGGTTTAAAACAAATAAAAGGAAGTTCTTCTTCATGCAGCGCACAGTCAACTTGTGGAATTCCTTACCTGAGGAGGTTGTGAAGGCTAGGACTATAACAGAGTTTAAAAGAGAACTGGATAAATTCATGGTGGTTAAGTCCATTAATGGCTATTAGCCAGGACGGGTAAGGAATGGTGTCCCTAGCCTCTGTCTGTCAGAGGGTGGAGATGGATGGCAGGAGAGAGATCACTTGATCATTGCCTGTTAGGTTCACTCCCTCTGGGGCACCTGGCATTGGCCACTGTCGGTAGACAGGATACTGGGCTAGATGGACCTTTGGTCTGACCCGGTACGGCCTTTCTTATGTTCTTATGTTATGTTCTTGTGTTTAAGTGGTTTGCTGAATTGGGGCCTTAATTAGTGCACCAGTTCAGCTGATGTAACTAACAAAACAAACCAGCCTTCAATCAAAATGTTCAAGCTTTTATTCTCTAGAATGTTTTATAATAGATGCTTTATGTTAAATCAATACAAACCCTTAAAGCACTCTGTTGGTCATCTCCACCAATTTAAAGAAGCAAAAACAAATTTATCAGTAGCCCTTGCTTAGGTCTTAAGTGACAACAGTCAAATCATAGTCTAAAGCCATGTCAACACTAGCAAGCTTAGAGCGCACAGCTGTACTAATGCAGCTGTGCCACTGTAAAATCACTTGTGTAGCTGCTCTATGTTGGCAGGAAAGAGCTCTCCTGTCTACATAACAAAACCATGTCCATGAGCGGTGGTAGCTATGTCAGTGGGAGAAGCTTTCCAACCAACATAGTGGTGTCCACACCAGCACATCTCTCGGTGTAACTTATGTAGCTCAAGAGGATGTTCTTTACACACCCCTGAGTGACATAAGTTATACTGACAAAAGTGGTAGTGTAGACATGGCCAAAGTCCCATGTCGTCCAGAATTCCATGGAATTTGTTATAGAAGTCATGCCTTCTGCAGAAAGCTGCTCCAGGATCTCGGCTTTCATTTTAAAAAACTGTGTTTCTAGGCTTTGTGGTTGCAAAGAAAAGCTTGAAAATGTGATCCAAATGTAAATCAAAGTACTGATGTCTTCCTGAGTTGTCATACTGCCTGAAAACATAGCTCAGAATGTCTGAAATGCACCATTAAATTAATGTGTTGTTAATGCTGAAACCTAAAGATAACAGTCTGCAGTATACTGAAAATGGGGACGGCAACGTAAAATAAATGGAAATTTAATACTAAAATAAATAACCTAGGAGCTACATTATTTTATTATTCATTTTCATATTTAATTCTCTAAAACATCAATTTTAAAAATTGTTCTTAAGCAGCTGCAGAATTTTCAACATAGTGCTACAGAATATAGGATCTAGCTGCAGAATTTAGGCCAAGCTTGCAAGTGATGGGACCTTCAACACAGCCATTTTGAATTTGTTTTCAATTTAGCTTATGTGAGGCACAATATCATGTTTAAGTCCAGATATTACCACTATGTTCCCTACATCCACTAATGTTATAATTCAATCAAAACATACACTCCGTGATTAGAAGAAATTATTTTATTTCTCATAGTTCCATTATCCTCCAAGTGTTTACAGATGGAAAAATATTTGTGCTTTATTTTCAATCCATTATGTTTACCAATCAGTAATTTCCAGAATCCCTCTTTCACCACTCTTCCGTCCTTTTTTAATATATTAATAAGACATTTGTGGAGGGGGAGGTTCCCCCAGTTCTTTGGTACATGACATATCCCTTGTTTTCAATACATCCCTGGTTTCCCATTATTTTTAAAAAACTATACAGGTAGTCATTAAGGGACAGATTGCAAGCCATCTTAGCACACGTTGACAGCAAAGCAGATATTTAAACAGGAAGTGGAAATGGTTGGGGCTCCCAGAAGAAAAGACAAATTACCTTTTTTAATTTTCGTGCTCCTCCCAGTCAAAGGAAGAACTTAGACAGTCGCTCACTAGAGCCAAATCAACAGAAAATATGTAAGAACCTGAAAGCAGATTGCTTCATCTCTGCCTGAGGTTTGCATTCGGCTTGAAAAGGCTCTCTGATAAGACTTTTTGATTTCTTGTCTTTGTTTATAAGGTCCAAAAGAAGCCTGCCAGGGTGTTGCAGTAGACTTTTTCAGTGACAACAATGTGAGGGAAGCCTGGGTCCATATCCTTAGAAAGAGGCTACAGCATTAAAGGATGTTATAAATGAAGGCTGGAGCCTTTAAAGAGATAATATTATAATCTTCCTTTGTGACATTTATTATCAAGACTGACACTACAGCTTTGTCCCAGATTTGTACACTTAGAATTACAAAATTTGTGGCGGGAGGAAACATAGCAAAATATTTGGGTTTCAGTAAAGCATTTCATGTTTCTTACAAAATGTCACTCACAAAACTAATTTAAACTGACCTGCACATGATCATTGTCATGTGAAAGAAACAGATATGTACCTCTACAATAACCATTGTTCTTCAAGATGTCTTGGGCATACATACATTCCACTATAGGTGTATGTGTGTGCCCCAAATACTTGAGTCAGAGACTTTTATAAGCAGTATTGTTGGGGCACTGCATGCACCTATGATGTCCTTGTGTATGCAGCCAAGGGCATTAAAAAAAACCTCCTCAGTTCCTTTGCATCAGAAATATGACAACACTTCCAAACTAGAAGAGAAGGAGAGAGGGTCATGGAATGTATGGGCTTGTCTTCTCTACCGGGAGATCGACGCTGCTGCAATCAATGCAGCAGGTATCGATTTAGCAGGTCTAGTGAAGACCTGCTAACTCGATGGCAGAGTGTTCTCCAGTCGATTCCAGTACTCCAGCTCCCTGAGAAGGGTAAGGTAAGTCGACTGGAGAGTGTCCCCCATTGATGCAGAGCAGTGAAGATACCGGGGTAAGTCGACCTAAGCTACATTGACTCCAGTTATGTTATTCACATAGCTGGAGTAGAGTAACTTAGGTTGACTTACCCCGGTAGTGAAGACAAGCCCTATGTGTGCACAAACATATGCTGAAGAACAGCAGCTACTGTAGAGGTAAGTAACTGTTTTTTCTTCTTTGAATGATTGTGCACATATACATTTCACTGTGGGTTTCTTTACAGGCAATGGGACTTCGGAGCTACTTGAACAAGGAATGAAGTACAGACTTACCAAAGTCCACATCCATTCACAATGCCGGAGTTGATGGCATAATGTCTGGAGAAGGTATGTACTGATGACCATGTAGCCACTTTACAGATATCCACAATCAGTACATTATTTAGAAAGGCTGATGTGGTAACTTGAGCCCTTGTAGAGTGGGTAGTTATCTTTGTTGGAGAAGTTACGTTTGCCAATTTGTAACAGGATCTTATGCAAGAAGATATCTGAGCTGAGATTGCTTGCCCCTTCACTCTTTTTGTGTAGGGCACAAACAGTCTAGGAGACACTCTAAATGACTTGCCCCAGGGTGGCTTCCCCCACTCCCGGCAGGGAACGATGGGTGAGAAGCTCCTGGGGGTTTCCCCCGACTCCCAGTGGGGAACAGGAAGCAGAAGGGAGCGCAGTCCACTGGGAGCCCAGGAACCTATAGGGCAGCCAGGCACCTGGCAGGAAGCTGCCAGCAGAGCTGAGAGACTGGGCTCTCAGCTCCCCACGCTGCTCCTCTTAGGTCAGTGCAAGTGCTCCTGATGAGGATGTGCACCACCAACCCAAGGGGGCTGGTGGCTGTAAGTCGACCTAATATAGGTCAATTTAGGCTTGAAGTGTAGACATACCCTCATCTCCCAAAATGGAACTAGATCTCTGACAGGACAGTATACACAAACAAGCTCTTTAAGAAACCTCACTACCTCCAGGTGTGACAAAACTTACAAGCCTTTAATGGAAGGGTGAATGGCCAAGATGGTGGCTAAATGAACTCTAATGGAGCTAACTGAAAAGTCTTGTATACAAGATGTCCTGAATTTCGGCTCCAGTGGGACAAAGATGATGAGAGGCAGCCCAGATAGAAAAATCTCTTCCACTTAGCTAAGTATGTAGATCTCATAGAGTCCTTTCTGTTAATAAGAATGGTTTGGATCTCCTGAGAACAATTTTTTTTCCAAGGAGTCCAACCATATCTCAGCCAGACCATGAGATGCACGTTCTGTAGGCCAGGATGTAGTTTCTGATCTTGATTCTGAGACAAACATCCTTCAACCAATGGCAGTGTTATTGGAGATTGGATTGTGAGCTCTTGATGATCTATGTAGCGATACTGCCCTAGCCAAGCCAGAGCTATCAGTATTAATGTAGCGTGGTCTTATTTTAGTTTCCTTATCACCCTTGGAACCAAAGGAACCAGTTGAAAGCCATAGAGAAGATCCATTGACCAAGGAAGAAGGAAGATATCTGCTACTGAATCTGGACTCCAATCACCCTGAAACACACCTCTAACACTTTTTATTGAGGTTTGTTGCAAAGAGATCTACAGCAGGTGGTCTCCATTTCTAGAACATGATGGCCAATATGTCTATCTTCAAGGACCATTCATGGTGATAAATGACGTTTCTGCTTAAGGAATACACTGTGGTGTTTCTCATCCCAGCAGATGGAAGGCTTTCAGTGTAATACTCAGAGATGAATCGATTCTTCACATAAGTGACCCAACCTGGCTCTGCCTTGCCTGATCAGGTAAAACATGACAGTGGTATTGTTCATAAGTACCTGAGTTGTGTGCCTTTTGATTATGGCTAGGAACGCTTTGCTTGCATGAAATTTATCTCCTAGCTCTATGATTTGTATATATAGTGAAACTCCCCTGGGTGGACACCCCAGGCCTTGGTGGAGGCATCTGTGCCAACTGTCATTGCTGGTTCTGGAGGGGAGAAGGAAACTCCCTCACAGAAGTTTTTGGGGTCCATTCACCAATCTAGGGATGAAAGCACTCATGCAAGTACATAAATCAGCATGTCCAGAGAGTGTCTGCTCAGTTGTGGAGTGGAGCCAGGCCTCCATAGGCAGGATTATACCATTGTCCTGGGATTGGCTTTGAAGTTCTTGAAAAGTTGTGTGGGGGAAACATTAAGCTAGCCCTAATGGTCTAGGCTTTTCTGCTTGGCCTGGGCCCGCCCAGCGGCTAACAGGCCCACGAGCCTAAACCAAGCTAAGTGTTGTGCTCCCTGACAGTGGTGGTCAGAGGTTGAGACACAGGGAGGGAAGGGGGGCTGGAAAGGAGGAGGGTAAAAAGCCCCAGCAACAAGAATAATTTGCAATATGTGCCTACTGCTTTTGAAATATAATAACCACTTGTGTAAAGGGATAAGTGTAAAGCAATCATCTAAAATGAGTAACCATGCCTCCCCTTACCCCATTTGTGTAACCATGCCTCCCCCTACTCCATTTGTATGACTACCCCCATTGAGTAACTGTACCCTGTAAGGGGCAATTGTGTAATAAGCACCCCATAAAAGGTAAAGTTGTAACAGCGTTGGAAACCATCAAAAAGCCCTTAACTCAAATTGCACCCATCCTAGGCAAGGTTGCAAAAAAATGCTGGAAAGTACCAAAAGACCCTAACTCTCTTATTTCTAATAAGATCACTATTACTCAAGTATGTGTAATTTTAATTCCTAATATGGTTATCGTTACTTAACTGTGTGTAATTTGTTTGCGGTTTTAAGCTTTAAAAGTCTGTGTGTGCTTTGCATCGTGGGAGCAGTTCCTAATGGCTGCTACCCACAACGCGTTGGTGTGTATTCAATAAACGGGCCTCAGGCTTGAGTCTCTGAATTAAAATCAATGCATGGGTGACTTTTTCCACGACAGTTGACAATGGCCAGAAACCTGTCTCGAAATAAGTAAGCAGTCACTGTGGTAGCATCGAAGATGGCTTTTACAAATTCAGTCTTTTGGACTGGGATTAAAGTTGACTTTTCTGCATTTATTCTCAGTTCCAGATGAGCAAACAATAACTGGATTTGAATAATGCTGCTCACTACTTGCTCTTTTGACTGACCTCAAATCAGCCAGTCATCCAGCTAAGGAAAAACCTGGATACCAGAACACCAGCCTGCTCTGGGAATGAGGAAGTAGTGGGAATAAAACCCTTTCCCCCATGTTGTAGAGATACTTTCAATATAGTTCCCATACAGAGGAGAGACTGCACTTCCTGAAGCAGTCTTGTGAAAAGGGTCCCTGCGAAAGTTGGTGGAGGAGGGATTGGAACTGCATGACATATCCTTCTTAACCCATTTGTCTGGTGTTATGGAGGTGCAGGCACTGAGGAAGAGAGACAAATGGTTCTCAAAGGGAGTTAGTATGAAAGATACATAGTAACGGGTCAATTGTCATTGATGTGCCCATTAAATTGACTGCTTTGAAGAAGCTGACATGTGGTTAGAAGATCCTGCAGCTGCTTGCAACTCGAAGAGTTACTGCAACTCCTACAAGGGTCCATGTGTCTAGGCAGATAAATGGGTTATTTATACTCAAATTGAGATTTACAGTGTCCCTCTTTAGAGACAGAGAGTAGACTTCCAAAGAACATAATGTAGCCCTAGAGTCTTTTAGAATAAGCAAAGCATTGCAGTTTTTTCTTCAAAAAACAATTTAGATCTTCGAAAAGCAGATCTTCACCTGTGTTTTGAAATTCTCTAGGAATCCCTGAGGCCTGAAGCCAGGAGGAATGGCTTATAGATATGTCTGTGGCCACAGATTTAGAGGCCATGACTGCAGAGTCAATGTGGTTAAGTGACCCTCAGCTATGATGGCAAGAAATTGCTCCTTAAGTTCCTCAGGCAATTTATCTCCAAATTTTGAGATAGAGTTCCAATTAATAAACATATTTGCCAGAAGAGCCTGATAGTTTGAGACTCCCATTTGCTAACTGGCTGTTGTATAGGATTTCATGCCATACAGGTTTAACTTAATCAATTCTTTATCTTTTGGTTAGATTTTTGTCTGTGACTGTTTTGGTATGTTTATTCACAGCCATTAGAGCAGGAGAATACAAGGAAGGATGCATGACAGAACAATAACCCTCTTGGATGGGCACTTAGTAGCAACTGTCAGCCCTTTTTGATACCAGCAGGAGGGAGGACAGGGTCTGCCATAAAGTCTTAGCAGAATTGAGAAGAGTTTAATTGATAGGAAGAGCCACACCTTTTGGAGCCAAGGTTTACAGTATTTTCAGGAGTTTATGAGGGTTATCTTAAACAACCTTGGCCCATACCCATAATGTGGATGTCACCCACTTCATCAAATCCTGAAAAGTTTTAAAATCCACCAGAGGCAGCAAGTATGTTTCTGGTGTAATCACCTCATCTGGTGAGGATGATGAGATAAGAGGAAGTTGGTCAGTGGTGTCATCCTGTCTCTCGCCTCTTTCAAGATCTCTAAGTGGGACACCTGCTCAGCAGCCATCGGAGGTGCTTCCTATGTAGCAGAAGGTGGAGCAGAGCATGGTGATTTGGATATGAATCAAGAGGCAGACACCAAGCTCATATCTTGAGAGGCATCCTGTGGCCCAGTAGGGTCAGGATGAGAAGTTATAGGGAATCACAGACCAAGGTGATGAACACTAGGCAGAGAAGTCTCTAGATGAATCTCAGTCTTGTCTGAAGGCACATGGGAGCAGTGGACAAGTATCATGTCCTTGCAGTATATCCATGTGATGACTGAGCCGGTGAGTAGCAAGATCTAAATGACATAACAGGTGAAACTGGCCTGCTGCTGCTGGAGTTAGATGAAGATATATTACAGTTCTCTGGAAATTTTGGAGCAGTAGCAGTTTGAGTAAAGGGAGGTAGAAATGTGTGGTACCAGAGATGTAGACAGAAATGTTGTCAGCACCATCATCAGTACTGGAGCCAATGTAGCAAGTACTGATGCAGAAGTAGTTGCCAGTACCAATGACTGTTGAGGAGCATGCAATGGTGGGGGAACCATAAAAGGTATAGTGAGACTACATTCGCTGACATCATTACTGCAACCAATACTGACTGCAGTGGCGAGTCTGGTACTCAGAGACATATTAAATCCTTATCAACTAAGAAAGCTTGAAGATGGTAGGTATAGAGGTAGAATGAAGTGCCCGCAAGTCAGAGTAGATGGTATTGGTGCTGAAATACACAATGCTGATCTCGACAGTGCTGAAGAATTAAATAGCGGAATCGACAGGATCATGTGAGATGAAGAAGGTGCCAGTCTCAAAAGCACCAGAGACATTAGTGCCAGATCTGACAGTGCCACCTCTAACAGTACCAGAGGTCATCGTTGTTCTTATGTTCCCCCCAAGTCCACCAGAGAACTTATAGTTCTGTCTGATGTCTCACCTTTGAGAGCTGAAAAGGAAAACTTCTTTGGTCTTGAGTCTGACTCAGAGGAAATAGCAAGCATCTTTGGTTTCAAGGAAGCATCAGGGGACAAAGATAACCATCTCTTTTCCCCAGTCTCTCCCTTATATGCAGAAGAGGTAGCTGAAAGGTCACTCTTTACGGGGTGGCAGAGATTTCAGCTCTCATGAACAAAGTCATTAGATTCTGAGGAGGGGCACAGTGCCTTCTCTAACAGGTGCTCCATGAGATGAATCTCTCTCATTCTTCGTCCTTGACAGAAAAGACTTACAATTGGAGCACTTATCTTTAACATGTCCCTCTCCTAAAGAAAACAAGCAACTTATTGCCCATCAGTTGCGGGCATTACTTTACAATTTGAAACCTGAAGATCTCTGCATTGTAAACAGAGAGACTCCAGGAGCAACACTCAGGAGGAAAAATGAAAATAATAATATAATTAATTAATTAACACTAAACTAATATTAACTATTAACAGTATCTACAATTATATACAATTTCAACATGTAAAGCTGGCTAGAAAAGACAAAGCTCAAAAAGCAGTGGGGATCTCCAGTACTTGCCATGGGCAGTAAGAAAGAATGAGAGGGAGTCAGGGTAGCCCTGCCCTTTATGCCCTCTGCTGCATCACAAGGACATCCAGGGCACATCCACTACCCCAATGGTATTACTAGAAAAAGTCTCTGACTCAAGTGCATTGGGTACACATACACCTAAAATGGAATGTACATGTGCACAGGCACTCAAAGGAGAGTAAAACCTAGCTGAAGAATTAGAATTATTTAAGTAATGATAAAGAGCAATGAAAATTGAAGTGGAGTGGAGTACTATTAGGTCCCACCTCATTAAATACTCATCATTGATCAAGAAAAGGGGATCAACAGAAGATAAAGGGAAATTCCGGTCTTAACCTGCAAACTGGTTTTCTACATAGGACAAACTTATATTATTATCATGAAACAGGTAGCCCAACCCTCTGGTTGCTAAATTTTGGTGCCCTGCATAGTCCCTCCACCCCCACACATATGCACACTCCCTCTCTCAACCTTTAAGTTCTTTGACTCCTCCCCTTCCTTCCCTCCTCACCGGGTTCTCACCGAATCCTTTTGCTTCTCCCACTAACATTTCTAAAATGTCTGCTTAGTCTGACAAAACTCTGGTTCATGCTATATAGTTTTCTCATCAAAACCATTGACCATCTCCTCTCCAATCTACCCAACATTCAACAGCAAAAGTAATCTTACTTTCCTGCTGCTCTTACCATGTCATTCACTTTCTAATATACTTTTACTGGCTTCTTGTCTCTTTCTACATAAAATCAGAATTCCTCATCATTTTTAAAACTCTCCCTTTACCTACATCTCATTATCACCTATCACCCCAGCACTCTGCCCATTCTTGCTTCATTCCTCTGTTTGT
The DNA here is from genome assembly GCF_002925995.2 of Terrapene triunguis. Lineage (NCBI taxonomy): Eukaryota > Metazoa > Chordata > Testudines > Emydidae > Terrapene > Terrapene triunguis. Next base: position 4,930,052 of record NW_020664436.1, read on the forward strand.
ACACTGCTGTCACTCTCGCCTTTGTGCCTTATCTCGTACTGCTCCTGATTCCTGGAATAACATTCCTCCTCCTGTATACTATCCTGTCCCTCTAAATCCTCTCGACTGACATGGCTCTGGTAGTTACTCATTCTGTGCTACTCTCAACTTCTATTTAAAAATATCAGAATTTCTATGATTAGCTCCCTATGCTGTAATGACTTATTTTTACTTGTTTTAAATATCATTCTTTTTCCTTTGTCAGTTGCTTTCATGTTATTTGACTCACTACCTTAGACTGAACACTCTAGATAGTGGGACTGTCTCTTTTTTAAATCCTACAGTATTATATGTTTATTTTAACAGTAATAAATCAGCTTTGAATAATGTATTTAATATGAAATCTGAAAAACTTTATAATACAAAGCAATGCATACTTTTATAATAAAAATGATGGACTTTAGGGCAGTCCTACAAGCAGGTGCTTACTAGATTAAATAAAAACCCAGATCAGAAGGTGATCTGAAGCAGTGAAAACAACAAAATACCACTATACAAACCTGAATTTTTTTAATTACTACAGGTGTATCCTGGTCCCATACACGAGATAAACCACCATCAGTAATATATGCCTTACATGCTGTAACCATTTGATTTGTAACCTAGTACATATAAATGAAAAACAAACTTTGTTAATGATCTCCAAAATTTTGTTTTTATTACACCTTGAAAAAAACAAATTATATACCTGCAATTGGAACTTTTCAATCACATTTACATAAAATGTCCTAACATATGTGATTTAAGGACAACAGTACAGTATTTTAGATACTTCTAGATCCTGATATAATATTTGAACAAGTCTCAGGCATAAAAGGAAAAGATGTTTGCTCATAATTCTGCTTCTCAAGAGAACACTCTAACAGGATTCTCACTCCTGGATCTTAGTTTCCCACCATGAGACAAGCAGAATTACCAAAGTTCTGAGAATTTTTACCCATGTGGTAGTTGTGGAGTACGTGAGCCAGGACCTCCACTAGAAGTCATAAATCATTCCCACAGGTGTGTTTATCTATCTACACACACCATACCCACACCCACACATATGTGTAAAATATATAGATACTCACAGAATGTCACTAGCAAAAACTCAAGAACAGAAGACACCATGTTTGTTGTATATTTTAAACATACATACACAGAGGCTACCCAGTGTTCCAACTAGAAATGGCTGCATCTGTGGGTGCAGGGTGCATCCATGGGTGAAGGGCAATGTCCTGAGAAAACAAATGTGATGTCTTCTCTGCTTGAGTTTTGGCTAGTAAAACTCAGAAGTTCTGGATGGAGTGTTCTAGGCCACTACCTGTTTAGAGAGACTAGAAGCCAGGGCTCTGGGTCTCCACAAAGAAAGAGTTTGAGAAAAGTTTTGGAATAACCCTGTGAACGAACCTGGGAAAAGCCCTAGAGAGTCTGTAATGTATCCTGACAAGGGGGTATCATTTGGCCAGACATAGACAAGTTCTGAGAGAGAAGTTAGAGGACAGTAGCAGACCTATAGGATAAGAAGTAGAGAGCATTCATGCTTGGACCTGCCACCTATTTTGTCCATCATAGAGTTCTTGGAAAAAGGAGGGTAGGAACTCCACTTTTACTCTGCTTCAGTTCCTTCTCTTTTTGCATGTTCAATAGTATTTGCGGAGCAAGGTACTACTAAATATAAAGATGACATAATCTAGACCTTTGTGAGACTATATAAAATACTATGAGAAACAAATTGCAATTGCAATGCCTGATGTTTTCTTTATGCTTGATTTGTTTTATAGCATGAAAACAGAAGTGTTATATATTTAGTAGTGGGCATCACAGCTTTATAAAATCCTTACCACTTTTCACCAAGATATCCTGCTGATTGAAGTAAAACAAGAGTTTCTGCAATGTCATATTCAGAGCTGTTTGCTTTCATCACAGTTTATATAAATGAAGCCTGGATATTAATGTGCTTACCTTTATAAACAATGATGTCATTCTCTCTGAAGTATTGTAATACCTTGAAACACTGTGAATCATTCTTATAGCATTAATTAAATTTTGTATTCCATGTGCCATAGACACCTAAAATAAAGAAATTTTTAAGAAAATTATGTGAGCTTCTTCCCCTTACCAAGTTTCCTATTCACAACTTTTAAATTACATTTTTCTTCAAATCACATCTATCAGTCTTGAAGAACTTGTCACATATTGCACAGAAGTCAGCATTTAGTACTGCAGGCACAGCATGCTGAAGAATCAGAGAGGGCAGTGCAGAACAGGGAAGAAAATTGGCAGCGTGTGACCTCCAAAAGAAGAAAGAGGAGACCCCATGTACCCCCAGTGCAGATAGAAGTAAGAAACCATTTTCAGGCTCCCTGCACAGGTACTACACTGGAGAATGGTTTGGAAGAGTCATCTGAGGGAAGGGATCAGAAGGAGGCCCCATCGACCAGAAGGCATGGGATGCATTGTCCTAGGGATAGGGGTTCCACGACCACCACTCCCAAGAGGAAGACATGGGCGGTGGTGGTCGGGGACTCCCTCCTAAGGGGGACAGAGTCATCCATCTGCCATCCAGACCGGGAAACTCAAGAAGTGTGCAGCTTGCCTGGAGCTAGAATTCAGGATACGATGGACTGTCTGCCAAGACTGATAAAGCCCTCAGACTGCTACCCCTTGTTACTTCTCCACTTGGGCACCAATGATACTGCCAAGAATGACCTCGAGCAGGTCACTGCACACTATGTGGCTCTGGGAAGAAGGATAAAGGAGTTTGAGGCGCAAGTCATGTTCTCGTTCATCCTCCCTGTTGAAGGAAAAGGCCCAGGTGTTATGATTATAAGAAGCACCCAGGACCTTTTTTCAGAGGAAAAGGCAATATGCCACATCTATTGGAGATACAACAATTAGCATATGCATTCAATATCACACACACACACACACACACACACACACACTGTCCCGCCAGTCGATGTTATAGTTACCAGTCCAGAGTCTGGAGCAACCTAGTGACCAGCTACGCTACGCTGATCGCGGGTAGGGAGGAGCCAGGTTCTAATGGTCACGACACAATGCTCCAGGGAAATCTTGGGAGGACGAACCCAAAGTTTCATAGCAAAGCACCCTGTTCACATAGTGATCTTCCTTCATTGGGACCAATGAGTTTTGCACCGTCATGCTATAATCAATCGCCATTTGATGAGTGCTTGTTTTCTTAAATTGTTCTTATTCTTTATCTTGTTCTTTCATCAGTCTCTCAGGGAGTTACCCCATGCTGGTTTTTATCACGGCTATTTTGTCCCCATTGATAGGTGCCTGCCTTCTCTTTTAGAATCGTCAATCTGTCCTCCTCTGACATCTCAATAGGGGTGTGTTGCAATCTCCTGGCACCGTTATGCCTGTCCTCAATTCTTCCCTGGAACATCTGGTCCGATGATGGCCTTCACACTTATCTTCTAACACACACATTCCTCATTCACACACAAAACAGGATTGATTTACACAGAACATTTGAACAGGAACATCAAATTGCAATGCAGGAGAAAACAATCATTGCATTCTTTTACTTATTTCAAAATGCTAATATTTAACCTACAACAAAGTGGTGACCCTAAAGGTCTATTACTGCCTTGAAATCAGCTTCAGAAACAAGATTCTGGCTGATGCATCTTTACCAATAGCACACTAGGCCATTCCTTTCTGCTTTCAGAAAGGGTGGCTGGCAGAATATGGTCAAATCATACATCAATACATTTAATACATGCTACATTATTATTCTTTAAAAAGCAACAGAGGGTCCTGTGGCACCTTTAAGACTAACAGAAGTATTGGGAGCATAAGCTTTCGTGGGTAAGAACCTCACTTCTTCAGATTATTATTCTTTATCCTTCATTCTAATTTATACAAAACACAAACATAAAATCCTACTACTACACAGGTAGGGACCATCAAATTGTGGAAGTAAATGCATGGTTACACAGGTGGTACTGGAGAGAGGGCTTTGGATTCTTCGACCATGGGATGTTGTTCCAGAAAGAAGGATTGCTAGGAAGAGATGGGATCCACCTAACGAAGAGAGGGAAGAGCATCTTCGCAGGCAGGCTTGCTAACCTAGTGAGGAGGGCTTTAAACTAAGTTCACCAGGGGATGGTCATCTCCCAGGCATCCCCTTTCTCACTAGAGTCCTGCTGTGTGGTGGTCTGTCCTTAGTGACTCAGCCCTCCATTTGGGTCATACATTCAAGTACATCCCTTTTCGGGTATACATAAAGAGTCCAATAATGTGGAAATCTTCAGAAGTCAGCAAGGGTTTCAGGGCTTCCTCCATGGGTCAAGATCTTGGGGCTCCATCTTGACAAACATGGCACATCCTGTACAGGTCACAACAGCTTATTGCTCGCTATCCATATTGTCTTCTTCTAAGAGCCCCTTCAGATGTTGTATTTACTGCTCACAGAAGCCATAGCTCCTCTTGGATGGTTCCCAGGCAAACTCCCTCTGTTGGCCTCTCCTCTGTTCGCCGCTCACTCGGTACCACAGAAGAGTGTCTATGGTACTTTGTCTGTACCGATGGTTAAGAAGGTGCTGAGCATTCCCTAGATGAGAGTTTTGTTGCACCCAGTACCGAAAGTTTTGTCGGTGCCACTCTTTTAGAGATGGTACAGTAATTGTCTTTCCCTGGGTACTGGGACCACAGGTCTCCAGGGTACGAGAACTCATGGGTACCATGGGCTCACTTGGTACTGCAGAGGAGTGTCTGTGGTACACTGTCAGTACTGATGATTGAGTACCTAGATAGGAGTTTGTCGCACCTGGGACCAAATTTTTCTCTGTGTCACTCTTTTAGAGATGGTACGATAATTGTCTGTCTCCTTAGGGGGCGATACTGTTGCCTCAGAGCCTGACTGCCTGAGCCCCCCGGTTTCTCCATGTGGTGCAGAAGGTGCAGCTGAGATCATAGCGGAGGCCCCTTTCTGGGTACCATGCTTCAGAGCTGCTGGTGCCCTCGGTTCCGAGGTGGCTGCACTGGGGAGCCCCTCTGCCTGGTCAATTACTCGGAGCTCATGTGTTTCCGGTGCCATCAGTACCGAGGTGGCGGCACTGGGGAACCCCTCTGCCTGGCCAATGTCTGGGAGCCCTTTACAGGGGCAGTCTGCTGGGTTGTTGGTTTTTTTCACGACTCTATCCCCTTTGAAGTTAAAGGCTCTGGGGATGATCCAGGGTCAGCACCGGAGTCCCCTGGAGACTGAAGTGCCTTCTCCATAAGGAGTTTTAACTTCAACTCCCAGTTCCTGCGAGACTGCCATTTTAGCTGTGGCAGGTGAAGCACTTCTGTGAGACTCTCCCAGGCACCTAGGGTGACCAGATAGCAAGGGTGAAAAATCAGGACGGGGTGAGGGGTAATAGGCACCTATATAAGAAAAAGCCCCAAATATCGGGACTGTCCCTATAAAGTCAGGACATCTGGTCACCCTACAGGCACCAGATACAGTGAGCATGTCTGGCCATTACAGGAATCAACTTCTTGCAGGAGAGGCATCTCTTGGAGTAGGGAGAGCTGGGCATGCCACTAGGCGGGGGCCTATCATCCTCTAACAATGAGGAATGTCTCTTCTCCTTTTCCTCTTTTTTTTTTAAACTGAAAAAACGTAGAGTCTACTAAACATCGTCGGGGGTGAGGGGAATGCCCCCAGACAGGGCAGGAAATGTAAACTAAAGTTCTTTCTTTCTTTGTCTTCTTTTTTTCCCTTTAATCCCAACAGAATAAAAAAAAAAGGAAACACTAACTATTGAGGAGAACAAAAGAAACAAAAACAACTACTACTTATGCTAATGACACAGATAAGGAAGGGACAAACTCGCTCGTTGGAGACCAAAGGCGGTTGAGAAGGAAGTGAGAGGGGTTCACCGGTGCAGTGCTAGATAGCCTCGAGGCAGACCAGAAGGAGGGAGAGAACATCACAGCTTAATGGACACTGCTACCAAAAATCTCCGATTAGAGGCGCAGGGACACACATACACCTACAGTGGAGCACCCATTGGAACATTACTCTAAGAAGAAACTCCAAGTCTTTAGATGGGACATAATATTTTTATCAGCCCTTTTTGAGGTGGACAGTATCATTACTGGGGTGTGCTAGATTACTCTGCAGGATCCAACAGAACCTCATTAATCAGTAGCACAATTCGAGCAGATGATGCTGTATTCAAAATGACTAGCAGTTTACGTTGTGACTCCTTAACTTCTTCAAGTGGTATTTCTAAGGAATCCTCTGTCCTTATAATGAAGTCCTGAAACCACTTGAAATTCTCAGTCAACTATGAGGGAGGAGGCATGACTGCTTCATCTGGGGATGAAGAAGAGATGTTAGTTAACAGAGTGACTTCCTTATTTGCTCTAGCCTCCTGTTTCTCAAAAGTCTCCTCTCATGGTTCAGGCCTTCGTGGGAGAGAGAATGGAGGAGATTTTCTACTTTTATTGTGCTGAAGAATAAGGCTCGGTGTTCTAGAAAATTGTTGATGGTATGCCACCCAGGGGTCCCAATATGGCCATTGCGGGGGGCCCATATGGTACAGAAGGAAGCATCCAAATATACTCAGACCATTGGGATGGAGCCTGAGAATGTCTTTTTCAAGTGTGTTCTTTCTTCTTAGAAGTCTCTGTGGAAAATACTCCTCTGATAATGCGGAGGGGAGCCTTGAATAGATATCCAATAAGCCAAAGAAAAATCCCCATCATCTCTCTCTAAAGGTGGAGCACAGTAGAAAATGGGGGAGACTCCATTGGTACCAAGTGAATGTTTGGAGACATAGAGGCCCTCAGTACCAAGAACAGATCAGTACCAAAGAAAGGAGAATCAGGCATCTCTGTCATAGTTATGTCCCTTGAAAATCTGAATTCTTGCGGTACTCATATGGTGATTATTACCAAGGTGGCAGCCTGAGCAGAGGTGACTGTAGAAGAGAGAGTGAACATTGCTCTGGAGTTCAAGCACTCTGAGGAATGTACCATGCTAGATGATTGTTTGGTCTTCTGAGGTACTCAGATGTTAAATACTGAGAGCTGGGCTGACTTTACTGGTACTGTACCCCCCAAATTTGACATTTATGCGTGCATCCCAGAATTTGACAGTACTGCAGTCAGTTATCTTGTGTGTTCCGCTACTGCCAGCTAAACATCACACAGCTAGAAATAGAGAGACAAGGCCACGCACCTGAATGTTTGTAGTTTTGCTATCAGAATGGGACGTTGGGCCAGGGAGTTAAGGTTCCATGAAAACAGAAGGAATGTTTGGACAGCTTTGGTTTTAGGTGCCTCTGACATGTAAGTTTTATTGTTGTTATTGCTTTATTGTTGTAATGCTTTGCTGATAAGGAGAATAATTAATTGTTAATACCTGTTGCAGAGAAAATTATTAGCCTATTGGGGCTATTATGAATTATGTGCTTTGTTCAGAGAAAATTTACAAAAAGTTTAGCTAGAAAGTGTGCTTAGGAGCAGTCTGAGGAAGCTTTCTTTGGGCAAGGATCTGACACCTAAGTTCCTCAGCAGATAGACAGAAAGAAGGGCCCTCCAGAAGCCTGGCAGTTGATTCCTCGATTTCAGACTTGTTGGGTAACTATAAATGTTTGGAATGCTGTCAACCTATTGCTACCGTGTGAGAATGTGTGTGTATGTGTGCGTGCGCATCCTTAAGACCTAATAAAAAAAAAGTTTTAGGTAAAAAGCATTTTGGTTTGTATCAATCATATATCAGATGGAGGAACTATGTCCCCACTGATTTATTCCTGACACCACCTGGAGAAAACAGTAAAGTTGCCAGTGCTTTGGGTTCTGAAAACTCTGGGTAATAGTACCCTCTTAGAAGAGGAAGTTGTCTTCTTTGTTGCCTCAATCCCCTGATGATACTGATAACCTTTCAAAGCCAAAATCCTTAGGTTCTCTGGGTTCAGTGGTGCTGCTAGTACCTGAGGAACCTGCAGTCTCATTGGTATCGAGTTGGGAACTAGTGGGCGTCAATGTAGCTGTCTCAATCGATGACCAGTATTTCTTTGAAGACATTTCCTGACCTGAGGAACCTTAACTCATTTTCCTAGAGTCCTTCTCAAAAAATTCTTGAGTTTTCCTCTTAGAAGATCTGGGAGATTGCTGTGCTGAAATGGGTGAGGTGCTCAACTTGCTCACAAACCAGTGTATGTGGGAGAGGGGGTCCCATGGCTTGGGTCAGAAGCAGGATAGCGGGAGCTCTCCATCATGAGGAGATGTGAATTGATCTCCCAGTTTGTTCTGCCTCTCAATTTTAAAAACAGACAAAAGTTACACTTTTGGGGGACATGTGATTCCTCAAGGCAACAGATGCAACAGCAGTGCCCATCATTCACTGGGAAAGCCTCATGGCATGAAAAGCAACATTTAAACCTCAGAGAGCCAGGCATACACTCCTAGTAACATAATGTTCCCCCAAAGGAAGAAACTGGAAAGACACAGGCGCTTACAAACTTTATTTATTTATTTTATTTACTAACTACTACTATAATTAAACTTAGTAAAACTATGCAAAAAAAAAAAGTTAACGTAAGTTGAACTGAGACACCATCTCAGGCTGAGGTGGTTGACAAGGAACGGAGGACAGTTCGCTCACACAGCTCTATATAGCCTCAGTGCAGAGCATGAGACTGTGTTGAATGCATGCATGGGCCGGATGAGCACCTCTACCTAAAATCTATGATTGAATGCACATGGGGCACATTCACACTTGAAGTGGAGCATCCATAGGGACATTACTCAAAAAAATAGAAGTTGTACAGTGGCATTTGTCAGCATCTTGCTGAGATGGGAATACCTAGCACAAGAACTTTATGCAAATTAAAAATGAAATGCCTGAACGTGTCATCTCAGAATGCTAAGGACTGCAACAAAATCTCTGGGACCGTGTTTAAAAAATGTTCTTCTTATGACAAGGTAGACAGGGTGATGAAACATTGTCTTACCACCAAGTCAAATGAAGTATTTGACCATATCAAAGCACCTTATATCATCCAGTTTTCAATTTTTCCAAAGCAAAGACTTTGCAGAAATCCTTGCAGCAGACTAAAAGACCTAACAGGGTGAATCCCTTTCAAAGACTGCATACTGGACTTAATTTTGATTTTCTTGGGAAAATGAAAGTCTGTCTCCAGATTTGTCAAAATACATTCCCAGGTGATTCATGGAACAAATTAAAGATAAAGAGCTTTTCTTAGAGTTAATTTCAAGCCCTACACAATGGAAGTGGTAAAAAACAAAATGTATTATAGATCTGGCTTTCTCCTCTTAGTCAAATCAGCCAGTCTAAGATAAGACACTATAACCAGACCTTCTCTCCTTTAGTTCTACAGCTAATACACATCCATTTTAGTGAAAATTCTGTGCCAGACACAGAATAGGAGGTGAGAAATCTTAAGGGTGATCCAAAAATACTGCTGGCAACACTCTTCCATTAATACACACACATAAGCATTTTGAAGGACCGCAAATGTCAAGAAGCATCCTAGATGGATGATCAAATTTTGTTTTTAATTTCTTTATGTTGAAGTGCTTTTTGAGGATGAACTGCCTCAGCCATTTCAGATCTAGGATATACCTAAATCCCTTTGGCTTCTTGGATATCATTAAATAAAGTAAACACTGAGAAAACAGCTCTGAGATGGGGATAGGGTTGTCTGCTTTTATGTTTTCTTGCAGGTATTTTGTCCTTCACTCTGGAAATTTTCTCTTGAATAGTGGTTAGTTGGTGTAAAAGCTTCCTGAGTACTGAGTTGAAGATATTCAAATTTTGTGTTATTTTTTCTGAATCACTAAGATGTCTCATTTTATTCTAAATAAATGAATCTGATGTTTCTCCAAAGAATGGAAGCAGTTTTCAGAGAGGACGAGAAAGCATTGGGGAGTCCCAAATCAATCTTTATCCTGATCGTTGTTGGGATCACCATTTCTACGATGAGAAACAAAAGGAATAATTGAGGGTATGCTTTCTCCTAAGTATTTTATATCTGGAGGGAGAGCTGTAACGGCGATCCTGCCAGGTGATTTCTCCCAAATACATGCAACTCACCACTCTACAAGAATGACAAACTTCTGAAATATGGGACAGTAAACTAGGGGGAACTAATATTGTAAATAGGGGAAGGAGATTTTTTGGAGAAAGGCCTGGTGGCATAAAAACACTCTTGCTATCACAAAGGCCATTTTAAAGCATGCAGTAAATCTCTTCAGATTCCATCAAACTGGAAGGAAGGCCTTAATTTCTTGGTGCAGAGTCCTTCATCCTCTAAATATGAATCATGCTCTAGAGAACCAGGTGCTCTTTAGCTACTGGTTTCATTCCTTTCTTTTTCCTCTTTCTGATAGAAAGGAAACTAGGTTTGGGGTTCATTTAAGGCCCTGATTCAACAAATACTTAGGCACATTCTCAAATTTACACACAATAGTAATCCCCTATAACTACAACTGGGACTAGTGAATTCTTAAAGGTAAGTATGTGCTTAAGTACTTTGTTGAATCAGGGCCTCGGAGTCTTAAACCCTAGCCCTCTGATATTGATATTTGAAAGAATTTCTTGAAATTCCTGGTGTGAAATTCCACTTGCTCCTAAATATTTTAAAATCATCTCTTTCCCTGTAATGAATAATCTTTAAGGATATTCCTGTCAAGCATAGCATACCTAATTAAGAAAGAGTAAATTTTAGATTGAATAGCAAGAAGAAAACTGCCTAGCAAAGATTTTAGATAGTGGAACAATCACCCATAGAAGGTGGAAATTGCAGCACATGGGACATCTAAAACTATCATAGACTTACCTAAGAACTACAGTTAATTATTATATAATAATAATTAATGGAGATATCCCATCTCCTAGAACTGGAAGGGACCTTGAAAGGTCATCAAGTCCAGCCCCCTGCCTTCACTAGGAGGACCAAGTACTGATTCTGCCCCACATCCCCAAGTGGCCCCCTCAAGGATTGAACTCACAACCCTGGGTTTACCAGGCCCACACTCAAACCACTGAGCTATCCCTCCCCCTTTAATTCTTATTCTTGTCAACTGTTCAGAATAGGCCACTTCCACCTTGATTGAATTGCTACCACTGACCCCCCCACACACTTGGTAGGGCAACTCCCATCTTTTCATGTGCTATACTATATATACTGCTTACTGTATTTTTCACTCCATACATCTGATGAAGTGGGTTCTAGCCCACGAAAGCTTATGCCCAAATAAATTTGTTAGTCTCTAAGGTGCCACAAGGACTCCTCGTTGTTTTTGCTGATACAGACTAACCCGGCTACCACGCTGAAATCTACTCTAGAACAGTGTAATGGGGTATACAAAACACCACACTAGGCAATTTAGGGTTAATGAGTTAATGTGGGCTCAGGTGGCCCCACCCCACCACACCTATGAGAGATGTCGGACCTGGAGGAAAGAGCTCAAAAGGGGGAAAACCCAGCACATTTGGTGGCAGACCAAGGAGGAAAGCAGACCTCCAGTCCTCAGCCCCTGGAGAGAGGGCTGACAAGGCAGGGGCTCCTCTGATGCCTGCTGCCCACTAGCCTCTCCTTGAAACAAGGGAGGGTCTGATCCTGACTCAGTTTTTGAGGTGACTATTCCTCTATATTTGCCTGTGAACTTAGTTGGGGGCTGCAGCTCAACAAGAGCTCTTTGAAGGAAAAGAATCTTACCACAGTCATGGGATAATTCATTTGTGTTAATTCCCCTTCTTCAGTTCACTGACAACGCTGGAAGGGGTGGACTATCTCAGCCCTCTGGCTGAGCCCCTTCTGAGTGGAACTGGCATGGGAAAACACCCAGCCATCACAGATCAGAGGCCTGAGTGAGTGCTGGGGCCAAGCCCAGGGCCTAACAGGCACCCTGGGGAAGAAACCCCAGTGACAAACAATCTAGATCTCATGTTCACATGTACCTGTGAATTTGAAGGCAAGATACTTGGCACCACTTGGTGATTCTCTGTGGTGCAGAGGGAAGATTGCTCACTGTTAATCCTGTTTGCGGCAGTTCTCATTTGTCCCATTCCATACAGCAAAACCCCTTAATAGTAACACTATGGCTCCACCAAACAGGAGGCAAAGATCTGTCAATCCTAGATAGTATATAAGCCTCAATTCACCCACTTCCTCTCAGTGAAAACTTAAAAGGAAGCAAAACAGCAAGTTACTTAGAAGAAAATACTTAAAGCAACACTCCCTGAAGGGAGGAAGGAGGGATATCACATGAGAGAACAGAGAACTATGATAAACAGGATTAAGAGTGATTTCAGAGTAGCAGCCGTGTTTACAGACATTGAATCTATCTCCCCATGTAAGTACTCTCACACTTCTTATCAACCTGTCTGTACTGGGCTATCTTGATTATCACTTCAAAAGTTTTTTTTTTTCCCTCTTACTTAATTAGCCTCTCAGGCTACGTCTACACTACCCGCCTGAATCGGCGGGTAGAAATCGATCTCTCGGGGATCGAATTATCGCGTCTCGTCGGGATGCGACATTCGATCCCCGAATCGGCGCTTGTACACCACCAGGGCAGGTAGGAGTAAGTGCCGTCGACGGGGGAGCCGCGGAGGTCGATTTGCCGCCGTCCTCACAGCGGGGTAAGTCAGCTCCGATACGTCGAATTCAGCTACGCTATTCGCGTAGCTGAATTTGCGTATCTTAAATCGACCCCCCCCCCCGTAGTGAGGACGTAGCCTCAGAGTTGGTAAGACAACTCCCACCTGTTCATGCTCTCTGTATGTGTGTGTATATATATCTCCTCAATATATGTTCCATTCTATGCATCCGAAGAAGTGGGATGTAGCCCACGAAAACTTATGCTCAAATAAATTTGTTAGTCTCTAAGGTGCCACAAGTACTCCTGTTCTTTTTGAGGATTAAGAGTGAGTAACTTTCCCTTGTTGTGCCTCCTTTTCCCATTCTCCCTGGTAACAAGCAGTTGGACAAACCCCCCTCTAATGGTGGCATGGAAGAAACTGAATTTTATACATGGACTGACCAGCTTCCATACTTGCTGTCTGAGGAAGAGGGAAACCAGACACCACAAACTGTATGAGAAAGAAGACTGGTTAGGGTGCGAGCCTGCAACTTTGGAGACTCAGGTTCAATTCCCTACTCTGCCAAAAACTTCCTGTGTGACCTCAGACAAGCTGGTTTCCAATCTGTACAATGCAGATATTTCCCTACCTCACAGAGGTATTATGAGGTGCTCAAAGATGACAATATTGGAGGCTGTACAAATACCTTAGCTGACATATCCTCCCAACTGGAAAATAAAGTCAGAGAGGCAAAGCTGTGAATTTCAATAAAATTGCTTGGGTGTGAGAATCTTATTCATTGCCAGACTAACTGAGGGGACTGAATCAAACATGATGAATATATTTTTTTAGTAGCAGACTTGTGGATCTTCTAGAATCACTTGCTATTTCTTTTTTGTCCATGTTAACTGAAAGGAGTGTTTCAGGCATGCAGGTTGTTTCTTCTTCTAAACACAGAACTGTGTTAGCTGCCTGTAAAGAGTTACTATGAGAAACAAGATTCACTAATCTGCAAAAGTAGAAAGAAATCTGGAATTCAAAAGGAAAAAAAAGGTACTTTTCAAATTATATTCTTCTGATGATTACATTGTATGTGCTCACATATGAGTTCTCCTCCTCCCTCTTAAATTATACCATCTTGGACCATTTTCTGCCCCTATCTTGCTACTCTTAGGCAGCCTTGCAACATTTGTTAACAAATGAACATATATTTCATGTATTAGAGAAACTGTGGTTTCTTGGATACAATTGTATGGTTATTGTTGGTACATGCTGAATTTTTAATGAAAGCCACTAAATTTAATTATATGATCTTTGTAGTGTACATAAATGTATTTTTTTTCTGTTTTAGCTCCTTTAAAAAGTATATACAATTCCAAGAAAGACAAAATGGACCGTCAAAATTGTTAATAAAATACAAGTTTAAAAAATATAGGAATTTAGTCTTAAATTCTATGCAAAAAGGTACAGTAATTAATATTTCATTGCATCTAGTCCAATAAAATGATGGTTTAAAAATAACAAGTTACACAAGAATTTAGAAAAATACATTTTCTGAAGTAGAACATCCCACAAAGAAGATTACTTCTATCCTAAAGTTTACTGTTTTTCTATGCATTCTATATGACTATTTAAACTGTGTACTGAGAATCACAAAAGGTATACTTACAAGATCATAGTTATAAAGCGGTTGACATACTTTTTCAAGTGTGTATAAATATCTCACATTATCTTTTGATTCATTTGCAGTGTCTGTGATTCTGGCATCCAACTCTCGCCACATCTAGAGGGAAAAATACTATGAAAACTTCATACATATCAATATATTATTGCCAATATATAGATGTGCAGAATATACACATTTGTAAAAAATGGTTATCTACCTTTCCATAACTGTTGTTCTTCAAGATGTGTTGCACATGTCCATGCCACTGTAGGTGGGTGTGTGCCCTGTGCACAGAAGTTGGAGGTTTTTTCCCTCAGCAGTACCTGTTGGAGTGGCTCGAGTGTCCTCTGTTGCCCGGCTTGTGATTTGTCCCCGAGCTCGTGTCCACTATATGCCCAGCTTATGATTGGTTCTTAATTTCTTAACTAATGACGTATTAATTGTATCATGCTTGTGGTTTTAGTGAATAAAAGCAGCCTGCGTGCTGCTGTTCGGGGTGCCAGCTTCCGAGCTGCACCCCAGTGCGCACTGGTTTGTATTGCAATAAAGGCCTCAGGCTCTGAGTCTGTGAACTAAAATCACTGCGTGGGTGATTCTTTCCACGACACCGTGCACTATTGCATGCTGGTAGAAGAGAGTGGAGCCGCTCCTATCCCCCTCAGTTCCTTTGTATCAGACAGACTCCGATACAGAGGGCACGTTGCATAGGTCATGGAAAGGACACATGCAACACATCTCAAAGAACAACAGTTATGGAAAGGTAGATAATTGTTTTTTCTTCTTCAAGTGATTGCACATGTTAATTCCACTGTAAGTGACTCACAAGCAAACACCCAGGGAGCTGGGTTCAGAGTCTATCTGAACAGTTATTGCAAGACACCCCATCTGAAACTGGCATTGTCTCTGGACTGATGGGAATTGGCATAATGAGAAGTGAAAGTGTGGAGTGATGACCAAGTCCCTGCTTTACAAATGTCTAGAATTGGCACTTGTGCCAGGGAAGCTGCAGAAGCTGCCCGAGCTCTAGTAGAATGTGCCAACACTGCAGCTGGCTGGATAGTATTAGCCAATTGGTAGCATACGCAAATGCACGAAGAGATCCAGGATGAAACTGTCTGAATGGAAACTGGAGGGCCCCTACCTCTCTCTGCAACTGCTATAAAGAGTTGTGTAGATGATCTGTAGAGATTTAGCATGCTCCAGGTAGAAACTTAAAGCCCTTCTTACATCCAAGAAGTGAAGCTTTTCCTCATCTCTAAGTGTATGGGGTTTCAGAAAAAATGTGAGTACACAGATTGCTTGTTTAACACAAAAATTAGAGACTACTTTTGTAAGAAATGTCAGTTGAAGGCAGAGATATACAGTTTTCCATAAAGATAAAGTTTATGGGGGGTTCTGACACCAGAGCGCTCCACTAACCCACCCTTCTGGCTGAGGTAATTGCCACCAGAAATGCAACCTTCACAGAGGAGAGAACAAGTTGCAAGGGGTTTGAAGGTAGGTACCATCAATTTTGTTAGGACTAAAATCAGATCCCAAGGGGGTGTGGCGTCTCGTATTTGAGGCCACAGTTTGGCCATACCCTTTAAGAATCAGGTGATGCTGGAGTTGGAGAAAAGGAATCTATTATCCACCCAGATGTGAAAGGCTGAAATAGCTGCCAGATGCACCCTAATTGAGTTAATAGCCAAACTCTTTTTTAGACCTGGAAGATAGTCCAGTACGAGGTGCAAGGAGCTTACTCTGGAGATGGATCTTTCCTACGAGATCAAATGGAGAAGCACTTCCACTTAGTGAGGTAAGTGTTTCTAGCTGAGAGTTTTCTATTATTCAGAAGCACTTTTTGCACATTCTTCAAGCAGAACTTTTCAAAGGGTGTCAGCCATGAAGCATCCACAGTGTTAGAGACCTTGGAGGTTGGGATGGAGCAGATGCCCATGGTCACAGGAGATTGTCTGGATCTAATGGGAGAGACAGAGGCTCAACTGACAAGGTTAGTAGGATTGAGTACAAGTGGTGAGAAGCCAGACTAGTGCTATAAGGATGTAGCTAGCATGGTCTCATTTTATTTTGAATAAGACTCTGGGCAGTAAAGGAATCAGAGGGAAGGCTTGCTGAGTCCAGGGGCATATGAGGGTGGCAGATTGAAAGTGCTGCTCGACCCAGCCTCCTCAGGCATGCTCTATTCTGCTGCGGTGCCCAAGGCATATGAGGGTGACAGCTTGGAGGTGCTGTTCGACCCAGCCTAGTGAGTCCAGGGACATATAAGGGGTCAGCTTGGGAGTGCTGATTAACCCGGTCCTCTCAGACGTGCTCTGTAAATGTATGTGTGTGTGTGTGTGTTATTCTGATTCTGGGGCTGAAAGAACCCAGCCCTGGGGAACCTAGGTCTTGCAGGATAGCTCCACTGGGAGGGAACTTGCAGCGAGGAGAAGTAGAGCTCCGCATGAGAACACAAGTGACACAAGTAGTACATTGATAGACGTACAAAATGCCCCCACCCCCAGAAGATAACCCTAATATCCTACTGATGTACTTACAGAGAGCAATCATGTCTCCCCTCAGCCTTTGTTTTGTTAGGATAAACAAGTCAAGCTCCTTAAGTCTCCTCTCAAAAGGTAGGTTTTCCATTCCTCTGATCATCCTAGTAGTCCTTCTCTACACTTGTTGCAGTTTGAATTCATCTTTCGTAAACATTGGAGACCAAAACTGCACACAGTATTCCAAATGAGTTTTCAACAGGGCCTTGTATAATGGTGGTAACAGTTCCCTATTCCTAGGATTGTGTTAGCCTTTTTCATGGCTGCATCACATTGGCAGCTCATAGTCATCCTAAGATCAAGCAGTTCACCCAGGTCTTTCTCCTTCTCTGTCGCTTCCAAATAATAAGTCCCCAGGTTATTGTTGTTAGTCCCTAAGTGCATGAGCCTTGCACTTTGAATTATTAAATTTAATCCCATTTCTATCACTCCCATTTTCAAGATCATCCAAATATTCTGATATACTATTCCGATCCTCCTCCTTATTGGCAAAACCTCTCAACTTTGTGTCATCCACAAATTTTATTAACACACTCCCAAGTTTACTCCCAAGGTCATCTGTGAAAATGTTTATTAAGACTGATCCCAAGACTGATCCCTGAAGAACTCCATTAGTAACGATGCTCCAGCCTGACAGTTCACCTTTCAGTGTGACCCCTTGTAGTCTTCCATTTAACCAGTCCCTTATCCACCTTTGCATTCTCATATTAATCCCCATTTTCTCCAATTTAATAATTCCCCATGTGTAATTGTATCAAATGCTTTACTGAAATCCAGGCAGATTAGATCAACTTCCTTTCCTTTGCCTAAAAAAATCAGTTATCTTCTCAAGGAAAGCGATCAGGTTGGTTGTGCACGATCTACCTTTTGTAAAACAATATTGTGTTTTATCCCAATAACCATTTACCTCTATGTCCTTAACTACTTTCTCTCTCTTTCAAAATTTGTTCCAAGATCTTGCATACAACTGAGGCCAGTAGTTTCCCAGATCATTTTTTCTCCTTTCTTAAAAATAGGTACTATATTAATAATTCTTCAGTCATAGAGTACAACCCTGAATTTATGGCTTCATTAAAAATCCTTGCTTTTGTCCTTGAAATTTAATGTACTAGCTCCTTTAATATTCTTGAATAGAGATTATCCAGGGCCCCCAATTTGGTCCCATTAAGCTGTTTGAGTTTGGCTTCCATCACAGATATGTTAATTTCTACTCTCATATCCTTGTTTCCATTAGCCCTCCTGCCACTAATCCTAAACTCATTATCCTTATTAAAAACTAAGGCAAAATATTCATTTAGGTATTGGGCCATGCCTGGATTATCTTTGATCTCCACTCCATCCTCAGTGCCTAGCGGTCCCATTTTTTCTTTTCTTATTTTCTTTTCATTTATATGGCTAAAAAACCTTTTACTATTGGTTTTAATTTCCTTTAAGAGGTCCAACTATGCTTGGCTTTTGGCAGTTCTCACTTTTTCCTTACACTTTCTGACCTCCAAGAGGTAGCTTTCTTTGCTGATCCAATCCATCTTCCATTCCTTAGAGGCTTTCTGCTTTCTCTTAATAACCTGTTTTAGATGCTTGTTCATCCAATTTGGTTTGCAACCCTTCCCTATGCATTTTTCCTCTTACTTGAGATGCAGCAGGATCCAGATTGTTTCTGCAACTTGACTTAAAGTAATTCCAAGCCTCCTCATACTCAGATCCTTGAACTCTTCAGTCCAGTCCACTTCCCTAACTAATTCCCTTAAATTATTTAACGTTTGCCCTTTTGAAATCAAGGACTCTAGATGCAGAACTCTTTTTATTTATCCTTCCATTTAATTTAAACTGAATTAACTCATGATCACTCGAACCAACATTGCCCTCTACAACCAGTTATTCTATGAGGTGCTAACTACTTATCAATACTAAATCTAAAATGGCATCAACTCTTGTTGGTTCGGTGACTATTTGGTGAAGAAATCTGTCAGCTTTCACATCCAGGAAAATCTGGGCCCAACCATTTTTAGTAGTACTTGTACTCCAATCTATATCTGGGAAATTTAAGTCTCCTATAATCACACAATTCCTGGTAGTATTTATTTCATCAAAATATTAAAGAGATCTCTATCCATAGCCAAATTGGATCATGGGGGTCTGTAGCAGACCCCAAACACTATTCTAGTGGAGCCTCTGTTACCTTTCTTCCCCAAAATGATTTTGGTCCAAACAGATTCCATTTTACCCTTCCATCACTTCTAATTTCTTTACACTCTACTTCATCATTAATATACAATGCTACTCCTCTACCTTTACCTTGATTTCTGTCTTTCCTGAACAGCACATACCCTTCAATACTTGTACTTCAGTTATGACTACTATTCCACCATGTTTCTGTTATCCCTCTAATATCTGGTTTCATTTCCTGCACCAGTAGCTCTAGTTCCTCCATGTTGTTACCCAGGCTCCTTGCAGTAGTATACAGACATCTTGCTTGTTTCTACTTGGCTTCATACAGATTCCTTGCCCAATTAGGTACAGCCATTTTACTGCCAGCATCACCTATCTGGCTGTTTGTGTCATTGGTATTGGCACTATTTTTCATCTTGATTTCCGTTTTCCTACCCTCTGTTGTTCCTTTCTCCATTGCTGTCTTCTCTTTTACTTGATTTTCCTTCCACTCAATGTTAGAATAAGGTGTGACACTTACATGAGCATCTCCCACTTGTCTCTCCCAAATTCCTAGTTTAAAAGCTCTTTTAATTAGTTTTTTTTTTAATTAAAATATGGAGATATACCTATCTCATAGAACTAGAAGGGACCCTGCCTTCACTAGCAGGACCAAGTACTGATTTTCCTCCCAATCCCTAAGTGGCCCCCTCAAAGACTGAACTCACAACGCTGGGTTTAGCAGGCTAATGCTCAAACCACTGAGCTATCCCTCCGCCAACCTGCATTCCAGAAGTCTATTTCCTTCTCTACTCAGGTGGAGTCCGTCACGTGAGAACAGTCCTCTGTCCATGAATGCCTCCCAGTGGTCAAACATTCCAAAGCCCTCCTTATAGCACCATTGACTGAGCCATCTGTTGATCATCATAATCTTATCTCACCTTCACTCTCCTCCTCTAGGGACAGGTAGAGTTCCACTGAAGATCACCAGAGCCTCCATTTCTTTGAGCATCTTCCCCAGCCAGGAATAGTCTCCCTTGATGCATTCCAGCAAGAATATAGCACTATCACTTGTTCCCACATGAAGGACAATCAGTGGATTCTTTCCTGCCTCTGCTAGAGATCCTCTTCAGCCTCAGGTCCACATCCTGCATCTTAGCTCCTGGCAGACAATACATCCTCCTGTAGTTCTCTGGATCAGCTATGGTGACAGTCTGTTCTTTTTAATAGGGAGTTCCCAGTCATGTAGACCTGCCGCTTGCTGTTGTTGATACAATTCTCCAGCCTTTCTCCTTCTGTTCTTTCTGGATGTAAGTCCTCTTGTCTTTTGTTTTCACTTGCAATCTTCTGTGAGTTATCCTCTAACTTCCTGGGGTTCTAAACTCCGGCTACCTCGATTTACTCTTCTCCTCTTCCTGTAGGACTAGCTGCTCTTCTTCCTTGTCCTCCCACCTTCTGTTACTGCCTACTGAGCCCCTTCATTTTCCAACTCAGCAAACCTGTTCCTCAGCTCTATTTCTCCTTCACTAGCTGGTCTTTTCCTCTGTCTTCTTCTTGTAGTCACATGCTTCCACTGGCCACTTTCCTCATCCAGCAGTCTACCTTCACAGTTCTTCAGTCCAGGGTGCATCTGCAAGATTTGAGTTTTCCCTTCAGCCTCCTCTCTTCTTCCCTCCATTATCTGTTCAAATCCCCTTTAAAACTCAACCATCATTTCTACTTGCATCTCCAAACCTCGGATCATCTCTTCCATCAGATCTATCAGGCTGCACTTCATACAAAGCATCTTTCAGATACCCACTCTAGGATAATGTACATCCTGCCGTTTCCACAACCAGCCATCTTCATTGTCTCTTCCATTTCTTGGGTCACTACCACTGCTGCCTCTGTAACCATCACAGCCTTCCCTCCTAAGCTCCCGTTAAGGAAAAACAAACCACACATACACATACACAAAAACAGAATACCACACACTGCCCCCCCCCAAAACTCCTCTTACAAACTCCCACTCAAACTCCCATTTTCAGGTCTGTTTGCTGGCATCTGTGCCTCCTCCCTGAGTCTTTGCTTTTTGGTATGGAAGCTTGTTGTCCCTGTCTTTCCCGCTCATTGGCAGCTGCCATCACAAAAGAAACCAAAGGGGGAGAGGTAATAGTAAAAATGTTCATAACTTTTAAAAGAGACAAAGTACCTCCTATTGGCTCATTTTGCTGTGGGGGGCAGGGAGGAGGGTGTCTGCCAAAAAGCCTTGACTGGTTCCATGATGGCTTCACTAGTTGGTAGAGCCTCGCTAGCCAGGATTGCCAACACCAGGATGTCTACCAACTTGTGAGAGCTCTCAGACAACTCTTCTGCCTGAAATTCAAGTACAGAGGCCATTTTTTAAAAAACCTCAATGGGCTCTGTAATCCTCCAGTGAGTAACTTCATGGCTCTATAGCCTCATCTGGTGATGAAGACAAGGATATTCAATTGATATCTGAGGTGGTGGCTAAGGCTGCCCAAGTGAGTTCTGGCTGCTCGGTACTAGTCTTGGTACCGGGTACCAGAGAAGGGTGATCTTGGCGCCTGGAACCGGTCTCAGCACCAGATACTGGGGAATGGTTCTCTTGTTGCTGGTGTCTCTGGTTCACCCTCCATGACTGCATCCAAGAAGGTTAAAAGGAGGACATGGCTGGAGGGGGAATGCCCCAATGGTCACCAAAATGGCCACTGACGGTAAGCTGAGGGCCATTGCTGGAGTTGCTGCACAGCCCATGCTCACAACAAATCTAATGGGGGGATGTGCCATCTCCCAGACATAATAGAGAGGACCTCACCTCTGGGTCCGAGGAGGAGGATGCCTCTGACAGAGGAGGGGCCAATCCCGATGGAACAGGTGAGAGATAGTGCAAGCCCAGGGATGGCGGTAGCGGGGAAATCACAGGAGGTTTCCCTATGGACAAGACAGGCTTCTGCGGAGGTTTGGATGGCAGTACTGCAGGATCTTGGAGTGGTGAGATATGAGCACCAACTGCAGGCTTTCCGCTGCCAGTGATACCAGTACCAAGAGGCTAAGCAAATCTTTTGCAGTTGCACATGCCTCTGACGTTGGTAGGATTGGCACCATCTCTTGGCTCTACAAATGTCCTTCAGGGAACAGACTCAATAGACCTGGAACGAGCCCCAGAGGCTGCAATCCCGCCTTGAGAGATGACAAGTGTTCTAGGGATGGCCTCTCTCCCAAATGCTTTGTGAAGTGTCTGCCTCTGCCTTACTTCGATACTGATGCAGAAGTGGAACCTGAGAAGGTCTGAGTCTTTTCTTCAGTATCAGGCAATGGGACCAAAGAGCCAGAGATATCACCAGCGGTGCACACCGTAAAAAAGTAGATGTAGTTGGTGTGCTTTCCCCATGTGACGACGCCAATGGGGTTCAAAGTACTGCTTCCATAAGCAAACACTTAAGTTTCGCCACCCTATCTTTTTCTGATCAAGGTTTGAAACCTTTACAAATGTGACATTTGACACTGATGTGAGATTCTCTGAAACATTTCAGGCAGGTTGGATGCAGGTTGTTGACCAGCATAGGCTTTGTGCAGGTCTGGCAGGACTTAAACCCCAGGAAGTGAGGCATCATTCCGGTATTGGTCCCAATATTGAAAGAGAAAAAAGGTCAAAAGAGGCCAAAAATGGACATCTAGCCCTAAAACTAACTGTAACTACTAATTTACAAATATATACAAAGACGAATGAGGGAAGTTCTTGACTTAATCAAGTCTGGAATTGTTCCAACAACTGTCACTGGCAGTAGGAAGGAACTGAGGGGGAGGAAGGCAGCTCCACTCTCTTATACCAGCACGCAGTGGCACGCGGCGAAAGCAAGCACTCAAGCCACCCCAATGGGTACCGTTGAGAGGGGGAAATCTCTGGCATCTGTGCACAGGGAGCACACATGCCTACAGTAGATTTGACATATGCAATCACTCTAACTTGATGATATTCAGAAAAAACAATGTCAAGGCAGGTCCTGAAATTATCTTGAGTTAGCTTCAGTAATTGTAATTTATTTCTACATCCCCTAATATCCCATGCTATTTCTCTCCATATACTATGTACTGTACCCCCTCCCCTATATTTTCCTCTTTCTTCTCCCACTTCTCCTCACAAAGACCCTCTCAATACCATAAAGTAAAATAAATATTGCAAGTCTAGCTTAAAGCAATCAAAGGAGTTTTTAAAAGAACAAAATAAGAATTACCTTTAATAGTTTGGAATGTCCAACATTTAGAACATTTATGACAGCTTTGCAACTTGGTCCTTTGATCTGCTCAATAATAAAATTGAATTTGGCAGACATACGTTTCCAGTGTTCTAGTTCAGTCAATGGCCCTGAATCGTCAGCTTCTTTCCTCATCTGCTCACTCTCAATAAGAACCTGCAATCAATAAAATAACTTTAAATATAAAACAAAGTTTGTATCACTAGTTTAGATATTTCTTACTCTATGTAAAGAAATGTTGCTAATCCTACAGTAACTATGTTTTTTCAAGATGTATTGTCCCCACAGATTCCACTCTTGGTGTGTATGCACCCCATGAACATGAGATTGGATTGTTTGGAATAGCAGCTTCCACTGGAGGAACACCTACACCCTAAGAACCCTTCTGCTTCTCGTAGTAGAGGGTATAAAGGGCAGGGAAGGTCATAACCATGCTTAGATCCTTTGCTAATTAGAATCCCTCAGAAGGAGGACTTAAATCAGTCAGGACAGAGAGCTGGACATAGAATCACAGGATCATAGAAATATAGTGCTGGAAGAGACCTTGAGAGGTCCTCAAATCCAGTTGCCGGCACTGAGGCAGGACCAAGCATACCTAGACTATCCCTGACAGGTGTTTATCTAACCTGTTCTTAAAAGCCTCCAATGATGGGTGTTCCAGAACCGCCCTTGAAAACCTGTGCTTGATTACAGTGCTTGATTATTCTTATAATTGTAAAGTTTTCTAACACATAATCTAAATCTCCCTTGATGCACAGTAAACCCATTATTTCTTGTTCTACCTTCAGTGGACATGAAGAATAATTGATCACCATCATCTTTTATAACAGTACTCAACATATTTGAAGGCTGTTATCGGGTCCCTCCTCAGTCTTCTTTTCTCAAGATTAAACAGGCCCAGGTGTTTTAACCTTTTCTCATAGGTAGGCTTGGCAGGTTTCAATTTAAATCAACAGATGTTGGTAAACTTCGATTTCAGCTGAAACATTGAAATCGATGAAAAAAACAGCCATAGGCAATAGTAGGCACAAGTGCAGCCTCCCCTTGTACTTGTACTTGTACTAGCAGGGATCAGGTGTCACTGGCCCTGTGGCAGCTCAGAGAGCCCTCTGCAGCATTGTTGTCAAGGAAGGAAAGAGTGAGAGGGCTTCTTGGTCAGTCACAGATCTGATGACACTGGATCCCTGCAGGAGCAAGATGAAATGGAAGGCTGAACGGTATTATAATGTTCAGCCAATAGGTAGCATTGAGTGTAACATATCTTATTTAAGCTAACCTCAGCCACACCTGGCACTACATTAAAGGATCTTATAGTGGACACATCTCTGTTGTATGACCCTAGGAAGGAAGCTCTGTAGCCAGTCCATATCTGGTACAAAAGCCTGACCTGCAGCACTGTGTACAAGGTGTACATGACATGCTGTCAGAAATAAAATAGTGCAAGAGGAGAACAGAAACAGAAGGAACAAATCAACACAGATTGCAGACAGAAGGAAAGAAAAGCAACAAAGTTTGCATGATCTCATCAACATGCCACTCTTCAATGCCCCAGAGAACTTCAGTTTTGACAAAACCTTCAAAATACACAGACTGGAAGCAATATTTTGCAAGATTTCACATTGCAACCAAACTCCACAAGGAAACTGGACATATAGCAAGGTATGCTCTTTAATTTATGCTATGGGGAAGCAGGCTGAGCATATCTTTAAATCATTCACCTTTACTGAAGACTGTGACAAAGATGACTATAAAAGAGTTCGGGCAATATTTGACTCATACTTTAGTCTGCCGAGAAATAAGGTTTACGAAAGAGCATGCTTTCACCAGAGAATTCAAGAACCAGGGGAAAATGTTGAATATTTTATAAGAATTCTGTATGCACTGGCTAGGGTGACCAGACAGCAAGTGTGAAAAATTGGGACAGGGGGTGGGGGTAACAGGAGCCGATATAAGAAAAAGACCCAAAAATAGGGACTGTCCCTATAAAATCGTGACATCTGGTCACCCTAGCACTGGCTGAAAACTGTCATTCTATGAATGCAAAACATGTAAATATCAGAGATAGGCTGGTTATTGGGTTATCAGACAAAAGCCTTTCACAGCAGCTACAATTAAAAACAGACACTACACACAGAAAAGGGAAAAGCAGTCTGAGCTAGCAAAACAGAAAAACCAAGGGCAACTTCTCAAACTTAAGAAATCTGAAATTAACTTAGAAGCTGTAGATGCTAAAAGTAATTACCAAAAGTCTCCTGAGACTAAGAGGGGCAGATTTCAACCAAACTGCAAAAAGCATTTTAGACTAAATACACGAAAAGTAGAAAACTTCACAGCTCAAGATGTGTGTCCAACTAAAGTAAAATATGTAAAACATGCATAGAATATATACATTTTGCAGCTTATTAGAATCAAGAGCCATTGTTTCTGGAATCTATCACCCGTGATGATACAGAGCCTGCCTGGAGAGTGAACTAAAAAGACTATTGACTTTAAAATTGACTCAGGAGCAGATGTGACCATCATCTCAGAAGGGACTTACAATCACTTTCAATACCTCCCAGAGCTGAAATCACGTGACTCAGCCTTGATTAGCCTTGGAGATATTCTGAACTGCACAAGCCAGTTCATCACAGAAACAATTTACAAAGACAAAAAGCTATTTATTCAGATCATATGTGATCAAAAGATCAAAGACCAACAACCTTCCCAGCTGCATCATGGCAGCTATGATGGGCCTAGTGAGAAAGGTGGAAGAACTCAATGGAATATTTGGTGATAGTGAACTTTTAAAAGAAGACTAAGTACAAATAATCATAAAAGGCAATGCTAAATCATACAGTGTACATACACGACAGGATTCTCATTACTTCATAAAGTGGAAACTGAGTTAAAGAGAATGGAATAGGTTGGCATAATTGAGAAAATCTCTGGGCCAGCACCCTGGTGTGCCCCAATAGTACCAGTTATAGAGAAAAATGGAAAAATACAAATCTGTGTGGATCTTAAAAGACTAAATAAAGCAGTTGTAACTGAAAAATACATCCTCCCAATACTGCATGACTTTCTTCTCAAAGTGAAAGGAGCTATAGTATTCTCCAAACAAACACTTGTGGCATAGATGGTGTACTGTTGCAACAACATGGATCTGTGTGGAAGCCAGTTGCATTTTGCTCTTGCACACTCACAAAAGCAGAAAAACTATATGCACAGATTGAAAAGGAGTGCCTAGCAAGTGTATACGTATCTCAAAACTTCTACAGATATCTGTGTGGATTGGATGCTTTTACCACTGATAACAGACCATAAATCACTTACAACCTTCATCAATGGAAAAGACCTGGATCAAGCACCTCTAAGATTCCAGTGTCTACCAATAAAGTTAATGCAATTTAACCCAATTGCTAAATACATTCCTGGGGGGAAATGTGGTAGTAGCAAAAAGACTGTCACGGACCCCAGCATCACACTCAACTACCTGTGGACTTGAAAATGACATATAGGCCTATGTGGATGCATAAAGACCAGTGTCAGAAAATAGACTACACTAGTTACAACAAGCAACATCGACAGACACAGTTTCAAGAAGTTCTAAGTTACATTGGGGTGGGTGGCCTAAGTATCTAAAGGAAATTAAGGAAGTGACAAGAGTACTTTGCAGTACGTGGACAAATGAGCCAAGTGGACTCATGATGAAAGGTGACTGCATCTTATTTCCAAATGAAATGAGAGGAGAAATCCTAAACCTCATCCAAGAAGGACATCAAGGACTAACTAAATGCTGTGAACGGACTAACCACTGAATGTAGTGGTAAGGAATCAGCATGTGAAGTGAAGGCGAGGAGAAATGCTGTTTTCACGGATAGGTGTATGTAGGAGCAGGTTGTCATGGGTTCAAATGGAGAGCTGGTGAGACAGCACAAAACTAGTCCGGGATCCCAAGGTGGGGTGGGGTCTCGGATTTGAGGGTAAAGGTTTTGAGGGCCCTTAAGGAATCTTTTTGTTAATGATTGGGTAAATATGGAATGACCTTCTATCTTGGGATGGAATACAGTAATGGCAGCCAGACGTACACGAACTGAGCTTGTGAACAGTCCTGATCTTTTAAGTTCTAGAATGTAGTCTAGAATGAATGGTAAAGGAGTGTTCATTGCTGGGACATAGTTGGTATCGCACCAAGTCCAAAATCTTTTCCATTTATGCAGGTAAGTATAACGAGTTGTAGCACGTCTTCTATTTAAAAGAATCTCCTTTACCTCTTCCAAACAGGTCAGCTCTGGATCCTGAAACCATGAAGGAGCCATGCCTTCAGATGGAAGAGTTCTCGATTCAGATGGAGGATTTGGCCTGCATCCTGCAAGAGGAGGTGTGAAGTCAACTGCAGGGTGATTGGTGGACAGACATTCATGTGCATGAGGTAAGGATACCGTATCTGTCACGGCCGTGATGAGATTATGAGAATGACTCTGGCTCATTCCATCTGTATCTTGTGAAGTACTATGAGCAGTAGGGGAAAGGGTGGAATGGTGTTGAGTAAGGGTGCATCCCATGTATGAGGAAGGTATCTCCCAGAGATCAGTGACCCAAACCCACTCTTGAGCAGCATTGTGGACAATTGACATTTTCAGGTATGACGAAGAGATATACGCTTGGGAATCCACAGCAGTTGAATATGTGTTGTAGGGCTCTTCTGTCTAACTCCCACTCGTGGACTTGTAAGGATCTCCTGCTTAATGAGTCTGCCATGGTGTTCTGGTGTCCAGGTAGGTATGCAGCAGAGAGAGAGGAACGGAATGGAATACCCTTTGTTGACGATTTCCAGAACCCACTTGTCTGAGGTGATTTGTCGCCATAATGGGTAGAAGGGGGTCAAGCGGTAGACAAACTGATAGGTTATTGGAGATGGTTGCAGCAACTGGACCTGGCGAAGGCATCTTGGGGCCTCAACTAAATTTTCAAAATTGTTGTTTGGAGGTAGATTGGGGGGGGTGGGAGTAGTCCCTTGCGCTGGTGTCTGTCTGCATGTGGGAGGAGGTCTCTGTCACCTGCATTGTGTCATACTACTGCTGAGGGGTGAAATGTAGAGGTCGAGACCTTAGGGTATGTTGATATCTACCCTGTCTTATCTTCGGTGCTGGTGCATGTATACCAAGTGAATGCAGCATTACTCTAGAATCTTTTAAAGAATGTAGGGACTCATCCTTGCACTCAGCGAAGAGTTTAGATCCTTCAAAGTGCAGATATTTCACAGTAGTCTGCACCTCTCTGGGGAACCCTGAGAGGTGAAGCCATGAGGCTCATCTAATCATCACCAATGTTGCAATAGAGAGGGCCGCCATGTCCGTGGCGTCCAGAGAGGCTTGCAGCACCATGTGGGCCAGAAGTTGTCCTTCCATCACCAGTGCCTGGAGCTGCTCTTTTTTGTCCTCTGGGAGGTGTTGGCTAAATTTCTGAAACTTGGAATAGTTGATGTGATTATATTTGGCTAGCAGTGCCTCATAATTAGCAATACAGAACTGGAGAGTTGCTGAGGAGCATGCTTTGCGACCAAAGAGATCTAGCTTCTTCCAGTCTCTGTCATAAGGGGTAGTCCTAGAATGGTGTTCTCGCCCCTTCTTTTGCACCACATTGATAATGAAGAAGTTCAGAGTAGGGTGGGAAAAGAGAAATTCCACGTCCTTAGTGGGGACATAGTGCTTCTTGTCTGCTGGCTTGCAGGTGGGTGGTATTAATGTTGGGGTCTGCCAGATCACAGTGGCGGGGTCCAACAAGCCATTGTTGATCGGGAGTGTGACCTTTGCCAATGTACAGGCATGCAAGGTGTTGAGCAACTTCTGCTGTTGCTCTCTGTCTTCCTCCAGGGGGATCTGGAGGCAATCCGCAATCCTGCAGAACAGTTCTTGGAACTGTTTAAAGCCATTTGCTGATGTTGGAGGTGGTGGCATGATGGCCTCATCGGGAGAAGTGGGCTGGTGGTATAAACTCTCCTCCTGCTCTTCTAGTAATTCTGGTTGAGGGTCAGGTAGTCTAGAGACTGAGGAGGACAGAGAGTGTATATGTCCCTGTCTCTGCTCGTGGCGGGTTGGGAAAGTATGCCTTATACATGGACCAAGGGTCCCAATAGGGCCAATGTGGGGGAAGTGGCATATCAGTTTGCATCCATGGGTCGTCCCTACCAGAAACCCAGTTCACTTCTGGTCTCTGGGACTTGGTATTGAGGATGAAAAGATTATTCTTTGTGTCGCTGCCCTCGATATAAGAACATAAGACTGGCCATACTGGGTCAGACCAAAGGTCCATCCAGCCCAGTATCCTGTCTACTGACAGTGGCCAATGCCAGGTGCCCCAGAGGGAGTGAACTTAACAAGTAATGATCAAGAGATCTCTCTCCTGCCATCCATCTCCACCCTCTGACAAACAGAGGCTAGGGACACAATTCCTTACCCATCCTGGCTAATAGCTATTAATGGACTTGACCTCCATGAATTTATCTAGTTCTCTTTTAAATACTGTTATAGTCCTAGCCTTCGCAACCTCCTCAGGCAAGGAGTTCCACAGTTGACTGTGCGCTGTGTGAAGAACTTCCTTTTATTTGTTTTAAACCTGCTGCCCATTAATTTCATTTGGTGGCCCCTAGTTCTTATATTATGGGAACAAGTAAATAACTTGTCCTTATTCACTTTCTCCACACCACTCATGATTTTATATACCTCTATCATATCCCCCCTTAGTCTCCTCTTTTCCAAGCTGAAAAGTCCTAGCCTCTTTAATCTCTCCTCATATGGGACCCGTTCCAAACCCCTAATCATTTTAGTTGGCCTTCTCCGAACCTTTTCTAATGCCAGTATATCTTTTGTGAAATGAGGAGACCATATCTGTGCGCAGTATTCAAGATGTGGGCCCGGCACACCATGGATTTATATAAGGGTAATAAGATATTCTCCGTCTTATTCTCTACCCCCTTTTAAGGATTCCTAACTTCCTGTTTGCTTTTTTGACTGCCGCTGCACACTGCATGGACGTCTTCAGAGAACTATCCATGATGACTCCAAGATCTCTTTCCTGATTAGTTGTAGCTAAATTAGCCCCCATCATATTGTACGTATAGTTGGGGTTATTTTTTCCAATGTGCATTACTTTACATTTATCCACATTAAATTTCATTTGCCATTTTGTTGCCCAATCACTTAGTTTTGTGAGATCTTTTTGAAGTTCTTCACAGTCTGCTTTGGTCTTAACTATCTTGAGCAGTTTAGTATCGTCTGCAAACTTTACCTCCTCACTGTTTACCCCTTTCTCCAGATCATTTATAAATAAGTTGAATAGGATTGGTCCTAGGACTGACGCTTGGGGAACATCACTAGTTACCCCTCTCCATTCTGAAAATTTACCATTTACTCCTATCCTTTGTTTCCTGTCTTTTAACCACTTCTCAATCCATGAAAGGATCTTCCCTCTTATCCCATGACAACTTAATTTACGTAAGAGCCTTTGGTGAGGGGCCTTGTCAAAGGCTTTCTGGAAATCTAAGTACACTATGTCCACTGGATCCCCCTTGTCCACATGTTTGTTGACCCCTTCGAAGATCTCTAATAGATTAGTAAGACATGATTTCCCTTTACAGAAACCATGTTGACTTTTGCCCAACAATTTATGTTCTTCTATGTCTCTGACAATTCTATTCTTTACTATTGTTTCAACTAATTTGCCCAGTACTGACATTGGACTTACCGGTCTGTAATTGCCGGGATCACCTCTAGAGCCATTTTTAAATATTGGCGTTACATTAACTATCTTCCAGTCATGGGTACAGAAGCTGATTTAAAGGACAGGTTACAAACCATAGTTAATAGTTCCGCAATTTCACATTTGAGTTCTTTCAGAACTCCTGGGTGAATGCCATCTGGTCCCGGTGACTTGTTACTGTTAAGTTTATCAATTAATTCCAAAACCTCCTCTAGTGACACTTCAATCTGTGACAATTCCTCAGATTTATCACCTACAAAGGAGGGCTCAGGTTTGGGAATCTCCCTAACATCCTCAGCAGTGAAGACTGAAGCAAAGAATTCATTTAGTTTCTCCGCAATGACTTTATCGTCTTTAAATGCTCCTTTTGTATCTCGATCGTCCCGGGGCCCGACTGGTTCTTTAGACAGCTTCCTGCTTCTAATGTACTTAAAAAACATTTTGTTACTACCTTTTGAGTTTTTGGCTAGCTGTTCTTCAAACTCCTTTTTTGCTTTTCTTATTACATTTTTACACTTAATTTGGCAGTGTTTATGCTCCTTTCTATTTACCTCACTAGGATCTGACTTCCACTTTTCAAAAGATGCCTTTTTATCTCTCACTGCTTCCTTTACATGGTTGTTAAGCCACAGTGGCTTAACAACCATGTAAAAGATGGTGGGGTGCGAGGTGCAATGTAGTACTCCACCTCTTCATCCTTGCTAGAAATGGGTTGTGTGGTCCTCGGTGGTGAAGGACAGCGGTGTAGTGTCTCCAGGGAAGAGGTATGAGCCATGGGGAGCTTGGTACAGAGGAGCAGCAACTCTGGAGTGTCAGGGACAATCTGGTCTCTTGGGTATAGAAACTCCTATGGTACCAGTAGGAGCATCATCAGCACCAGTGACTGTGCAGAGATTGAGGACATCGCTGGTGCCAAGAATGAAGTGCATTCTCTTGAGCGAACAGTAGATGGTGCCGAGGGTTGCATCGGTGCAGAGGGCTTGGTTGGTGCTGAAGACTTGGCTGGTGTCGAGGGCTTGGACTTGGTCAGTGCTGATTATTTGGTCAGTGCCAACACACTCGAAGTCGTTTTAGTTGAGGCAGTCAGTGCTGATTTCAAAATCTTTAGAACTGTTCTTCTTGATCCCAAGTGACAGTGTTCCTATATGTAGTCCTGCATGTTTAGAGTCCTTGGACCTCTCCCTAGTGCTGGTAGCAGAGAAGCCTGGGTGGTTGTAGGAGCTAAGTCTCGCCCTGGAAGATATCAAGGCTATCAACCTCACAAGGGATGCCTTTCTTTGAGGCGGCTCCCTGATGGGTGAGCTCAGGGCCCCTTTTCTTCTCATCTGGGCGAGAGAACATAGATTTTCTGTGAGTGGTGCATGGCATGTGGGGGTCAACCGATGACTGTGCCAATGGTGACTACCACAGAGGAGAGGTATTGAGACCAGGGTCTGAGGCTGGTTGTAGTGAACTCTCCATTCATAAAAATTTTAGTCTCAGTTCATGGTCCTTTCTGGACAGTACTTTCAATTTGAGGCAGTGGGTGCACTTTTGTGATACATGCCCCTCACCCAAACAACATACACACCATGAGTGACTATCCGTTGCTTACGGGGATGGCCTCACAACATGAGAAGTACCTCTTAAACACGGGGGATCCGGGCATAGCCCCCGAGAAGGGAGAACTTTTTGGTAGGGAAGGGCATAGAAAAAAGGAAACCTACGCTAATCTAAAGAGTAATGGAGAGGAAAGAGGGGAAAAAATTTAAGGGGGAATAAAAGAAAAATAAAGGAAACAGCTAATAACTATGAAGTTACAATGGAAATACTACTATTACTAAAGGTACTATAGAGGTATGAAGGGCTCTTCTCAGGATTTCGTCCCAGACCAAGGGTGGTTGAGAAGGAACTGAGAGTGGCTGGACTGCACAGTGCTATACAGATACTGCTCACGGCGTGAGATGGGGAGGAGCGCATGTGCGGCCCAACAGGCATTGCTACCAAAAATCTCTGATCCCAGGCACAGGGATGCTACCGCACCTACAGTGGAGCACACATAAGGACACTACTTAAAGAACTTATCCACCTCATGCTGTTAGATCCATTTTGGAAATCAGGTGGAGGTCCTGCAAGTTGCTGGTGGGCATTTCGGCAGCAGTCTCTGAACTGCCAAATGCATCTCTTGGAGGGGGATGCTGACATGCCAGCTGTGACACAGTTGAAACTGCTCATGCCTGTTGCATTAGCTGCACATTCTCCCTATATAAACCAGTGCTTCTAGAGCAGGGTTACAAGCACAGATTGATACGATCTCATTATCATCCAGACCTGGTATGACCAACAGTGGGTACAGAACTTTCACATTAAGAAGCAGACGTTCCTGGAGGTTTGTGAAAAGTTTAC
The DNA here is from genome assembly GCF_002925995.2 of Terrapene triunguis. Lineage (NCBI taxonomy): Eukaryota > Metazoa > Chordata > Testudines > Emydidae > Terrapene > Terrapene triunguis. The sequence continues at coordinate 4,963,388 of NW_020664436.1, forward strand.
GTCAACCATCCTGCACCAAGACACCCACCCATAGAGGGAGTCCATGCTGGTCCAGAAGTAGGTCACTATATCCATCTAGAAGCTGGCTACCCCAGACTACTACATGTCTGTGGCTAACCAGTTTGAAGTTAGCAATCAACTGTGGGGATTGTTGTGGCAGAGGTTTGTGAGTTGATCAGGATTATAATATATCCAAAGGTGGGGGCTTCACAAATGGTCCTGAAATAATTGCTGGCTTTGAGAGAATGGGCTTCCCAAATAGCACCAGAGCCACTAATGAGACTAATGTGCCTATAGTTTGGCTTCTGCAAGACGTGCATGAGTATCTAAACCACAAAGGGTTCTACTCCATTGTTAAGCAAGCCCTGGTCAACCACAGAGCAGAATCGTGGACACTAACATGAGATGCACTGGCAGGGTGCTCTATAGATCAGGGCTTTATGTTTAAGGACAAGCTAGGATATTATTTCCACTGAATGGCATTGCTATAAATGGAGTTACTGTCCCCACTGTTATTATAAGGCACCCTGCTTAACTCCTGTTGCCATGGCTTATGAAACTGTATCCTGATTTCAGAAGAGCTGGCAAAGAATATTCAGTTACACACTTAGTAGCTGTAGGATGGTGGTGAAATGTGCATTTGGCAGATTGAAATCCCATAGGTACTGCCTTCAAAACCATTTGGATGCCAGTGTTGCCAGTGCAGTCTGCACAATGTCTGCGAGGACAAGGGAGAATCTTTTAATCAGAAATGGACCCAGGACACTGCTGGACTTCTGAACTGGTACACACAGCCAGCTAGTGCACCTCTCATGACTGGTGCTAGATCCACAAGCACAACAAAAATCAGGGATGTTTTGTGCTCCCACATAATGGATTTGCATGGTCCAATGCATGAGGGGGAATGAAATGGTATTTGAGGTTGTGCTGCGGATGGGTGTATGGCAGCTATGGGATTTTTTTTCAATGTATTGGTATTACGTATTATGAATTTTGTAAACACTTCCATGAAATGTATGGAGATATGTATTTTATCAATACTGGCAATGTATTGCAACTCAAAGTTTATGGATTGCTGTGATCAAACTTTGTAAATTTTTATTATGAAATTTATTGAGAATGTACATGTGATGTCACTCATTACAATTTGTGCCACTTTTAAATTACACGTAATAAAACTTGCTATTGTGGCCTTGTGTGCTTTATTTTATATAGATATTTACATATCACTGTAAGAACCAGAAAGGCAGATTGGCTACTAACAGCACATACAAACAACAAGCAAACAGTGCCAAAACAGTGAAAGGTGCATGTTCTGAACTGACATGTCCAGCTATTCTTGGGTCTCCCCTGCCCCCTGTTCTCCTTGATATTTCTCGTGAGTTTTGCATGTGTGGACTGCAACTGGACTGGATTAATTCACAAGGTACATTTCTCTGTTCTATGTACTACTGTGTCATTGTCTGTGACATGGTCCAGCACCCCCTGAATTGAGGAAAGGCCGCATAGTCTGCAGGTGCAGGACACAATAGCGTGGAATGGACTCAAGGTGTGGGGCTGTAGCTGAAGGTGGCAGTGGGGCCTGCAGTCTGATAGTTGTGAGCACAAGTAACTGTTCAAAGAGCTCCTTCTGCTGCGCTGTCTTTCTTCCTAAACCTGCAGTCATGCTCCATGAATCTCTCCACGAATCTCTTCTCATGCTGTGCAGTTTCTGTCTCTCTTTCCACCCTCCTTGCATCCTTATCTTTTTGATACTCCATTTGGTCCTTCTGGAATTCAGCCTGCTGATTTATTTTATCTAGAAGCTCTCCCATCCATTCATCTCAGACTCACTCTCCCTCCATGCCTGCAGTAGGTGGGTCCACTCCTCCAGGCTCCGTGTGTTTGTGTGTTTAGTGCCATGTGTTTGCCCTGCCGAGGTGGAAGAGCCTTGAAAGGAAAAATACCATGATAAAAAATTACATTTCCACTCTATAAAAGACTGCTTTAATTCTAAGTCAAAAGATGATACTTTTTATCAGTGAGCTTTGTTTCATTCATACAAAAAACATTGGCCATTTCAGACATCCTTTGGAGCAGCACTGAAAACCATCACACATCATGGTAAGACACAGATACAAAATTCAGTTGAAATCTACATTTCTACATCCCCTTCATTTATTCTAGGGAGGAGGATGACTTATAAGTGGTCTAGTCACTAGTTATGATTTTTCAACCTTTCAGGCAGGGCAAACTCTAGAGAACACTATCATTCTGGGGGTCCCTAAGTGGAAGAATGAACTACTGCTCCAGGCCAGTGGAAGACAGCCATCCACGTATGCTATGGAGATATTTAGGTGTCTAGTGACAGCCAATCTCATCTTGGAATGGAGGGGGCTTATGAGTTACAGGGGTGGCTTAATAAGTATGCCCTGTCCTGGAACGCAACAGATCATCTGGAGTTCCTACTCTGAGAAGTTCGCATTCATCACCAGTCAGCAATGGATGAAAATTTGTGGTAAAATCAACAAGATGCTGATTCAGCATGGAGACACAGTACAGCCTCCTTACAATCACCTTGTGTCCAGGCACAAACGTGACTGGTTGGCATGGGGACTCCTAACACAGAAAGACAGCAACCCTCCTCGTAATTTGGACCCATATTTTAAAGCCAGCTATGGACCAAATATACACAGTATGGTTTTGTTTGGACTCATAACACCCAGGGTTTTTTTGGAACTCAGTTTCAAGGCAGTCCAGGGCAGTGCAGGTGTGGCTGATTTATAAGGTGTGCTGTATCACACGGGTGAGGTATGTGAGGCTATTAATTGTGGAGCCTAACCCATACTTAATCAACGAGTGTAGCTGAAGCCTGGCCTGACCTGAGTAATTAAAACATGGAAGAAGGCCTCATTGCTTGGAAGATAGACTTAGGCAAACAGATCACTAGGCTGAAATAAATAGGTCAGTAGACTAAAAAGACAGAATGTCTGAGCCAGCTAAGATAACAGGGTGAACATCCAGCGAACCATTTACTAACAGTGGACAAGATAAATTAGGAATGTATTCACAAGGAAAAGAGTAAGTCAAGTGTGGACAATGCATGGACAGAGCATGCTGTACAGGGATTGGTTGCTGCAAAGTAATCAAGATAATCCATAAACGTGTGATACAGAGTATAGTAAACACAATGTAATGTATACATGTATATAAAAGGAAGAGTTTTTCTATGTAATGTTGGATGTGTGGCACATCTTACACCCACCCACGCTTGGGTCTGATCAACTGAGCATAGCTTTGCGGTATGTCAAATAAAGGAACCTGAGTGACGAAATCTGGTGTCTGAGTTTTTGGGATCCCAGAGAACTGGACGAAGTGTTCTCCAAGAAGTGGACTAGGTTTCTGGATAAGACAAGTGGAAAAGATCTCGGAAGGAATCCCAACAGTGAGGAACTAGTAAAAATGTTATAACTGCTTAACCTTTTCCTTTCTGTGTTGTCCATTTTGAATTCTACATGGTGTCAGAGGGAAGGGGGGTACTAGTGAATGTCATAGGTTCTACACTGACCAGAAGCACACAAAAAACATGGCTTGTATTAATACTTCATAGGGCCATAAGCCATAAATCATTCCCATTCATATATTAATAAAAACAAACATGGTGGCAGAAACTTACCAGGCTCTTCCTCTGATGCCTGTTCTGAAGTTAGCTGCTCCCCAGCTGTAGCTGTCCCAGTGGCATAGCTTCAACGGTTATCAGCCTCAGCATCAGGGTCACTTCTTGCCCTTCCTCCAGTGATTAGCTCTTCTCCAGCAATGCCTGTGACCAAGGGCAGGGGGGGCTATAAGAGTGCCATTTCTGCTCAGCAGATTGTCATGCACCACTGTGGGCTCAGTGCTCACCACGATTCCCAGAACCCAGCTGAATTCCTCGTAAAAGAGGTAGGAAGACAGGGAGTTCCCAGATGTGCCATTAGTATCCTTAACTTTGCAGCAGTCTACATTCAGCCGCTTCGTTCACTTTCTGCATTGTTCTGCTGTCCAGTTGATCCTCAACATCTCCAGATACTTGGATATAGCTTTGAAGACATGATCCTTTCTTATGTTCTTGCTGACTGTAGCTGGGCGGCCTGGCTCCCAGCCGCCCCTGGACGGGACGAGCCGGAACAGCCGCCAGAGTGGGCGGAGCCACCGCCGCCTGTCCCCGCCCCCCGGAAGTCAAGGGGCGGGACAGGAAGTATAAAGGCCAAGCCCCAACGCTCAGTATCTGGCCGGCAGCGGGAGAGGACAGACGCTGGTGCCCGAGCTCCCGCCGGTCCGAGCCTGCCCAGAGCCCGGTATCCGGAAGAGGACTGGCCGAGCCT
>NW_020664436.1:4967740-4968501 GCF_002925995.2 Terrapene triunguis
GAGCCCGGTATCCGGAAGAGGACTGGCCGAGCTTGCCCAGAGTCCGGTACCCTGCGGAGGACTGGCCGAGCCGACCCCGACCCCCGTATCCTGAGGAGCGGCCTGAACCAACCCCCGCCGAGAGTCCGGAGGAACCGGCCAACCTACCCAGCGCTCGAGGCCCGGAGGAGCCCATGGTCTGGGACCCGGTCGACGAGACTCAGGATATGCAGGTACCTATGGAGGAGGAGATGGGAAGTGGCCCGGGGATAGCAGACCCCGAACCTATGTCAGTGTGTTGCGGTCAGGATCCCCACTGACCCCGTGGCAGACGGACTCCTGCGGATAGGGCCCCGGGCTGGAACACAGTGGAGTGGGTGGGCCTGTGTTCCCCCCTGCCACCCCACGCCGGGTGGCAGTTTCTCCTCCTCCCTGCCTAGGGGCCAGGACTGCCCCAAAGTGACCCAGCCCCTGCTACCAGGCCTGGGCCGCTGTTTGGCTATTTGTTTGCTGCCCCGCCCTGCCCTAGGACCTGGGCCGCCACAAACTGACCCAGCCCCTGGTTAAGGGCCTGGGCCTCTGAGAGACTGATTGCTTGCTGCCCCGCCCTGATCTAGGGCCGGGGCTGCTGACTGACTATTTAGTTGCTGCCCCGCCCTGATCTAGGGTCGGGGCTATCACAAACTGACCCAGCCCTGGTCAGGGGCCTGGACCTCTAACAGACTGCTTGCTTGCTGCTCACTCCCTGCCTGAGGGACTGAGCTTGAACTGCTACTTATGTG
>NW_020664436.1:4968511-4970949 GCF_002925995.2 Terrapene triunguis
TGCTCACTCCCTGCCTGAGGGACTGAGCTTGAACTGCTACTTATGTGCTCACTCCCTGCCTGAGGGACTGAGCTTGAACTGTTACTTATGTGCTCACTCCCTGCCTGAGGGACTGAGCTTGAACTGCTATTTGTGTGCTCACTCCCTGCCTAAGGGACTTAGCTCGAACTGCTATTTGTGTGCTCACTCCCTGCCTAAGGGACTGAGCTTGAACTGTTATTCCTGTGCTCAACCCCTGCCTAGGGGCTTGAGCCCTGAACTCTTATTTGTACGCTCCATCCCTGCCGAAGGGACTGAGCCCTAACCTGTTATTAGTTTGTAGCGGGGCGGCCTGGCTCCCAGCCGCCCCTGGACGGGACGAGCCCCACCCCGGAACTACTACACTGACGTCAAATGTCTTGCTCGCCTTCCACCAGAGGTTAACCAGAAACCAGCTGTGTCCCTCTGGCCACCTAGCAGCATGCTTCATGCTTCATCTTTGTGCTGGTCATAGCTAATATATGTTAGGGTTGACTGTGTTTCCAATTGAGCAGTCCATGTGGAAATGAAGAGTTAAACACCAAGCAGCTATATTTGAATCAGGAAGTTGCTTCCAGTTCCTGGGAAGCAAGTGGGAAGTTTTGGGATGGAAGGGCTGGAAAGCACACCCAAGGGGATTATGGGATAGTGATGACAGACTCTCCAGACCCGAATTTGCCAACCCGGACTTGAGCTGCATCCATGCTGCAAAATGCCTGGGCTTTGACCCACATCACAGAAGGACTTGGTCTCTGACCAATCCCCCAGCAGGGTCCAAGGGCCCAAGTACAGAGGGGTTACTGGCCCAAGTCAGGCTGATTCAGGGTGACCAGATAGCAAATGTGAAAAATCAGGATGCTTTTGGGGGATGGGGGGGTAATAGCTGCCTATATAAGATAAGGCCCCTAAGATTGGGACAGTCCCGATCATATCAGCACATCTGGTCATCCTAGACTGATTTCTGTGTGGATGGAAGTGGGGGTGAGGGCTTAAACTTGGACCAGGCTTAGTGTGCTGTGTAAACATATCCACAAATTTTGCTCCTACGTGCTTGTACTAATCTCTTGTACTCCTCCTTGGCAATTTGTCTGTTTCCACTTTCTGTAGGATTCCTTCTTGATTTTCAGGTCATTAAAGAGCTCCTGGTAGAGCCATATTGGCCTCTTACTATTCTCACTCTCTTTCCTTCAGATCAGGATACTATGCCTTTAATATTGTCTCTTTGAGAAACTGTCAGGACTCCTGAACTCTTTTTCCCTAGATTTTCTTAACATGGACCAATGTTGGTAAGGCTGTAAGAAAATTCATCAACTCTAAAATAGCTGCCCCCCTGGCTATCCCCACTACCTTCTGAAACAAGAAATTGTCCCGAATACATTCTAAGAACTTATTGGACATTTTGGGTTTTGCCTTATTATTTTTACTACAGATGACTGGGTAGTTAAAGTCCCTTAAAACACAGGTCTCATGTTTTGGACATTTCTGTTCTTTGTCCTACAAATGCCTCCTCCTCCTGACTTGCTGATCAATAGTAGACCCCTACCATGACATTGCCCTGTTTCCCCCCCTTTAATCTTCACCCAGATTTTTAACTGGTCTGCCTCCCACCCCCTTCAGGACCTAAGAACAAGTGTATATATTATTGATGTATAATGCAATATCACCTCTTTTTTTGCTATCTGTCCTTCCTGAACAAGCTATACTTCTCTATACCAATATTCAAGTCATGAGATTTAACCCACCAAGTCTCAGCAATACCAGTTAAGTCATAATTTAGCTTGTCTACCTATACTTCAATCTCTCCATCTCTATTCCCCATACTCCTAGCATTTGCGTACAGACATCTAAGTTGTTAATAGATTCCCCCAGTTTTCCCTCTTGCTGTTCCCATGACTATCAGAATTTTCCATTCCCCCTTCAAACGTCTAGCCCTCTGTTAAGGTCTCCTTTTTATACCTACTTGTAGACTTTCGTCACCTGCCCCTCTGAACCTAGTTTAAAGCCCTCCTTACCAGGTTGGCTTGTCAGTGTGAGAAGAGGCTCTTCCCCTTCTTGGTCAAGTGGACTCCATCTCTTCCCAGCAGTCCTCCTTCCTGGAACAGCATCCCATAGAACATGGCCATACTGGGTCAGACCAATGGTTCATCTAACCCAGTATCCTGTCTTCCAACAGTGGCCAATGCCAGATGTTTCAAAGGGAATGAACAGACCAGGCCAATGATCAAGTGATGATTCTTGTTCCTGGAACAGCATCCCTATGATCCAGGAATCCAAAGCCATAACATCAACCCCATCTACACAGCCATGCATTTATCTCCAGGATTTGTGTCCCCCTGCCTGGGCCCTTATCTTCAACCAGGATGATGGACAAGAACACCACCTGCACCACTAACTCCTTCATCCTTGTTCCCAGACCCCTC
>NW_020664436.1:4971349-5016349 GCF_002925995.2 Terrapene triunguis
ACACGGCTACCCCTCTGATACTTGAGTCCTGATTTAGGAAATCATCCCTATTCAGGACAGCACCTAATCATATGTTTGATGTGAAGTCAATGGGACTTAAACAAGTGCTTAAGTGCTGTCCTAAATTAGGATGGACTAAAGCATGTGCTTATGTGGTTTCCTGAATCAGGGACTATGAGTTTTGAAACTAACTGATAATTTATTTTTATTTTTAAGATAAAACAATGAGGAAGAGATTGTTTTAATTAGTAATACTTTTTTGAAAGGTTCCTCTCATCTGGTGGATTTAGGCATTCATGTACCAAGGGAATTCGCAAGCACTGCAGCTTGATGCTGCTGCAAGACCTATTTCACCTACAGTAAGCTGCCAACTAATAACAACTAAGTAGATAGCTGATATGGACTTCAGGGGGAAGACCTTCAGCTAGTATCATAAAAGAGCTACACTGAAGTCAACGGAGCAATGACAATTTATAACAGCTGAGGATGTGCCCCCTGATATTTATTTCATGTTACCAATATCTTATATAAATAGAGATCTGTTCCTTGATATTTCTCATTTATATAAATATATTAGTAAGATGAGAAAAATATCAGGGGACAGATCCTTAGGGTATAAATTATCAAAGCTGAATCCACTTCCACTACTAGTATTAGATAGATAGATAGATGTTAAAAGATTTGAAGCCATGCGACTGTAAACATAGCTGGCCTATGTTAACATATGTCCTCCTTGCTGTTTCTCTTTTCCTACTGTCCTCTCCTTCCTACTGTTTGTTACACTCACTGTTGAGAAACTCTTGTTTCTAATTAGATTGTGACAAAGATAGCAAATGCTTGTATAGAAGTTAGTACAAATGGACCCCGGTCACATCTTTAATTCTATACCAGAGGATATAAATGTTAAAACAACGTACTTGTTCAATCTGTTTATACCATATCATAAGCACTTCCTCTAGTTGATGAACTGTATCAGAATTAGCAGCTGCTGTTGTCACTTCGTCAAAGGACTGAAGTTTAGAAAAGTCAATGTGATCCATCTTTTTTAACTCAACAGTTCCCTCTATGCTTACTCTAGCACCTAAAATAAAGCAATTAAAAATACAGAACATACTCAGACTCCAGCAGTTGTTTCTACCAAGGTGAACCACTTCACTTTGGGAATATAAGCCAATAATTCATCTTGCAATATAATAACCATTTTACTGTCTCATACGCAAAAGACCATGTTTTTCTGAAATCTAATTAGACCCCTACATTAAAAATTTCATATCAATAAAACTGAAGTTGTCAAGTATGTAATAAATCCAAATATATTTCTTTTTTACACTTGAGTTTTTTATCATTTTATTCTTCCTTGTAGAATTAAAGAAATGTTTTCCCATATTTATAACAACTCTACTGCTTTTAAACAGTAATTTTTAAGCAGAATGATTGTTTACTCAATCTGATTCTTACCGTCTAAAAATGAAAGATATCTATTAATGGTTTCTATGAAATTCTGTTTTTCAGTTGTTCCCTGTGTGGTTTGACTTAAAGCACCCCAATTATTTGTTGCAAGGATAGCTGGTAGAAAAATATTTGCTAGCATGTTCCTAGTACCACGTAAAAGTCCTTCAGTTGCATCTAATACACAAAAGTATATGTCCTGTAAATGTAACAACAGAATGATTATTAGCAATGCAATCGATTATACTGAAAACATGACCACATTTTTAGAACATACAAATCTTCCATATAGATCCATTACATTTCTGAGTACAAAAAGAAATGGTTACTCACCCTGTGCATTAATTGTGGTTCTTTGAGATGTGTCCCCCTACGGGTGCGGCACTCTAGATTTGCTATCGCTCCCTGCATCTTTGATCAGAGATTTCTCTTAGCCATGTCCGTTCAGCCCGTATATTCATGCTAGTCAGCCTCCTTCCCCATGCTGTTGTTATATAACACTGTGCAGGTGAACCACCCTCAGTTCCTCCTCAACCACAAAGCATCATAACAGAGACCTCTGAAGCAGAGGGCAGGTATAGTGGAGCAACTGTAGGGACATACATGTCTAAGAACCACAGTTACTGCACAGAGTGAGTAAAAAATGGTTACTCACCTTCTCGTAACTGTTGTTCTTCGAGATGCATTGTTCACGTCCATTCCAATCAGGTGTGTGTGCACGCACATGCACAGTACCTAGAAGATTTTTCCCTTAGCAGCATCCATGAGGTCGGTTGGACACCCGCTGGAGTCGCGCCTTCATGGCGCCCAATGAAGGGCCTTGCCCACCCACCACCCCCTCAGTTCCTTCTTTCCGGCTACTCCGACAGAGGGGTAGGAAGGTGGGTATTGGAGTGGACATGAACAACACATCTTGAAGAACAACAGTTATGAGAAGGCAAGTAACCGTTTTTTTCTTCTTCGAGTGCTTGTTCATGTCAGTTCCAATCAGGTGACTCACAAGCCCAAGTTCAGGAGGCGGAGGCAGAGTTGTCCACTGATTGGAGCACTGCTTGTCCGAAGGCCGCATTATCTCTGGCCTGCTGGGTAATCGCATAGTGCATGGTGAAAGTATGAATGGAGGACCATGTCGCCGCTCTGCAGATTTCCTGAGTGGGAACCTGAGCCAGGAACACTGTTGATGAAGCCTGCACCCTGGTGGAATGCGCAATGATTGGAGGTGCAGGAACCCCCACCAGGTTGTAGCACTCACAAATGCAGTACGTGATCCATGACAAAATGCGCTGCGAAGACACAGGCAGACTTTTCATTCTGTCTGCCACTGCCACAACTAACTGGACCGATTTTCTGAACAGCTTCGTTCTCTCAATGTAGAAGGCTAGCACCCTACGGACATCCAGTGAGTGAAGTCTCTGCTCCCTGCCGCTGGAATTCGGCTTAGGGTAGAATACAGGGAGAAAGATGTCCCGGTTGATGTGAAACTGCAATACAACCTTTGGTAGAAAAGCAGGATGAGGTCTGAGCTGAACCTTGTCCTTATAGAACATGGTGTAAGGGGTCTCTGATTTTAGGGCCTTAAGTTCAGACACCCTCCTGGCCGAGGTTATCGCTATCAGGAACGCGACCTTGTAAGAGAGTTAGAGCACGGAGCACGACGCCAAGGGTTCAAAGGGCGGTCCCATGAGTCTAGAAAGGACCAGGTTGTGGTCCCAAGCTGGGACAGGCTGCCGGACATGACGGTATAGCCTGTCGAGACCTTTTAGAAACCGGCTGACTATCGGGTCAGCAAAGACAGAGCGGCCCTCCGTGCCCGGGTGGAAGGCCAAGATGGCGGCCAAGTGAACCCTTATTGATGACATATAAAGCCCCTGCTGCTTCAGATGGAGGAGGTAGTCCAAAATAAGCTGCACTGAGGCTAGCGTCAGGAACGAATGGCGCTGTGCCAACCAGATTGAAAATCTCTTCCACTTGGCAAGGTAGGTAGTTCTCGTAGAGGGTTTCCAGGTGCCAAGGAAGACTTGTCTAACCTGGTCTGAACAAGAAAGCTCCACCGGGTTCAACCACAGAGCTTCCACATCATGAGGTGCAGCGCCCCGGGGTTCAGATGTTGGAGACAACCATGATCTTGCGTCAGAACGTCCAGGAAGAGCAGCAGGGCGACTGGAGCTTCCACGGATATGTCTAGGAGAGATGTGTACCAGTGCTGGCAGGGCCAGGCTGGAGCTATCAATATGACCTGAGCTCGTTCCCTCCGGATCTTGACGAGTACCTTGTGAACGAGCGGTATGGGTGGAAAGGCGTATATGAGACAACCTCCCCATGGGAGGAGAAATGAGTCCACGCTGGAGCCCGGGCTGTGATTTTGGAAGAAGCAGAACTGCTGGCATTTCCTGTTGCGTTGTGTGACAAATAGGTCTATCTGGGGAAATCCCCACCTCTGGACGATTGAATTTGTGATTTCCGAGTGAAGGGACCACTCGTGGCCACGAAAGGACCTGCTGAGGTGGTCCACCAGCTCGTTCTGTACCCTGCTTGTAGGCGTATTGAATGTTCTACACAGACGTCCCACAGCATGAGGTCTTCCTGGCACAGGGGAGAGGAGGGTGCACCCCCCCTGTTTGTTGATATAGAACATTGCCATGGTGTTGTCTGTCATAACTGATACACATTGTCCCGTTAAGTATGCCCAGAAAGTCTGGCATGCCAGGTGCACCACTCTCAGCTCTCTGACATTGATGTGGAGAGCCAGATCCGCCTGAGACCAGAGACCCTGAGAACTAGATAAATTCATGGAGGTTAAGTCCATTAATGGCTATTAACCAGGATGGGTAAGGAATTGTGTCCCTAGCCTCTGTTTGTCAGAGGGTGGAGATGGATGGCAGGAGAGAGATCACTTGATCATTACCTGTTAGGTTCACTCCCTCTGGGGCACCTGGCATTGGCCACTGTCAGTAGACAGGATACTGGGCTGGATGGACCTTTGGTCTGACCCAGTATGGCCATTCTTATGTCCAAGCTGTATCAGGTGGGTCGATACACCAGTGCTAACCATGACTGCAGTGGTGGGAGCCTGAGTCTGGCATGCTGCACCACGTAGGTACAGGCAGCCATGTGTCCCAGAGGTTTCAGGCAGTTTCTTGCTGTGGTGATGGGAAGCTGTCTGAGACCTCAAATGATACCGGTCAGGGTCTGGAACTTCACTTCCGGCAGGTATGCTCTGGCTTGGGTCGAGTCCAGTAATGCCCCTATATACTCTATCCTCTGAACAGGGGACAGAGTCAATTTTGCTTCATTTAGAAGGAGACCCAGGTTGTCGAAGGTGGCCCTGATGAATCTGACTTGAGCTTCCACTTGGGTCCTGGAGTGGCCCTTGATCAGCCAGTCGTCGAGGTATGGAAACACCTGTACCTGGTGCCTGCGCAGAAATGCAGCGACAACTGCCATGCACTTGGAGAAGACTCGAGGTGCTGCTGACAGGCTGAACGGAAGGACTGTAAATTGGTAGTGGGTATTGTTCACCACAAACCTGAGGGACTTCCTGTGGGGCTGAGTGATTGCAATATGAAAGCAAGCATCCTTCAAGTCAAGGGAGGCATACCAGTCTGCTGGATCCAGTGAGGGGATGATGGAGGCCAACAAGATCACGTGGAACTTGAGTTTCTTCACAAACTTGTTGAGTTCTTGCAGGTCCAGGATGGGCCTGAGGCCGCCTTTGGCTTTCGGTATTAGGAAATACCAGGAATAAAAGCCCTCGCCCCTGTGCTCCTGAGGAACCTCCTCCACTATCTCTAGAGATAGGAGCAACTGCACCTCCTGAATAAGGAGTTGCTCGTGAGAAGGGTCCCTGAAGAGGGACGGGGAAGGGGGGTGGAAGGGTGGGAGGGCACAGACTTGGTTGGAGTATCCCCTCTCTACCATGTGGAGCACCCAGCGGTCTGAGGTGATATGGGACCATGCACCGTAGAAGGGGGATAGTCAGGACGAGAAGATAAGGCGAGGTGGATCCAGCCTTTGGTGTGGTACACCGTCCTTGACTGTGCCTTCAAAAGGCTGGCTAAAGGGTTGACGTGGCCTTCTCCTGCTGGTCCTGTTTCTCCTTCTGGACCCGTCCTGGTGGTTCTAGTGACTGAACCGCTGAGGAGGCTGCGGACAGAAGTGTCTCTGCTGAGTTGACAGTGTATAGAGGCCCAGGACCTGAGGGTGGCTCTGGAGTCCTTTAGGCTGTTTAGCCTCTTGTCCATTTTCTCCGAAAAAAGAGTCTCACGCTCAAAAGGCAGGTCTTGTATAGTCTGCTGGACCTCATTGGGGAGACCAGAAACCTGGAGCCATGAACCCTTTCTCATGGTTACTCCTGTGGCCATAACCCTGGTGGCAGCATCTGCCCCGTCAAGTGCCACCTGCAGGGACACCCTGGAGATCAGTCTCCCCTTCTCGACAAAAGTCGAAAATTCAGCACGGAAGTCCGAGGGGAGCAACTCCATGAATTTAGCCATCACCAAGCAGGTATTATAGGATGGCCCGCTGATTAGATATTCGGAGTTCTAGTCCCCCCCGTTGAGTACAGCTTTCGCCCAAATAGGGCTAGTTTTTTAGCATCCCTATTCTTGGGGGAAGGGCCCTGAAAGCCTTGCCTCTTCCGCTGGTTAGCAGCGTCCACCACAGAGAGTCAGACTGGGGTGGGAATATAAGTGTTCATAACTCCTGGAGGGCACAAAGTACCGGTGTTCATTATGCTTGGCAGTGGGTGGCAGCAAGGCTGGGGTCTACCACAGGGTCTTAGTCATGTCCGTAATTGTCTTTATAAACGGTAAGGCAATACGAGAAGGGCCAGAGGGGGCCAGGATGTCAACCATAGGGTGTGCATCATCTACCACTTCCTCCGCCTTAATGCCCAGACCCTGGGTGATCCGGCGCAGCAACTGCTGCAACACCCTGGAGTCTTCCAGAGCTGGGGCTAAGGAAGTGCCCGCCAGCGCCCCATCTGGTGAAGCGGAGGAGAAGGCCACTAGAGGAGGTGGTTGCTCTCTACCATCCCCCCAAGGGATCTCGTGACCTCAGGGGGCTTTGGCCCGGTCCCAGTGCCATGAAGGGCGCGGGTATTGGTGCTAATGTTGGGTCCTATGCCGGTGATGGTGTAGGCGCCTGGTGTAGCATCTGCACTGGGGTCTTCAGCGACACCGTCGCAGCCAACGTCGATGATGATGTCGGTGCTGTCGTTGGTGCCAAAGGCGCAGCCGGTACCGTAGCAGCAGTCTGAGCCACTGACACCTTCGGTGCCAAAGGCATTGTCAAGGGCAGCATCACGGTTGGTGCCGATGTCGGTGACAGTGCTGCGGCTGACAGCATTGATGCCTGAGGTAATGGCTCAGTCACTGGTCGTGGCGGAACAAACATTGCGGACGCCACTGATGCAGCTCCCGAGCAGGATCCTTGGCTCCAACCTTGGCCTTGATAGAAAGCCCACGGAGTCCAAAAGAACCGCTGAGCTGGGTTCTGTCATCGTGAGGGCCACTGCATCGGGTGGGACCCCCTATTGTGCCTTGAGCTGGACCTTCTGCTCCTGTTATAGTCAGAGTGGTACAAATCCAACTCCAACGCTGATGTTTCAGAATAGGAGGACCAGGGCATCGCTGCACCTTTCGATGTAGAGTGTCGGGAGCCTGGGGACTGACTGCGCTCCCTGGATGGAGGTGCTGGTGTCGGGGGGTGCCAAGGTGACGGGGATTGGTGTGAAATCATCGCCGGCTTTCCCTTTGACTGAACAGGGTGCCAGGATGGAGCCTGCAGTGCCAGCACATCCTCCTGCCTCAGGGATGAGAATGACTCCATGAATCTCAGCAGGTCCTGCGCCGCCTCAAAAGCCTCCAGGGTGGATGGGAGCAGCAGGTGCTCCGAGCGGTTCGGCAAGTGCAATGGGCCTGGACTCGACTGCTTCTGGGCAGGAGTCGATGTAGCCCCACTCTGAGCCTTGGAGCCGTGGCCCGACTGAGGTGCAACTGATGGATGGTCCCTGGATTTTGCCGAGGGACATCGGCCTCTTTCCATCCTCTTCTTCTTCTGTGCTGGCAATTGGACCACTGTCAAAGGCTGGCATGCCCCCGAGAAGCTCCGTGACGGTGCCGAGTCTCCTTGGCAGTGTCTTTCTTTGACGCCGGATCTCTCGAAGGTGGTGCTGGAGTGCTCCGCACCGAAGAAGATGTACTGGGAGTGGGATCCCCAGCGCCTGGATCTGACTGAGATCTTAGAGCTGCCTCCCTGAGGAGGATTTTAAGCCACTGCTCCCTCTCTTTAAGAGTTCTTGGTCAGAATTCCCAACAGATCTTGCAGCGGTCTTTTTGGTGACCCTCGACCAGACACCGTAAACAGGAGGTGTGGAGGTCACTTTTAGGCATGCGCTTCGCGCAGTCCTGGCAAGTCTTGAAGCCAGGGGATTGTGGCATGTCCTGGTGACAAATAAGGGGGGAGAAAAATGGGGGGAACCCCCCGTAACCTAAACTTATAAGTGAACTAATTACGCTATACTAACCAACTTGAACTATCTACAGCGAAAACCAAAAGTACTGCTAAGCCACTTGCCGGAGCAAGAGCCAGGAGAAATTCTAGCTACCATCACTGGTGGTAAGAAGGAATTGAGGGAGTGGCAGGTCGGCAGGCCCCTTTATTGGGCACCATGAAGGTGTGACTCCAGGGGGCGCCCAGGCCAACCCCATGGATGCTGCTAGGGGAAAAATCTTCCAGCTACTGTGCACATGTGCACTCACAAACCTGATTGGAATTGACATGAACAAGCACTTGAAGAAGAACCATTTCTTCTTCAAGGAGTGTCCCTATGTGTACTCCACATTAGGTGACTACCAAGCAGTTCACTCTAAGGTGTGTGTGGTGGGGGGTGCTTCAGAGTTGAGTCTAGTACCAAAGAAAGTACAGCCAAGCTGAACAGTCTATCAGAAGCAAAATCATGAGTTACTGAGTAGTGTTCAGCGAATGTATGTATAGATGCCCTTACATATTTCAATAATGGGCATGTTTTTGAGGAATGCTGTAGAGGTGGAAATGGACCTCGTAGAGTAAATACATATGTTCAAAGGTACTTGAATACTAAAAGACCCGTAGCAAGAATGAATGCAGATGGATATCCTCTTGGAAAGAGTTTGCAGACACTTTTAATCTACCTGCAAGCAAGACAAATAATTTGGAGGTCTTTCTATCCAGATAGGTGCCCAGGGCTCTTCTGATGTCAAGGGGGTACAACTGTGCTTCTTGATTATCTAGGAGAGGCTTAGGGTGAAAGAACAGCAGGTGAATGGGTTGGTTAATATGGAATTGGAAGAAATTTTAGGTATAAACATTTTGGATGGGATTGCAGTGTGACCTTGTCCTTAAAAAATACTGTGAAAGGGGAGCACGCCATAAGGGCCCCTACTTAGCCATCAC
This sequence comes from Terrapene triunguis, assembly GCF_002925995.2. Taxonomy (NCBI): domain Eukaryota; kingdom Metazoa; phylum Chordata; order Testudines; family Emydidae; genus Terrapene; species Terrapene triunguis. Next base: position 4,980,233 of record NW_020664436.1, read on the forward strand.
TTGGAGATCAGGAATGTCATTTTCATTGATAAATGGAGTAGTGAGTAGGTAGCCATCTGTTCAAATGGTGGTCTTGTGAGGCATTTAGGTACCAGATTAAGTTTCCAAACAGCAGTAGGGTGCTTGACTGGCAGATCAAGGTTCCGCAGGGAATTTGGAAATCTCTCTGCCATTGGGTGGGCAAAAATGGAATAACCCTCTATTGGAGAATGGAAAGCCCTGATGGCTGCCAGATGGACTCTGATGGAGTTCAGTGAGAGGCCAGAACTTTTTAGTGTTAGGATATAGTCCAGTATATCTGGCAGTGATGAGGTCATCGGTGGAATATATCAGAGGTCACAACAAAAGAGAAATCTTGTCCATTTTTGAGAGTATGTGCAGCGAATAGACACTTTCCACCTGTGTAATAGTACTTTTTGGAAACCCGGAGTGCTGGAGCCAGGAAGCCCTTCTCACAACTAACAATGTAGCAATCAAACAGGCAGTAGTATCAGCGGCATCAAGGGAGGCTTGTAGAGATGTTCTGGCAAGTAGTTGTCCCTCCACAATGACTGTCTGGAATTGTTCCCTATGTTCTGCCAGTAGGGTCAACAAAATAGTTCAGTTTGGTGTAATTTACATTATTGTATTTTGCCATTAGTGCCTGGTAATTGGAGATTCTAAATTATAAGGAGGTTGACGAATAAGATTTCCTCCCAAGTATGTCTAGATGGTGGTTTTAGTATGGTGTTGCATTCCATGTTCGTTAACTATGTTAACTACCAAGGAATTCGGGGAGGATGAGAAAATAAAAATTCTGAGTCGTTTGCAGGAACATAATACTTCTTATCTGCTTTCTTGCATGAAGGTGGGATAGTAGCTGGAGCATGCCAGATGATCTTCACTGGATCCAGAATGGCATCATTGACAGGCAAAGCTAACTACGCAGGCAGATGAGGTTGAATGAAGGATATTAAGCAGCTTATGATGAGGTTCTTTGACCTCCTTGAGAGGGATCTGCAAGATGTCTCCAATTCTCTTGTCCAGATCCTAGAATTGCTTAAAATTATTTGCCAAGGATGGAGGAGGAGGCATCTGGAGATGAAAAGGAGATGTTGGCCATAGGAAAGACCTCTTCATCGACTCAAGCTTCCTTCACCTCAAAAAAATTCTTCTTGATGATCAGGTCTCCTAGAGGGAGTAGGCAATGCAGGTTGCCTCTCTTTATGATGGGTGGTGCATGATGCCCTGGAAAACTGTTGGTGATAGGCCGCCCAAGGGTCCCACTATGTCCACGGAGGTGGTGCATAAGGGATAGTAGGAAGCAATCATGGGTGCTCATACCAGCAAGATGGTGGTTGCAATATTGTGCCACAAGTAGTTATAGACTCATCAGAGACTTCTGGAAAGGGGCCTCTATAGGAGTGAAGGGGAGAACCCTGAACTGGTATTTGGGACACTGACACAAGGTCTTCATCAGAATCCTTGACTGCAAACTCACTCTAGAATAGTGCAGCACCTGGAGAAATTTCAGGTGAAACCATCAGTATCAGGCACGTTTCAGGCATTCTCAATGTCCTTGATATGGAAAGTACGTTGGCACCAAGCAGCAAGGAATCGGAAGAGAAAGTTACTCACTTTGCAGTAACTGAAGTTCTTTGAGATGTGTGTCCCTGTGGGTGCTCCACTCCAGGTGATGGTGCGTCCCGGCGCTGTTGATCGGAGATCTTCGGTAGCAGTGCCTGGTCAGGATGCACGTGCTCTGCTGCTATCTCGCGACATCGTTAGGGTCTGCCTGAGCATGTCCCGCACCCCCCTCAGTTCCTTCTCTACCGTAGAGTTGCCTGATTAGTACTCCAAAATAGAAGGGAGGAGGGTGGGTAGTGGAGCACCTACAGGGACACACATCTCAAAGAAATTCAGTTACTGCAAGGTGAGTAACTTTCTCTTCTTCTTCGAGTGCTGTCCCTGTGGGTGCTCCACTCCAGGTGAATGTGAAGCAGTACCCACTATGGTTGGTGGGATTTTGGAGTTGCGTGAGGGATAACGGTAGACAGTACCGTATGGCCAACTATGGAGTCTGCCGTGGTATCCCATGTGATAGCATAATGTTTGGCAAATGTGTGGTCAGATGTCCACGTGGCCGCCTTGCATATGTCTGTAATAGGTACGTTGTGGAGGAAGGCAATGGAGCTTGACATTGCTCTAGTAGAATGAGTTCTAACACTCTCTGGTGGTTGAACTTTCTGGGTCTAATAGCAGGATCTGATGCAGTCTGAGATCCACTTGGAGAGTCTTTGCTTAGAGATAGCCTCACCCTTTGATCTCTCAGTAGTAGAAACAAATAGCCTATGGGATTTACGAAATGATTTAGTTCTGTCAAGATAGAATGCAAGAGCCCGTTGGACGTCGAAGGTATGTAACGCCACTTCCTGTGGAGTCGTGTGAGTCTTGGGATGGAATACAGGTAAGTGTATTGGCTGGTTAAGGTGGAAGGGAGACACCACCTTGGGGAGGAATTTGGGGTGGGATCGCATAGTAACCTTGTCTTTAGAAAAATGGTGTAGGGAGGGTAGGCCATCAGGGCGTTTATTTCACCAACCCTTCTCGTTGATGTTATGGCAACCAAGAAAGCTACTCTTGTGGACATGTGGAGCAGGGATGAGGTAGCCAGGGGCTCGAAAGCAGGTTTCATAAGAGCGCGGAGGACTAGGTTGAGACTCCAGGAGGCTACTGGTGAATGAATCTCAGGGTAGAGATTTTGCAGGCCCGTAAGGAAGCGTTTCATGGTGGGGTGGGCGAAAAGTGAATAACCGTGCAGAGTGTCATGGAAGGTGGTAAGGGCTGCGAGGTGTACCCTGATAGAACTGAGCAAAAGCCCGTCCTGTTTCAGTTTGAAAAGATAATCTAAGATGTCAGGGAGGGTTGCAGTCTGCAGTCAGGCGTCTGTTGAAGCACCAGATGGAGAAGCGTTTCCACTTTTGCAGGTAAGTCTTACAAGTGGAGTCCCTTCTAATGTGCAGGAGGACATATTGGACCTGTTCCGAGCAGGCTAGTTCATGGGATTGAAACCATGAAGGAACCACTTGTTCTTTATGGTGGGAAGAAAGTGAAGGCAAGCATACCTGACGGCTCTGAGTTCTAGAAGATTGATGTGCAGATACGTCTCTGAGAGGGACCAGCTGCATCCAGCACAAGAGAATTGGGTTGTAGGTGGGAAAATAAGAAATCAACGCCCTTCGCGGGCATGTAGTATTTACGTTCAGCTTTCTTGCATGTTGGTGGGATGGAAGCAGGGGTCTGCCAGAGAGTATCAGCTGGTTCTAAGAGGGCTTCATTTATGGGTAGTGAGATCTTTCAGGGTGCAGAGGGTTCGAGGATTTTGAGGACTCTATGTTGTGTCTCCTGGACTTCCTCCAAAGGGATGTCCTGGCTGAGTACCACTCTCTTGAAAAGTTCCTGGAATTGCTTAAAGTCGTCCATGTTTTGTGCAAGTGGAGGCATGAGGGCATCCTCTGAGGCTGATGGCGAGGTAGGAGCCGGTAAATCCGGGAAGAGTTCAGAGCCCACTTCTTCAAGAGGGGGTTCAGGAGCTCTAGATGTTGATGAAGCTGGGGATATAGGCGTAGAATGAGCTTGCGGTCTGGTAGAAGAGGCGCAAGGAGCAGCGGTGGCAGGAGCTGACCACGGGTACCACTGAGGCCAGGGCACTGGGTAGGAAAAGTTGGGTCCCAGCCATTGGGGGACAAAGTAGGGAAACTGAGGCTGATTCTTATGATGCGCCATGTCTTGGGGTGTGTATTGCTCTGGTGGAGGGGGAGACTCAGGCGGGGAGAACTCTGCCTGCTGCTGTATGTCGTTCTCACTATCTGTGAAAGTAGCCAGGTCAGGTGGCGAGAGCTGCTGTTCAAACAGTGAGTGCTCCGTGTTTAGGAGCGGAGAGTCAGGCTCAGGAGCCATAGAGATATCCTGCTGATGCAGGAATTGTTGCTGCTCCCTAGGCTGGTGTGCTGCGGAGCATGAAGTGTGAGCAGCAGTCCGGAGTGATTTTTGTTTCACTTTTGTAGGAGCCTTGAGACATTTGTGAAAGCCCTGCAGAGAATCTGCTCCGGGGGTGGCAGGCAGGCTTGGTGCCGACATTCTTGTCGGCACCGGGGTGGAACGCGCTGCCAGCACAGGGTCCATCATCAGTGCCGGTGGGACCAGTGCCGAGGAGAGCTTCCCGCTGGGGAAGTCGGGTCCCTGCTTTTGCGCCCCGCATGAGTTGCTGCTGAGGTGCTGGGGAGATCAGAGTTGCCTGCTCTCGGCGCTGTCAGCACAAAGGGTAAAGACCTTGTGGGAGATCCTTTACCCTTTTGAGTGTCTCTGAGAGGAGACATTTAGGGCTTCCTGCCTCTTTGCATGAGAGGGTGAAGCCATGCTCCTGATCGGTTCTGACTTGGCAGGGGAGCGTGAGGGAGAGGGTTTACTGCCCTTCTCCATAGGCAGCTGCAGAGCTTTCTCCATGAGGAACATTTTTAGCTGCAAGTCTCTGTCACGGCGGGCTCTAGTTTTTAAGTTGGTACAGTGGAGACACTTCGCAGGTCCCTCAGCTTTGGGGTCAGAAGCTGGGTGTAAAGAGCTGTCCATCAGGAGCAGACAAAGTTTTATCTACCTGTTTTTTTCTGGCTCTGGATTTCAGCACAAGACAGAAGTTACACTTCTGTACAATGTGCGATTCCCCAAGGCAACAGATACAGCGGGAGTTCCTGTTGTTTACTGGGATTGGCACGATAGACAACATTTGAAACCAGGAGAACTGGGCATAACGTCCCAGTAGGCAAGAACTATCTTATCTACTAATATCTATCTAAATATATATGAGAAAATTTTATTTATTTTTAACTATGCAGCTAAAGCTACTACTACTTACTAATTACGCTAATACTAAGAACTACAACTAACAGAGTAATAAATGAGAACAAAGTTGAGGAAATCTCAACAGGAACAATTGCCAGAGCTCCATCTCAGGCTGAGACAGTTGAGAAGGAACTGAGGGCGGTTCGCCCACACAATGCTATATAGCAACGGCATGGGGCATGAGGTTGACTAGCATGCATGTGCAGGTCAAATGGACACTGCTAGGAGAAATCTCCAATCAAAGGTGCAGGGGGCACTAACACACCTAGACTGGAGCACCCATAGGGAAACAACTTGCAGAACTTTAGTTAAAAAAAGTTGAGAATATTTATAAAATAAAAACACAATGAGAATACTTACTAATGTTACTGAACTTTCTCTCCAACAAAATAGGGTAGTCAAGAAGCCATTATCTAGTGATTCAACATGTCTGAAAGACTTAATTTAAAGATTGTAGATTATATTCATGCAATTTCTCTGTCATTCAGAAGATTTTGGAAATGCTACAATATGTGTTGAAGATATTCTCAAAGATGGTGTCTTAAATGACATAATAAACTACATTTATTTAGTGCCATTGACTAGTTTTGAACATCTCATCTGTACCCTGACACTAACCTGTCTGAACTATGACTACTTTTGTCACTGTAATTTTTGAAGCAGTTTCAAGCTACCAATTTTTAGAACTTCCCATAAATTTCCTTTTCCCTTCATGAACTCAAAATATGGAATTCCCCCAAAAAATACTGGTCCAAAATTGAGATTACTAACAGTGTTAAGATTCTGTATTTTATACACCACCAGTGCTTTATTCCTTTTGATATCTGGGAATCTAAACTTACTAACGGTATAAATATTATCACTTTACGAACAAAATTATTACTATTTATTACTCATGTAACTTCATAGTGTGTATACTAGTACACTACAACAGAGCAATGACAGATTTCCTGTCCTAAGAATTTGAAATCACAATAGATAGATAGATAGATAGATAGATAGATATGGTATAGGCCTGATTCTCATTTACAGTAAGGGTATGTCTACACTACAAGAGTAGTTCGATTTTACTTAAATCGAATATGTGGAACCGATGTTACAAAGTCGAACGTGTGTATCCACACTAAGGACAGTAATTCGACTTTGTGAGTCCACACTAACGGGGCAAGCGTCGACATTGGAACCGGTGCACTGTGGGCAGCTATCCCACAGTTCCCGCAGTCCCCGCTGCCCATTGGAATTCTGGGTCGAGCCCCCAATGCCTGCTGGGGAGCAAAATGTGTCGAGGGTGGTTTTGGGTAACTGTCGTCATCCAACCGTCACTCCCGCCCTCCCTCCCTGAAAGCGCCGGCGGGAAATCAGTTCGCGCACTTTTCTGGTGAGTGACAGCGCAGACGCCACAGCACTGCGAGCATGGAGCCAGCTGCGACCATCGCTGCAGTTATGGCCGTTGTCAACACCTCGCACCTTATCATCCACCTTTTCCAGAGGCAGATGCTGAGAAATCGGGCGAGGAGGCTACGGCAGTGCGGTGAGGACATTAAGTCTGAGAGGGGCACAGACCTCTCACAAAGCATGGGACCTCGCGCCGTGAACATCATGGTGGCAATGGGTCATGTTGATGCTGTGGAACGGCGATTCTGGGCCCGGGAAACAAGCACGGACTGGTGGGACGGCATAGTGCTGCAGGTCTGGGATGAATCACAGTGGCTGCGAAACTTTCGGATGTGGAAGGAAACTTTCCTGGAACTTTGTGAGTTGCTGTCCCCTGCCCTGAAGCGCAAGGACACCCGGATGCGAGCAGCCCTGACTGTCCAGAAGCGAGTGGCCATAGCCCTCTGGAAGCTTGCAACGCCAGACAGATACCGGTCAGTCATGAACCACTTTGGCGTGGGCAAATCTACCGTGGGGGTTGCTGTGATGCAAGTAGCCAACACAATCATTGAGCTACTGCTGTCAAAGGTAGTGACCCTTGGAAACGTGCAGGTCATCATAGATGGCTTCGCCGCGATGGGATTCCCAAACTGCGGTGGGGCTATAGATGGAACTCACATCCCTATCCTGGGATCGGACCACCAGGCCAGCCAGTACATTAACAGAAAGGGCTACTTTTCAATGGTGCTGCAAGCACTGGTGGACCATAGGGGACGTTTTACAAACATCAACGTCGGATGGCCGGGCAAGGTTCATGACGCTCGTGTTTTCAGGAACTCTGGTCTGTTTAGACGGCTGCAGGAAGGTATTTACTTCCCGGACCACAAAATAACTGTTGGGGATGTGGCTATGCCTACAGTGATCCTCGGGGACCCAGCCTACCCGCTAATACCCTGGCTCATGAAGCCCTATACAGGCGCCCCGGCCACTGAAAAAGAACTCTTCAACTACCGTCTGAGTAAGTGCAGAATGGTGGTGGAGTGTGCTTTTGGACGTCTCAAGAGGAGATGGAGAAGCTTACTGACTCGCTCTGATCTCAGCGAAACCAATATCCCCATTGTTATTGCAGCTTGCTGTGTGCTCCACAATCTCTGTGAGAGCAAGGGGGAGACCTTTATGGCGGGGTGGGAGGTTGAGGCAAATAGCCTGGCTGCTGATTACGCCCAGCCAGACAGCCGTGCGATTAGAAGAGCCCAGCGGGATGCGCTGTGCATCCGGGAGGCTTTGAAAGCTAGGTTCCTCAGTGAGCAGGGTAACCTGTGACTATTAAGTTTGTTTAAAGAGAAGCTGAACCTGCCCCCGTTTCTTTACCCAATTAATGTTGACTATCCTCTCCAGTTACATACCCCGTTCACCCCCTTCCAACACACGTTTAAAAATAAAATAAATAGAACTTTGTTAATTAACACCGTTTTCTTTATTACGGATTTCGCGGTAAAGTGTTGAAACTGGGACGCAGACTGTGGTGGGGAGCGGGCGTAGTGATGGAAAGAACGCTTCTAAACTCGAGGAATGACAGGCTCCTGCTCCTAGAGCGGTCCGCAGTGGTGGACTGGTTGTTTCAACGGAGCCTGCCACCCCTCCTTTTCGGGACTCTGTGTGTGGGGGCTATGTGACTTTGTGGCGGGGGAGGACGGTTACAGATCCCCTGCTGCGTGGCTCTGTGATCCAGGATAAGGACCGCTGCATAAGATCTCTAACTGCCCTCCCCCGCCACAAAGTCACATAGCCCCCCACATACAGAACATGAAAACCACCTCCCAGACTGACCAGGGTGCCTAGTGACTGCAATGTGTGTGTGACCTTCTGCTGAACCTGCCCCCGTGTCTGTACCATGGTAAAGGTGACTGTCCTCTCCAATTACCAACCCCCTTCTCCCCCTTCAAACACACTCTCCTCTAAAAGAACATGACGGAAACAGTAATTAACAGAAACGTATTTTTTATTAGCAACTATACAGTTAGGGGATGAAACTGGGACGGGGGCTTGGGTGAGGCGGGAAGAAAAGGACTTATCAAATTTTTGGGAATGAGAGCCTTCTGGTACTTGAGCAGTCTGCAGGGGTGGAGTGACAGTTTTCACGGCCCCTGCCGCCCCTCCTTCTTGGGACTTTGGGTGAGGGGGATATGGGACTTTGTGGCGGGGAAGGGCGGTTAGAGATAGACTGCAGCGGGGCTCTGTCCTCCTGCCTCCGGTCCTGCAGAACATCCACAAGGCGCCGGAGCGTGTCCGTTTGCTCCCTCATTAGTCCAAGCAGCGTTTGAGTCGCCTGCTGGTCTTCCTGCCGCCACCTCTCCTCCCGTTCGCTGTGTGATCACTGGTATTGCGACATGTTCTCCCTCCACTGGGTCTGCTGGGCCGCCTCAGCTCAGGAGCAGCCCATAAGTTCTGAGAACATGTCGTCCCGTGTCCTTTTCTTTCTCCGCCTAATCTGCGCCAGCCTCTGGGAGGGGGATGCCGGGGTAGGTCGGGAGACAGTCGCAGCTGTGGGATGGGAAAAAGGGAGTGAATTCCTCACAAAGATAAATTTTTGTGAACAATGAACATAGTCTTTCTCTGGGAACAAGACCATGCACAGCACCTATCACATGCGCACTCAGGACAAGGTCGAATTTTCGGCCTTCGCATTCAGTGCCTGTGGTCTTGCAGTGGAGATCAGACAAGCGGGGCAGGACAGCGGAATTCGGGTAGCAGGCTGACATGGTAAGCCGTAGACTTTTGGCTGCTTAAAACTTAAATTATAGCAGTGCCCTCCTTTCACGTTCAAAGCAATGCTCCTAGCGTTGGCCAGTTCCTGCTGCCGGCAATCCGGCAAGCATGAACTCTGCCCCTGTCCAACCCCCTCGCGGCTGTCCCCGGGAAAGATCCCTGTATGCTGCCCCCCTCCCGCCTCCACCGCGTGGCTGTAAACCGCCGGTTACAGTTGTGTAAAGGAACAGGCAAGCAGTCCCAATAGTAACATTCCCCTAATTCTAAGCAGGTCACCATGAGCGACATCACTCTGCTGAGGATTTCTGAGACAGAGAAAGACCGCATGCTGCATGAAAGCCAGCAAAAACAGGGCCGTATGCCGCCATGCTCTGCAAGGCAATGATCCCAGAGTACTTGATGATAGCCTGGCGCGGAAAAGTTTCCTACCATGGAGGACACAATAAGGCCGCTCTCCCCAGGAACCTCATGCAAAGGCTTTCCAATTACCTCCAGGAGAGCTTCGTGGAGCTGTCCCATGAGGATTTCAGCTCTATCCCCGGACATATAGACCTTATTTTCCAGTAGCTGCACTGGCAAGGACTAAAAAGTAGAGCACCTAGGGGAAACTAATCATGATAAACCCATTGTTAATATTCCTGTTCTGTTCAAAATAAATGTTTACATGTTTAAAACACTTACCGACTGATCTTTCCCCTGATTCAGGGTCCGGGTTAACGCCTGGGGAGGGTTGGTAGGGGATCTCTGTGAGGGTGATGAAGAGATCCTGGCTGTCGGGGAAATCAGCGTTGTAAGCGCTGTTGACTGCCTCGTCCTCCTCATCTCCTTCCTCATCTTCCCCGTCCGCTAACATCTCCGAGGAAGCGGCCGTCGACAATACCCCATCCTCAGAGTCCACGGTCAGTGGTGGGGTAGTGGTGGCGGCCGCACCTAGAATGGAATGCAGTGCCTCGTAGAAACGGCATGTCTGGGGCTGGGATCCGGAGCGTCCGTTTGACTCTTTGGTCTTCTGGTAGCCTTGTCTCAGCTCCTTGATTTTCACGCAGCACTGCGTTGCATCCCGGCTGTATCTTCTCTCTGTCATGGCTTTTGAGATCTTCTCGTAGATCTTTGCATTCCATCTTTTCGATCGCAGCTCCGAAAGCACAGACTCATCGCCCCACACAGCGATCAGATCCAAGACTTCCCGATCAGTCCATGCTGGGGTCCTCTTTCTATTCTGAGATTGCATGGTCACCTCTGCTGGAGAGCTCTGCATCGTTGCCAGTGCTGCTGAGCTCGCCACGATGTCCAAACAGGAAATGAGATTCAAACTGCCCAGACAGGAAAAGGAATTCAAATTTTCCCGGGGCTTTTCCTGTGTGGCTGGTCAAAGCATCCGAGCTCGGACTGCTGTCCAGAGCGTCAACAGAGTGGTGCACTGTGGGATAGCTCCCGGAGCCATTAGCGTCGATTTCCATCCACACCTACCCTAATTCGACATGGCCATGTCGAATTTAGCGCTACTCTCCTCGTTGGGGAGGAGTACAGAAATCGAATTTAAGAGACCTCTATGTCGAACTAAATAGCTTCGTTGTGTGGACGGGTGCAGGGTTAATTCGATTTAACGCTGCTAAATTCGACATAACCTCCTAGTGTAGACCAGGCCTAAGACTCCTTAATACTGCCAGAGCAGTATAAATGGGCCTTGATGTAAATGAAAATCAGGGCCATATATCACTAAAATCACTGTAAAACAGAAACAGGCATTCTACTTGAATTACTAAGGGCAAGAGTGTGTTTGGTACCTTCATAATTGTGTAAAGCATGCAATGGGCTACACAAACTGTTGAGCCCTCAAGCTCAGAGATTTCAGTGATCCCACTAACACTGCTAATAGCTTAAACCTCTTCAAGAAAAGCAGAGGGGGCAAGGAGATGGTCAGCACAGGGGGAAGAACAATGCAGCCCCCCCTTTAAGGATGTTTCATTTGCTGTACTCACCTGAACTCTGAAAGACATACAGTAACTCCGCACTTAAAGTCGTCCTGGTTAACATTGTTTCATTGTTACGTTGCTGATCAATTAGAGAACATGCTCGTTTAAAGTTGCGCAATGCTCCCTTATAATGTTGTTTGGCAGCCGCCTGCTTTGTCCACTGCTTGCAGGAAGAGCAGCCCGTTGCAGCTAGCTGGTGGGGACTTGGAACCAGGGTGGACTGGCAACCCCTCTATCAGCCCCCCATTCCCCTAAGTTCCCTGTGAGACAGCTGCCCAGCAGGCTATTAATTGCCAGCAGTTCAGCTGTCCCTCCCTGCACTGCCATGTGTGCTACAGCCCTCTGCCTTGGAGCTGCTCTCCGGAGCCTCTTGCTTGCTGTGTAAGGGAGGGGGAGGAGGGGGGCTAATGTCAGGGTGTCCCCCTCCCCCCAGCTCCTGCACCCCGCTTACCCCATTTCCATAGAGCTGGGGGGGACACGACAGGGCTCAGGACGGAGGGAGTTTGCTGGCAGGAGCTGCTGTCTCAACTTCCTGATCTATTTAAAAAGGCAGTGTACTTAGAGTGCGGTCAGCGTACTTAAAGGGGCAATGCGCATCTCTCTCTCTCTCACACAAGGTGTGTGTCTCTGTCTCTGTCTGCCATGCTGTCTCCCCTCCCTCCATTCGTGCAGCCTTGTAGAGTGTGAGGTTACTTTAACAACAATATGTTAACCCTAGAGGGCTCAGCCGATTGCTAGTTCATCATTTAGCAGTAAGGCAATGCCTGGGAAATATCCCACCCTCTGACTTCACCAGCTTAATCAAGCTTCACAATCATCATCGCTGTGTATCTGTATTAAATTATTTGTTTTAAAACTTATACTCTGTGTGTGTGTGTGTGTGTGTGTGTGTGTATATATATAATGCAGTCTTTTGTCTGGTGAAAAAAATTTCCCTGGAACCTAACCCCCCCATTTACATTAATTCTTATGGGGAAACTGGATTCGCTTAACATTGTTTCACTTAAAGTCACATTTTTCAGGAACATAACTACAACGTTAAGCGAGGAGTTACAGTAGTACATTCCTGAGGCACAATGCCACTTGAAGCTTCATTTGGAGATATGTAACTGTGCAATGCCCCCCAACAACAGGATGGTACAAAGAGGTATGTGTTTCAGTTTAGCACTCAGGAAAACTGATATGAAAGACTAAAATTATAATGTGGCAATAATATGCACCTTTGCAAAACATTAGCGATTTCTTAACTTGTAAATTTTTATTTTGAGTAAAACTAATATAAGCAGCAGGAAAAAATGAGAATACCTCATGTATACTTTTTGCATTTAGAGGGATGTCATTCCTATAACGAACAAAAAATAAACAGAGTCCTTTGAACTTGTCTGGTGCAGTGTCTAAATATAATCTCATAATTTTAGTTCCTTTTACAACTCCTGGAATTGTTCGACCACATTCTGAAAATAAATTTAAGCACATTATTATTTTTAAATATATGTATATTATAAAATGTTTAAAACTACTACAGTGAAATAAAATAGTTGCAACTCAGTATTTTATTTATTTTTTCCCTTTTGTGCATGTCAGGCGCAACCCAGATAGTTTCCTTAATAGTGCTTATGTATGTAAACATGATTTGTTAAGAGGAACTGTGAAATTACATCATTGAATAGTTTTTTCTATGGCGAAAACTAATGATGTTCATGAATGATTTATGAAGCTATTAGTAACCAAATACAAATTTCAATCCTCTGCAAATATATCACAATTGAACTGTTTTGACTGATCATTTCCAAAACAATTCAGACTGAGGCAGATACACAATGTTAACCATTTGGGCTGAAATGTTCAAGTTTGGCAAAGTTATAAACTGAAAATAGGGTTTTATAATGGACTACCTTAACAACAGGCAGTGTGCAATAAGCCCCACCTAAAACAATATTGTTAAAAATTAATAGCATGTACCTACTCCTGGTGCTTCTCCTTCTTGATATAAGAATTTCAAAGTTCGACTTCCGTCTTTGGCAAAAAAATTATCAAATGCCTGTAACTGTTAAATCAAAAAGTAAGTTATTGTAAATCAAATGCTGTCAAATTACTACATTTTTATTTTTCTTAAAAGAACATATCATAGTGTTTAATTGGAGATCTGTTCAAAGTTTTGGTGATATAATAAATACTTTATACAACACTGGCAGGGAGATGAACTAGGTAACACAATAGGTGTTTTCAGTCTCTAAACTTCAATTGCTGGTATTTTCACAGGAATTATGCCATAGTATCATCTTCAAGTACTAATTTGTTTTACTTATTGAATGACTTGCAAAGCACTAATCACCACAGCAACTAGTCAATAATAATACAAATAGTAGACAAGAAGGAGAAAAAACGGTTACCTACCTTTCCTAACAGTTGTTCTTTGAGATGAGTTGCTCATGTCCATTCCATTCTAGGTGTGCACGTGCCCACGTGTGCGACCATCGGAGATTTTTGCCTTAGCGGTACCCGTAGGGCCAGCTGGGGCGCCCTCTGCAGTGCCATGCTCATACCGCAGCATATCAGGCACCGCTGGCCCTACGCCCTCTCTGTTTCTTCTTGCTGACAACTCTGATGGAAGGGCAGGAGGGCGAGCAATGGAATGGACATGAGCAACACATCTTGAAGAACAACAGTTACGAAAGGTGGGTAACCATTTTTTCTTCGAGTGCTTGCTCATGTCGATTCCATTCTAGGTGACTCACAAGCAGAATCAACACAGGTGGGCTCGAAGTTCACAGTACTGCAGCTTGCAGCACTGGTCTGACAAAGCCAGCATCGTCTTGAGCCTGCTGGGTCAGCGTGTAGTGTGACATGAATGTATGGACGGACAACCAAGTTGTGGCCCAACAGATCTCTTGGATCAGCACCGGTGCCAGGAAGGCTGCTGATGACACCTGCGCCCTAGTCGCATGAGTCGTAACGATTGCCGGCGGGAGCACCTTTGTCAGCTCATAGCAGTAGCGGATGCAGGCCGTGATCCAAGACGAGATTCTCTGGGCTGACGCTGAACAACCTTTCATCCTGTCAGCGATGGCAACGAACAACTGTGTTGACTTACAGAATGGCTTTGTTCTATCAATGTAGAAGGCCAGCACCCGTCTGACGTCCAGGGTATGCAGCCTGCGCTCCTCATCTGTTGCATGAGGCTTTGGAACTCGGAGACGACCTTTGGCAGAAAGGCCAGGTGTGGACACAGCTGGACCTTGTCCTTATAGAAGACAGTATAGGGTGTCTCTGATGTGAGCGCCCTGATCTCGGATACCCTACAGGCCAAAGTTATAGCGACCAAGAAGGAGACCTTCCAGGAGAGAAGCAGGAGGGAGCAGGAAGCCAAGGGTTCAAAGGGGGGACCCATGAGCCTCGATAGCACAAGATTCAGGTCCCAAAGGGGGACCAGGTCCCGGACATGCAAGTAAAGGCACTCCAAACCTTTCAGGAAGCACGCCATCATGGGATGGGCGAAGACCAACCAGCCTTGAAACAGGGGATGGAACACCAAAATGGCTGTCTGGTGTACCTTGATCGAAGATAGTGACAGATCCTGGTGCTGAGAGGATCTGTCTCTGAACTCCCTGACATTGATATGAAAGGCCAGATCACGTCTGAGATCAGGGTAAGCAACGGAGACCGGGTCATGAAGGGGACCCCCTGCAGCACTAACTTGGGATCCAGCCACCAATCCAAGGACAAGAGGATGTGGCTCGGCATTGTGACCACTTGGTCCAGGGTGTGCCTGCTGGGGATAGAGACTGAGGCCAGCTACGCCTGCAGTAGCCATAGATGAACTTGGGCATGGCTGACCATGTACATGCATGCGGCCATGTGGCCCATTAGTCACAGGCACATGTGGGCTGTGGTGAGCGGATGTCTCTTTACGTGGGCAATCAAGTCTGACATGGCCTGGAAGTGCGCTTCTGGAAGGAAGGCCCTGACTCAGGTGGAGTCGAGAACCATTCCGATAAACTCTATGAGTCAGACTGGCATTAACGTGGACTTTTCTGTGTTTATTAACAGACCCAGATCATTGCAGGTGGACCACACCAGATTGAGGCTGTGTTTCACCTGCTCTGGGGACCTGCCCTTGATGAGACAGTCATCGAGATATGGCAAGATCTGGACTCCCCGATATCTCAGGTAAGCCGCTACCGGTGCCACACATTTTGTGAACACCCTGGGGGCCGAGTACAGGCCAAAGGGTAGCGTTGTGAACTGGAAGTGACATCCAGCCACTATGAAACGCAGGAAGCGCCCATGGCCCAGGAATATGGGGACATGAAAGTAAACGTCCTTTAAGTTGAGATCGGCGTACCAGTCCCCCAGATCCAGGGAAGGAATGATGGAGGCCAGGGAGACCATGTGGAACTTCAACTTCTTGAGAGACTTGTTGAGGCCACACAGGTCCAGGATGGATCTGAGGCCCCCTTTGGCTTTAGGAAGTAGCAGGAGTAGAATCCTCTTCCTTCCATGTCCTGAGGAACGTCCACCACAGCTCCCAAGCCCAGGAGCTTCTCTACCTCCTGAACAAGGAGTTGCTCATGAGAAGGGTCCCTGAAGAGGGATGGGAAAATGTGGGGGTGGGGGCGGGAAGAAGGAGCGGCTAAGAACTTCAGGGTATAGCCCGAGCTACTATGTCCAGGACCCAGTGGTCCAATGTAACCCGTGACTAGGCCAAGCGGAATGGAGAGAGGCAGTTGAGGAAAAGGTGGGTAGGATCCGGTCGACTGACTGGGGCATCGCTCTCAGGCGCACCCTCAAAATGTTCGCTTCTGGCCCCCTAGGTGTTTGACAGCCCCAGGCTGGGCTGGCAAGCGGGAGGAAGAAGGGCGACAATGACCAAAACTAGTATCCCTTCTTCTTGTAGATCCCTGACGAGGTTGCTAAGTTCTTGGTGGCGGTGGTGGTGGCCCAAAGGGCTTTCTGGCTGACTGCGGTGAGTGCATGCCCAACGAGTGAAGGGTAGCCCTACTGTCCTTCAACCCGTGCAGCCTGGTGTCTGTCTGATCTGAGAACAGACCAACTCCATCAAAAGGGAGATCCTGGATTGAGGCCTGCATCTCCTGGGAGAGGCCCACCGTCTGGAGCCAGGAGCTGCGTCGCATAACCACCACCATTGCGACCACCCTTGCCGCTGAGTCCCCCGTGTCCCATGCCATCTGCAGTACCTTCCTCCACCAGAGTGCCAAACCCTTGGGCCAAACCCTGAGGGAGGAATTCCTGGAACTTTTTGAGACCGTCCCAGAGATTAAAATTGTACTGGCCCAGCAGGGCCTGATGGTTCGCCACCCGAAATTGCAGGTTTGTGGTTGAATAAATTTTTCTCCAAAATAAATTGAGTTTCTTAGCCTCTTTGTTTTTGGGAGTTGAGGAGGCGGGGACCTGCTTGTCTTTTTTGTTGGCCACAGATTCAACCAGCAAGCCCGGGGGCGGGTGGGTATAAAGGTATTCAAAACCTTTGGCCGGCACAAAGTACTTTTTCTCAGCCTGTTTCGAGGTGAGCGGGATGGAGGAGGGGGTCTGCCAAAGTGCCGTGGTTATCTTGAGGACCCTCTCATGTACAGGCAGGGTGACCTGGGCGGGTGTAAAGGCTGAGAGGATGTCCTCCTGCTCTGCCATCTCCTGTACCTCAAGCCCCAAGTTCTTGACCACGCACCAGAGAAGGGTTTGATGTTCCATAAAGTCATCCAGCAGGTTAGCTCTGGAAGCTCCAGTCTTCCTGGTCACTCCCGCAACTGCCTCATCTGGGGGTGACAAGGAAGACTGGACCGCCGGTGGGGGTGCTAGGGTCTCGACCATCGTTGGAGAAAGAGGTTTTGCGGTCAGCACAGGTTCCTCCACCCCGACCTCGGAACAGGCTTCCGGTATTGGGCCCAGTGCTGGTGGGGCCACCGCCCAATGCTCCACCGTGGACACCAAGGAGTGCTGAGAAGGAGGCATTGTCACAACTGGTACACCCCACGTGCTCCTATAAGGCCACTGCACTGGTCACTGGCCATGTTGCCATTGCGGTGCCACAGATGTGGGAGAGGGCTCTGGTGCCCAATCACACCAATAAGACGTTGGCGATGGGCTAAACTGGCCCTCCATACCAGAGGAAATACCTTCTGGTGACCAAGGAGGAGCTGTCGATGCCTGTGTTTGTTTACTGGTCGTGGCTACCGGCGACTGTTTCCCAGGCGTAACTGACCGGTAACTGTAGCGTGTAGCGGTACCAGTGCGACCAGAGCTGGGGAGACCAGTACTGGGACGGGGAATGTTCCCACTCTGCCGGTGATTGGGACTGATGCCTAGAGGATGACCGTTGAGAGAGTGAGCGGTGCCGGGAATAGTAAGGGGAGCGTCAACCCCATGCCGGAGAGTAGCGCCAAGGGGATCTGGTGAACTATGTACAATGGCCTTAAGGCGCAAAATTCAGAATGGTAGAAACCACTAGCTCTTGCTAAGCAAGAAAGGCACTCCGACTGACCACCCTGGGTGGTAAAAGGAACTGAGAGGGCCTAGGGCCAGTGGCACTTGATATACCTCGGCATGAGCACGGCACTCCAGAAGGTGCAACAAGCAAAAATCTCCAACGGCCGCACACATGGGCGCGTGCACACCTAGAATGGAATCGACATGAGCAAGCACTCGAAGAAGAAAAAAAGTTACTTATGAATTAGGTAACAATATATAACTACATTAACAATAACAAACAAAAAATGTTTAAATCAGACTTACTGAAGGGCCATCCAAGATCATATCTTCCACAGTTGTTGTATCTAAACCAAGTTTGTCCCCTAGGACTTCAAATATGTATCTATATGAAGCACCAATTTTCATTTTTCGACCTTCCCTTGCATCTCTATATCGTGCCTAAAACATAAAAAAAGGTTTAAAAGAACTAAAAACTGCAAAGTGTTTGCAAAATTATTTGTTAACCTGACCCATAACTTGAAACTAATATTATAGTTTGCTGTTTATGTGAAACTCCCCTAATTACTCTTTAAAAATAAACTATATTTTCATTGGTTAAAAGACGGGGAGGTTACTCAGCTTGTGTAGTAACTGGAGTCAGTGGTGCCGGAATTGGGGGGCAGAGGGCCATGGCCCTCCCACTTTTTAAAAGTGTATAGGCTTGGCCCATCCACTTTTTGGCAGGGGTCCGCCCCTCCTCTTCCCCAAGGCCTCCCCATGACCCGGAGCTGGACAAGGGAGCCCGGGTAGCTGGGAGTCGCTGCGCTGCGGATCCTCCACCTGCCTGGGTTGGGGGTGTTGAGCAGCCCCTGGCCCATGTCCCTGCCCCCCGGACGCCCCGCCCAGGGCAGGAAGGTCCGCGGCTCCCACAGCTGCCCACGCACCGCACGTGGCTCTTACCTGGACCCGGCTCCGGCTGGAGGGCTGCAGCCCAGCCATGGTAAGAGTCTTGCAGGCAGCTGTGGGGAGCCACAGACCCTCCTGCCCTGGGTGGGAGGCTGTGGGGTGGGGACACAGACAGTGCTGCTCTTGACCCATCCACCCCAGGCAGGTGGAGGGTCCACAGCTCCCGGCCCACTCTGGCTTGGCCAGGGGCGGGGCCTTGGCGGAAGAGGAGGAGTTGGGGGCCCTGACTCTGCCTCCCTACCCACTTTGGGGCAGGCTCTGCCACCCTTGACTGGAGTTCTCCAAGATGTGTGTTCCTCTGGGTGCTCCACTTCAGGTGACTCCTGAGCAATATCTCCCAGGATGGAAGGAGCTTAGATGCAGAGTCTAATACTGAACACAGAACTGCATTGCCAGCTGCAGCATCTGATCAAAAGACATGACCCAAAGCATAGTGCTTGGAGAAAGCATGTACTGAAGTCCAGGTTGCAGCTCTGTCCCCAAACCCTTTCCCCATCCCTCCCACAACCCAGTGGAACTATCAGCTGGAGCCCACCACATGGTAGGAGCCACCGGCCGGGGTGCCCCCAGCCCTGCCCCTCCCTGGATGTACTGCGATAGCAAGTGAAAGGAACAGAGGGAGCCCAGACCTGCCTCCTGAGGCAGTGATTTACATCTCCCCCAGCTGCTCCCGATGCCTGAACCAGACGCTCTACCCCTGGACCACAGCCCAGCAGGGGCACATGATTCAATTTATCTGTGGGGAAAGAGTAAAATCTGTGGGGGATATTAATTCTGCACTTGCACAGTGGTGCAGAATTCCCCCAGGAGTATCCTGTGGAGGCCAGCATCAGTACCAAATCACAGATCTGTCCAGAAAGTGTCAGTGCTGTTGACGCTGAATGCTTTGAATAAGTACATCCATAGTCAGGCTCAGGTGGTACTGACGTTGCAGTGTGGGATACCAGTGTTGGTACCAAAGGTATAGAAAAGTCTGATAGTTCAGAGTTTTTTCAAGTGGAATGTCTACTAAAACAGACATGACCACCTGATGCCAGCAAAGTCTTTGGTACTGAATTCAACTTAGTGGAAGAGTGACTTTTATAGAAGCCTTGGACAGTCTCATAGTATCAGAACCACCTGGAGCCTCAATAGCACTCCCACTAGGACCTGAGGTCTCCAGAACATTCTTTTCAGTAAGTGACCAAGATTTCTTAATAGCAGACCTACCACTCCTGCTCCTTTTGTCAGTACCCACAGTCTTATTGTACAGAGCTCTTGGTACCACTATATCCCTCAATGTTTTTGGTGACTGAGACCCAGAGACAGATGGGGTACCTGAAACTGTATTCCTCAAGGCTCTCGGTGACCAGGACCCACACACAAGACAGGGCACTAAGTGTGCTCAGAGGCCAGTCCACAGAGGGGTTCTCAGAGCCTGAGTTGGAGACTGGACTTAGGGTTTGCTCCACCATTAACAGATTTAAATGTTATGGTCCCAGTTTTTACAAGATCTTCTCTTGAAGAAAGAAATCTTACACTTGGTTTGTATATGGGTGTCTCCCAAACAACGAAGGCACTGAGAGTGTCCACCATTAACCAGGATAGCTTTCCAGCAGGAAAGACAGTGCTTAAAACCTGGGGATCCCAGCATAACCCAGAAGCATCAAAGTCCAGAACTCTTCAGACAGGAAAACAAACAAACCTGCAAACTAAATACTATGACTAAACTGAGCTAAGAAAACAACTAAGGAAACTACGTTTAGCTAACTAACTGCCTATATCTAAATGAAGTTGATACGCTCGACTTCCCAACTCAGGCCAAAGGCAGTTGAGACGGAATTAAGGGTAGTTCGCCCATGCAGCTCTTGGTACAGGGCCTGAGGATCTGTAGAGTGCATGCATGGGCCCAAATGGGAACCACAGAAAATCAAAGGCACACTGGGATGCATGCACACCTGAAGTGGAGCACCTACAGTGCCATAACTTGCAAAACAAAATAAAAATTACCATTGAAATACACAAGTCAACTTTGAGGGAATGTCAAGGATGAGCAAACACAGAATATCTGTATACAGGATCCAAGAAGGGAACAAACAAAACCAAACCAACAAAAAAAAAAATTATGTCCTCTTTAAGAAGGCCTCCAAACCAACCCCAGCTTGCAGAGTTCCTAGTTTTCTTATTGTTGCAAGAGGCAGGCTGGCTTTCTCCCTTTTCTTTAGGCATCATGTCAGTGAAGGAGAGCTTAACCAAGTTCATAAGGCCTTTACCTCAGAGCAACCAAACTTAGGGCTTATCTACACAGTGGGTTAATGCGCTGTACAGGGGGTGTGATTTCTAAAGTTCACTAGCATGTTCCATATTTATTAATTCTTGTAGACCCTGCTGGTGTGCACTCAAGGTTCCCTAGTGCACTTTAACATACTATTGTTTCAAACAGTACTACATTAAAGGGTACCAGCAGGATCTAATCAGACCAATTAATGCACAACATGTTAGTGTGCTTTGGAAATCACACTCCTGTAAAGCACATTACCCCATTGTGTAAACAAGTCCTCAATCAGAAAATAAGTCTCTAGAGGCCTAGGTCAAGTTAGTGTCCTGGTGCCTGAGTGAGCCCACAACCTGTAGCCACCACCATTGCTTCTTGTCCCCCCTTCCTTACTCAGCTTCCTTTTCCTTTTTATATAGCCCAGCTCCAAGAGCAGGCAGGGTGCTCCTTGACTGCACCCAGGCTGATCTGTCTGTAAGAGCCAAACTGTCCCTTAAAGCAGTGTTTCCCAACCAGTGTGCCACGGCACATCAGTGTGCCATCAGTCATGAACATGTGTGCCACGGAATTTGGGAAAAGTCACTTGTGAGGAGAAAATAATCTTTATTTTAATTAGTGTCATAACCAAATTGCATTTTGTGCTGTTCTTCTTCAGTGTACATAAAAAGAACAGGAATACTTGTGGCACCTTAGAAACTAACAAATTTATTTGAGCATAAGCTTTCGTGGGCTACAGTCCACTTCATCAGATGCATAGAATGGAACATATAATAAGAGTATATATATACATACAGAGAAGATGCCATACCAGCTCTAAGAGGCTAATTAATTAAGATGACCTATATCAACAGGAAAAAACCTTTTGTAGTGATAATCAAGGTGGTCAATTACAGACAGTTGACAAGAGATGTAAGGATAGTTATCATAAGGAAATAGATTCAAGTAGTGTAATGACTCAGCCATTCCCAGTCTCTACTCAAGCCAGAGTTAATGGTATCTAATTTGCAAATCAATTCAAGCTCAGCAATTTCTCGTTGGAGTCTGTTTTTGAAGTCTTTCTGTTGCAAAATTGCCACCTTCAGGTCTGTTACTGAGTGGCCAGAGAGGTTGAAGTGTTCTCCTACTGGTTTTTGAGTGTTATGATTTCTGATGCCAGATTTGTGTCCGTTTATTCTTTTGTGTAGAGACTGGCCAGTTTGGCCAATGTACATGGCAGAGGGGCATTGCTGGCACATGATGGCATGTATCACATTGGTAGATGTGCAGGTGAATGAGCCCCTAATGGCGTGGCTGATGTGATTAGGTCCAGTGATGGTGTCACTTGAATAGATATGTGGACAGAGTTGGCATCAGGCGTTGTTGCAAGGATAGGTTCCTGGGTTAGTGTTTTTGTTGTGTGGTGTGTGGTTGCTGGTGAGTATTTGCTTCAGGTTAGGGGGCTGTCTGTAAGCGAGGACTGGTCTGTCTCCCAAGATCTGTGAGAGTGAGGGATCGTCTTTCAGGATAGGTTGTAGATCTTTGATGATGCGCTGGAGAGGTTTTAGTTGGGGGCTGAAGGTGACGGCTAGTGGCGTCCTGTTATTTTCTTTGTTGGGCCTGTCCAGTAGTAGGTGACTTCTGGGTACTCTTCTTCAGTGTACATGTGAGACAGACATTACACACACTACGCTCAAATGACCTTGCTGTTCACAAGGTATTATGTGGTAGCTGTGTTTTCTTATCAACCATTAAGTTACAGTAGTGAATTTTGAATTGAAGACTCAAAAATGGACAAATATTTGAAGAAAAGAGATTCTGGCGCCTCTACATCTACTTTCAGTGATGAAGCTGAACATGAACATAAGAAAGTCAAAGCAGTGAGCCAATGCTATTGTGAGAGTTATTTGCAATTTGGATTTTCATTTATAGGTGAACCATCTAGCTCTTTTTGACAATGTCTTATGTGTGGGGAGAAACTCTCAAACCATGCAGTGGTGCCAAGTACAGTAAGTAAAAATGACACCTTATTAGCAAACATCCGTCCCTTGCCAACAAAAGCAAATATCTTTTTGAGTATTTGAAGGATCAAAATGAAAAACAAGTGCACCTGATGAAACATTGTGTAACGGTTTCTGATAAACCACTGGAAGCAAGCTACTTGGTCACTGAGTTTGTAGCAAAGACGAAAAAGTTACATAGAGTCACAGAAATATTAATTTCACCAGCATGCAAAGAAATGGTAAGAGCAATGTTAGGTGAAAATGCAGTCAATGAAATTGCAAACGTTTCCCTTTCAGATAATATGGTAAGTCGCTGCATTGATTACATTAGCTGACATTGAGACTGTGGTCTGAGAAAAAAATCAAATCAAGCAAAAAATTTGCACTGCAGCTTAATGAATCAACAGATATCAGAAGTCATACTCAACTCTTGGCTAACGTCAGCTGATGGAGAGCGTATGAAATAATTTTTTTTATTTTGTAGACAACCGCCACATCACACGACTGGGGAGGAAATCTTCAGAGTGACAACGGCCTACCTTGAGGAGGGAGAATTACACTGGAAAAACTGTCTTACTGTTCAGCACAGATGGGACTGCCTCCATGATTGGCAAAGTGAAGGGTTTTGTAAGCAAGGTCAAAGAACAAAACAAACACGGCCAGAAGAACTTTCCTGAGTGTTAGATGGAGCAGTAAAGATAGTGAACTTAATAAAATCATGGTCCTTAAAAT
The DNA here is from genome assembly GCF_002925995.2 of Terrapene triunguis. Classification (NCBI taxonomy): domain Eukaryota; kingdom Metazoa; phylum Chordata; order Testudines; family Emydidae; genus Terrapene; species Terrapene triunguis. The sequence continues at coordinate 5,003,587 of NW_020664436.1, forward strand.
GTTGCCTTTTCTCGCTGTTGTGTGAGGAAATGGGAGCAGAACACCAGCGTTTACTTTTGCACACAGAAATACGCTGGCTTTTCCATGGAAAAGTTCTCTCATGTTTGTATGAGCAGAGAGAAGAGTTTAAAATATTCTTAACTTTGGAGGAATCTGCATACATTGACTTAATCACTGATGTGGCATGGTGTGGAAAACTTACCTATCTGGCTGATATATTCCACCCCCTCAATGGACTGAATAGGGAAGTGCAAGGTAGATATGAGAATCTTCTCTCCTGCATGGATAAACTATATGGGTTTAGATCTCAGTTAGCCCGCTGATGTCAAAAATGTAGCAAAACGCACAACAGAAATGTTCCCCTTGGAAAACGTGGTAGATCCTACTGGCAATATTTTTGTCAATGTTGCTTCTGTGCATTTGAAAAGATTGGAAGAAAATTTCAGCTCATATTTTCCTTCAACCTATATAGAAGATTTTGATCGGGCCTGGGATCCTTGGATTTCTTCTTCAATGGAAAATGCTAAGAATCTTACAATAATGACTCAGTTTACTGAATTAAGGATGAACCAGTCTTAAAATTAAGATTGGAGACATGTCTTTGGACTCAATCTGGTTGACAGGGGCAGATGAATACACAGTAATCTTAGACCATGCTATTGCCAGCAGTTTAAGGTCACTGGGGGTGGTGTGATGGGATGGTGGTGGTGCCTCCAGCAGTGTGAGGTCACTGGGGTCGGGGTGATGGCATGGGGGATGGTACCTGCAGCAGTGTGAGGTCACTGGGGGCAGATTGATGAAATGGGGGTGGTACCTCCAGCAGTGTGAGGTCATTGGAGGTGGGGTGATGGTATGGGGCAATATCTCCAGCAGTGTGAGGTCATTGGGGGCAGGGTGATGGATTGGGGGTGATACCTCCAGCTATGTGAGGTCACTGGGGGTGGAGTGATGGGATGATGGTGATACCTCCAGCAGTGTGAGGTCACAAGCGGCAGGGTGATGGATTGGGGGTGGTACTTCCAAAAGTGTGTGGTCAGTGGGGGCAGAGTGATGGGATGGGGGTGGTGCCTGCAGCAATGTGAGGTCACTGGGGTGGGGAGATTTTGTTGCCATTTTCAACTCCATTTTGTTGCCATTCTCAACAACATGCCTGTGCAAGTTAGGTTTTTTTCAAGCCCAACTTATAACAAATACAAACGAAGAAAGCATCTGAGATGGTTGGAGCAAGGGCTCCAAGTTGCACTGTCAAGATTTCCTGCCAGGATTAAACAACTCTGCATATCAAGTTGAGATCAAATTTGTCATTAAAAGTAATTTTTGTTATAATAATTTTAACACAGGGTGGGGGTGCACCACACAAATCTTTTATTGAAGTAAGTGTGCCTTAGAATGGAAAAGGTTGGGAAACACTGTCCTAGATAGTCGCATTCTGTAAGGGAACACTTGTGCTGGATGGGTCCCAGTTCCCTGCAGTGATAGCATACCATCTGTCCAACACAGGTGGAAAGCAGCATGCCCCAGATGGCTTGAGTTTGGGATGGGAGGCCACTGGTTCCCCTGGTTGGGGCTGTAGTTGCGGGCAGGTCCCATTCTGGGACTTTGGTTGTTCTGGACCCATCCTCCATGCAGATGTCGCTGGGCACCAGCTGTGTTGTTTCCTGCCACCATTCCTAGCCAGGCCATTATGGGACTGGACTTTCCTTACTAGATGCCATGGCCTCCAGGAACCTCTCAGTCATTTCCACAGACACTGCTACAGATGGCAGCTGGAAGCACTGGACACAGGCTTGCACCACAGCTGGGAGGATGTGCAAATATGGGTCCATTATTCCCCCACAGACTTGGGTCTCTGGAACCAGCCACCAAGACACCAGATACTAGAATCACTGGGCCACAGGACACAGGAATGCTTTTGTGGAAAATGGCTCAGCCCAATATCTACATTGACATACCTCTGGGAAAGGCTGAACCAGTCCATTATAGCCATCTTTAGTGCAGTATAAGACCCTGCTTAATCCTCACTCAGCATGCAGTAGGCTACCTGTGCCTCCTGGTGATGTAGGGGGTCAGCTGTACCACTCAGGTATTTCTCTCGCAGCCCTCTGGGGTAGCAACCCATTCAACAGTGGTCAAATAGGCTTCCAGGTCAAAATCACCATCTCTCAGCTTTATCGGGGTGAGGCTCAGATGTATGCTACGGCTAGTTTCTCCTTCTAGGGTGGTCCCTTCCCCCTGCAGACTGCTGGGTGAGCAGTCTAGCCATGTCTGACTGAAATTGGTGGTTCCACTCCTGATTGGCATGTAGCATATCCTGTTGTTATTTCTGGGTGGCTATCTGCATCTCCTGTTGAGCCACCAGCTATGCTTCCTGAAATTGGTGTTTCCTCTCTGCTAGCTGTGCTTCCTATGGGTGTTGCTAGGCAGCCACTTGTGCTTCCTGGAACTGATGGTTTCTGTCACTCTCTGTCTGTTGTTGCTGCAGGAATAATCAGAGGTTCCTCTTCATGACCCTTCTAGGAGGAAGAGGGCTCCCATGAGGTCCTGCCAGCGAGGCTACATGTAGAGGATCCAAGATGGGGAAGGCCAAAACCAAACTAATAACAACAAAAATAATCACATCTCCTTTTTAGAAGGCCTCCAAACCAACCCCAGCCAGCAGAGTTCCCAGTTCTGTCTTATTATTCTAGAAAGCAGGCAGGATTTCTCCTTTTTCTTTAAGCATCAGGCCAGGGAAGGAGAAGTTTAACAAAGTTCTTAAGTCCTCAGAGCATAAAGTCAGGGCAACCAACTTACAGTCAGAAAACCTGTCATAGTGCCCTAGTGCTGAGGGGGATTGCAACCTATAATTCAGTGTGGCTTCTGATTCCATCTCCCTTACTTAGCTTCCTTCCCCTGTTTATTTTGCCCAGCCCCGAGGGTGATGGAGGATACTGCTTCGCTGCACCCCGGCTGTCTTGGCTGTAAGCTACAGATTGTCCCTTAAACAGACAGTATACACCACAACATACCTCCAGGAATATCTTACTATATGTGTTATATGTTGATTAGTACACTCCTTCCATAATTCAGTATTTCAATTATTGTTGTCACAATACAGAAAAAGAAAGATCACTTACCAGTAACTTCAGTGCGACTAGTAACAGTACATAAAGTTAAACACATGCATAAATATTTGCAGGACCAAAGTCAAATATAGCTTGACTGCAACTATATATCTGTATACATTATTTGTGAATGTTTTTTGCACTTTTTATTCATTACTTTAAAATTAAAAAAAGAAAATATTGCAAAAAACTATTTTAAGAGAAAGTCAACCACATTCTAATAGGCAGATCTTCCTAACAAAAATTGATATAATACATTGAGAAAAGAAACAGATAGTTGAGAGAGAAAACTACATTGTTATAGATGTAATATTTGATACTAAACCTGTTTTTCTTTTAAAGTTTCTTGTAGGGATTGAACTCCACTAGTACTCCGGCGAAATTTAGACATCCTGCGGTTACTCAGAGAAGGGCTAAAAGACTCTAGGGGAGAGCGGAGAGATGTCACTTGTCGAGAACGAGCAACAGGGCCGGGCCCAGCTTCCTCTGGCAAAAGGGGACCGGGCCCAGCTTCCTCTGGAGGAATGGGGCTGGGCCCATCTTCTTCTGGCAAATGGGGACCGGGCCCAGCTTCCTCTGGCGCAGCGGGGCCGGGCCCAGCTTCCTCTGGCGGAACGGGGCCGGGCCCAGCTTCCTCTGGCGGAACGGGGCCGGGCCCAGCTTCCTCTGGCGGAACGGGGCCGGGCCCAGCTTCCTCTGGCGGAACGGGGCCGGGCCCAGCTTCCTCTCTAGTGTTTGGGCTTTCCATCTGATCCCCTGGCACCTCCTCCATCTCGAAGCCTGCAATTTACAAACAATTCACTTACTGTAACAATGCTTTAGAAACTCCTTTAATTATATCCTCAAGTGAGAGTAGGGGAAAAAAGTAGTAGGCCTCTAAACTCATTCACCAAATGCACAATCCTAATATTTCTGTCAAGTTCTCTCAAAGTTGTTAAAGATAACCTATTATGGAACTTATATAAATTTCTTCAACACAAACATTACATGAATCTGATTATTGACAATTTTAAAAAGTATTTTCCAACTATTTATATTTATTTTTCAGTAATGTTTTACTATGTATTTTAAACAATTTGGAATTGATTAAAATATAATATTATAGCCTTTTATTCTACCCTGTATCAGATTACCTGTAAATATCAGGGTGAATAAAAATTAATGATTTTTTTAAAAAATTAAATAAACTTTTTAAAATTTATATTGGATACTTTAATTTGCAAATTAAAGGCACCTTTGCTGCCTAAGATCCATCTGCAACATCAAGTGGCAGGACAGGATCCCCAGCACTTAAGTCCTTGAGAGGTGCCAAATTCCTGGCATCAAGAGTATGCTCATCAGAACTTAACTTCGCTGGGTCAGACATTTGGTCCACATAGAGACTTCCCATATATCAAAAGTGGTGTTCTACAGCCAACTGAGCATGGGAATCCACTCTAAAGGTCAACCAATCCTCAGATACAAAAACACCTTGAAGGCCAACCTCAAAGTATGCAAGATGGACATTAAAACCTGGTTAATAAATTGCTCTGGACAGATCCATATGAAGAGATCTGTAACATGAGGCCATGTCTACGTTTGAGGAGTAGTGTGTAAGGTCTTTGCAGAAGAAGACAGAATGTCTTAAGGACAATGCCTCAAACCCTTCTCTCAGTAAGACTACACTTGCAAGACATGTAACTGCATCTGCAAATCCAGGATTGGGTGAGCTTCCCATGTGAGAAGCCATAAAAACAAATAAATCCAGAACTTAAGTTAATACTGGCTGAACACTCATCCATCAAAGCAACGGGATCCATCAGTTTATAACACACACACACACACACACCAAAGACTCCCATTGACTTCAATTGGCTTTTGGACCAAGCCCTAAGGGCCTACGCCCACAAGCATTTATGCATGTCAGTAACTTTATGCAAGAGTAGCTCCACTGTAGTCAATAGGAGTACTCACATACATAAGTGCTTGCAAGGTCAGGGCATAGCTAGGAACAAGTTACTTTTTATATACATTTTTGCAGAAAAATGTTTAATTTTTACAATTTTATTATATAAAGTTATAGTACTAGATATTTAGTGTGAAAATGGACAATGTCTCCTGGTTGCAACAAGGATCTCATCTGGAAATATTCTGAAGAAACTCTTTAGCGTTGCCAATGTTAAGAAAGGATTACATGCATGATGTAAAAAGTGCGACAAAGATGTGGTGGCAAGTCTAAAATAACATTCTGAAAATTGTGCTGCTGATACTAAGAATGAAATTGAAGATGCTGTTTCAGTCAGTCATTCTGAATATTCTGGATCTTTTAGTAAGAAATGCTAAACTTTTCACTGAATTTGGAAAAATATTTAACCTTAAAAAGTTATAATTGTTCATAAAGGCTGCTGTTACTGCCTTTCATTTTTGAGTTACAATGAAAATCAGAGCAGTTTATCTATTTCATTTGAATTTGTCTATTTTTAAATGCTTATGAAAATTAGAAGTTTTTCATTAATAATGTATCAACTATTGCAGAGTGACTGGGTTTCAAAATTTATGTAGAGATGTCCAGAGAATATTGATTGATAGCCCTTTTACACCAATTTGGGTGCTAAGCTTTTAACTTGACAGTTGCATTCATTCTGTCTTGGGAGGTAAAGAATTTAATGTATTCATTTGAATTGTATGGCTTTATTCTAATTTGTGGGGTTACTGTAGTATTTCTTGTTACATTTTTAATTCATTGGTAGAGATGCTCAGACTATAAGATAAGCACCTTTTTCACTTTAATATCTTAAATAAAGTAAAATTAATTTGAGCTAGTATAGTTGGACAAATGAAGTAAAGTAACAAGCAAGCAAGTTGGCTTACTGTAATTAAAATGTATTTTTGTCATTTTTCAAATTACTTTTTTACTTGTGAACCGAATTCCCTTATACATGTTAAAGGTCTTGACCAGGGATCGGCAACCTTTGGCACGCGGCCCATCAGGGAAATCCGCTGTCGGGCCAGGACGTTCTGTTTACCTGCAGCGTCCACAGGTTCGGCCGATCGTAGCTCCCACTGGCTGTGGTTCACCGTTCCAGGACAATAGGGGCTGCGGGAAGCAGCACGGGACAAGGGATGTGCTGGCCGCCGCTTCCCACAGCCCCCATTGGCCTGGAACGGTGAACCACAGCCAGTGGGAGCTGCGATCGGCAGAACCTGTGGACGCTGCAGGTAAACAGACCGGCCTGGCCCGACAGCGGATTTCCCTGATGGGCCGCGTGCCAAAGGTTGCTGATCCCTGGTCTTGACTCTATAACAGATTATATGAAATCATTGAATATTTAAACACTATTGTTTTCATTTTATAAATATTACATGTATCTTTATGGGCTTGTTAGTAGTGATTGCATTCCTGCTTAAATGGATAAAATAAAGAATGCTTTCTACAGAAACTACTGAAAATGGGGGATAATGAATGCAAATCTCCAGTACTGAAACAATACAGTAAATGATCCAACAAAGAATCTAACGTTTTGATTCTTTGTTAGTGAACCAAAGTCCCACTATGCCTTGTGTTCATAATTCTTTGTATTTAAGATTAACCTAAAATGAACTTTAGTTAACCCTAGTGCTTTGTGTTAAACTAATGTTCACGAAAATGTCTGTAACCAGTAGGACTGTACTTAATTACCCACTTTGTTTTTCACTCTGACTTAGCTGACTTAGGCTTGGTCTACACTAAACCCCCAAATCGAACTAAGGTACGCAACTTCAGCTACGTGAATAACGTAGCTGAAGTTCAAAGTACCTTAGTTCGAACTTACCTCGGTCCACACGCGGCGGGCAGGCTCCCCCGTCGACTCCGCGGTACTCCTCTCGTCTAGCTGGAGTACCGCAGTCGACAGTGAGCACTTCCTGGTTCGACTTATCGCGTCCAGACAAGACGCGATAAGTCGAACCCAGAACTTCGATTGCCAGCCGCCAAACTAGCGGCTGGGTGTAGACATACCCTTAGACCAAATGCCCAGAAAGGGACCAGTTGTAACTGATATGGAGCAGGTGTTTTCTGTGATTAATAAAACAAAAATCTATCAAAAGGTGCTTTTAGCATATCAAATAAGTAAAGCAGATACTATGAAAAAAGCTTCATGGGGCAATAGGTCATTTTTTAAATCTCTTTTCTGTAAACACACATAGCATATAAAGGAATGCCTGTTATAGATGTATGCTGTAATGGACAAAATGGTGTAATTGATAAGGGATACTCATAACTACACTGTAACTGATAAAATTAGTAATTGACCAAATGGACAAGGAATATTTGATAAAGCAGATGTGTTCTGTAATCAATGTAACAGGAAACCACTGATTAATGTCTAAGTCATTAACAGCTAAAAATGGTTACAGATGTCATTAATTTATTGATTAGCACCAGCAAAATAGAATTAAAAATAAACTGTCAGCAAAACCACCCTGCAAAAATAGCATGAGAAAGGGTTTTCTGTGTTCTAAACTAGTATATAAAGAGCTTGGGAAGTTAGGAGTGAACTGAAATAAGCTCCCATCACTTCTCCAATTACAGAGAGTAGGGAACATGTTTTCCTTTCTGTATAGCACTATTAACTACCGATAGACTGTCATACTTAAATAAAACTTCAGCTGAGTTAGTTATTTGACATCATGCCTTATTATATTCAAACATACAATAGAAGTTTCACCCCCTTAGGAAAAAGCAGAAAAGAAACTTCAAATTTTATAAAAATAACAGCCCTGATCCAGGGAGAGACACCATCCAGAACTGACAGGCATGAGACTGTGATCAACAGAAACAGGCTCTGTGGGAGGACCTCAAGTATTTTAGCCCTACCAGGATCTCCAGGTGGAAGATGGGTGAACACCTGGTAAGCTAAGGATGCCTATAAATGTTTGTTTTTTTCTGAAACACTTTTTTTGAATAAATAATACTTTGCTTTATGAAAGCGGACTGATCACTGGATAACCCTGTCATTACCCTGAGAGATCAGAACTGTAGGCAAAATCATAACGAATTGCAGGGATCTGCAACCTAAGGCCCTGGTCTGAGACAGTTGATGGCTGGAGGCCTGAGACCTAGGTGGGGTGCCCTGGAGGAGACCATGAGGATCAGAGTTGCAGCTAATTTGGGGATTTTGACAACCTCATTGACAACTATCTTGCAAACAACTTATGCTTTTACTTAACTTTAAGCATGTGAGTAGTCCCACGGACTGCACTGGGTCTACTCTTGTGCTTAAAATGAAGTATGTGCACATTTACTGAAAGACTGCTGGATTCAGTATATGATGAGATTAAACAGCATGTGCACTATTCCTGGAGGAGAAAACTCTTACTGAGTCTTGATTGGTGGAGCAATATTCACAATGTCCATTAATCATGGAAATCATGTGAAATCAAAATATAGGGTTGTGTAGCGAGCGGGCGTTGCCTCCCTCCCTGATGGACGGGGAGAGAGCTGCAACCGCCCCCTGCTGGGCAGAACTGGGATACCCGCGGCCACCCTGCCGGAAGCACAGTGGCTTGGCAGGAACAGGAACTATAAAAGGCTGGCCCTCTAGCTTAGTTGAGGCAGAGTGGCCAGAGGAGCAGAATGTCTTTCCCCTGCTGCTAAAGCCCAGACCTGATGAAAGCTAGTACAGTGCCAGAGACCCGGAAGGATGACCAGAACTGCCAGACACCAAGGAGCTATTCGGGCTGCCATTTGCTGTTTACCCGAGCGAGACCGACGACAACCCCGGAACCCAGTTACCTGTCCTGAACTGAGAGTGTAGGAAGGAGCCCAGGGAAGCCGAATAGGGTTTGGCTGTGTGACCGACTGCAAGCTGGCCAGCATGTTGTGGTCAGATTTTCCCATTGACCCAAGGGCAGACCACTCTGCCACTGTTAGGGCCCTGGGCTAGGACACAGTGGAGTGGGAGGGCCTGTGTCCCCCCTGCCACCTCACCGTCAGGGTGGAATCCTCCCCACTTTGTGGTGAGGAGGCCTGCATTAGTCTGGCTCCCCCCTGAACTAGGATGGCAGATGGTTTGCTGACTCTCACACCAGAGAGCTAATCTCCCCACTGTTGCTCTGCCTGACTGCAGGCCAGAGCCCCTTACCTGAACTGAGTGCTGCCCTGCCCTGATTGAGGGCCTGCAGGAATAGACTCTATATTGCTCTCCCTGATTCACTGTAGGTCAGAGCCCCTACTGGACTACTGCCCTGCCCTGATTTAGGGCCTGGGCAGATAGACTCGTTGCTGCTCTCCCAGACCACAAGCCAGAGCCATTAACTGTGTGTCGCCTCGCCCTGATTCAGGGCTCTGGGCCTATAAACTTATCACTGCTCAGTCTGACTGCAGGCCTGGGACACCAACTGTGATCTAATTTTCCCCTGAACCGAAGGAGTCCAGAATTGTCGTAGCAAAGAGGGTGTGGTCTCTCCCCCTGACGGATGGGGAGAGAGCCGTGACCACCTTACAGGTTGTATGTTTGGAATAAACATTTTTGACACATAAATGCTGAGTCTTCACTGATCAGTATTTGATAGAATTAGCAATAAAACCTATAACTGAATAAAAACTCAAATGACACATGGACAACTTAGTCACAAAGCTGCAAATGTGACGAAGAGGAAGAAAAAAATCTCAAATCAAAATAATAAGGTAAATCTGGAACTCATTACACGTGCTGCAGTACTCATGTATCCTTCACTCAAAAAATTAGATACTCCAGGAATAATGGAAAACATTGCTGAAACTGTAAAATACTTAAGTTATAACCACTTTGCCTCATTTTCACCTAAGAGAGGAGGTTCAACACTATCTCTTCCATAAGATATACAATAACCAACCTATCCTAATGACAACTGGTAAAGCGGATTGTGACAAAACTGATTTAAATCAATGTCTTTTTTTTTAAATTAAGTTAAGGCCTTGTAAAACTAATTTGAAAATGTGTGCCACTGCAAATTTAGATTAAAATGTATAATTTACTAAATTATAATTGCTGGTTTTTAAAAACACTCCACTACTAGTAGGATATCTTATTTTAATTATACAAAACTGCTATAGGCAAAAAACAATATTGAAAATTAAGGACCTGATCCTGCACACATTTAAGGAGGACCCTGACTTTACAGCACTCAAATTAAGCATGTGCATAGGAGATTGCAACATCAGAAAATAAAACTATATTTTTATTTAAAACTTCTCTTAGGGTGTGATGAGGTTTACAGACCCCACACAAAGGCTAACAAGTAAATGGGCAGTACAGGGCCAAGAGGCCCCTTCCCTAACTGGCTGTGGGGCATGCTCCAAATGGAAGATCTGCTTAAAAGGGGACTCTGTCAATCAAGCAGGGAGAGAGTGAAGGAGAGGCTGTCTTGATTGGGAGGAAGCCAGTTTGCAGTTTCTGGGACAGAGTGATCTACAGGTAAAGGATCTGGGCTGGCTATGGTAAGACCCAACTGGGAGGCCAGGGGCCTCACCCTTTTCTCTGCAAAGGGAGAATAACTGCACACTGAGAAGTGGGCTGGGGAATACCCATGTGATTGTCTGAACTACTGAGCCCTATTAGGAACTCTCCACTGGGAGGGCAAAAGCACTGCAAACTGAAAGAGAGGGGAGGTAGGAAGCAGTCCAGGGAAGGCTAGTCTGGTGTATCGGGAAAAGGTAATTGAGACACTCCTCACCCCTTCCCTACAGGCTGGGACTTGGGGATCTGGGCCCTCTCTCTCCACAATCTCCCTCACCACTCCCCTCCAGCCAGGAGAACGCATGGAGCACCGGGGTATGAAGACTGTAGCGCAAATGCCGGGCCAACAGACTACACAGCAAAGCCATTCCAGGATGGTGAGGACTGCTGAACCATGGACTGCCCACCAGGCCTCCTGATCTCTGGGTGAAGCCTGCTACAAGGGGACAAAATCTTTGTCACTTCAAGACATCATTGCTCCAGTGTTAACAATGAAAACGTACTTAAGCTTTCAATACATTGACAAAGTTATTGTCAACTTTTTTTTATCAAAATTTTCTAGGCCAAATCTTTCAAAAACAGGAGACTAAAGTTAGGCTCCGATGCCCATATATAGGCACCTTACAGTGGGATTTTTGCAAAGTACCTAAGTGATTTAGGAGCATAAGTCCCATTGACTTCAAACTACAAAGTCTGGTAGAGTAGACTGGTACAAGCATTACACCTTTGTCCTACAGTCATCAGTATGGCCCATATGCATATTACTCCTAGGGGAATTCTGCATCAATATGTGGGCACAGCATTCATATCCTCCACAGATTTCTTTGCTTTCCTGCAGAAAAATGACTTCTGAGGGGAATCAAAGGGAAGCTGCACGAGTGGTCACGTGCCTCTGCCCGGCAGCCAAGAGCAGCTGGCACAGATGTAAATCAGTGCAGGGTGGGGGCTGTACATGCATGGGGAGATGTTAATCACCACTGTGGGGCATGTGTGTGCAAGCAAGATAGACACTATACCTCTCATTCGCTATTGCAGCAGGCCCAGTGTGGAGGGGGAGGGCTTTGGGATGTTTGGAAGTAGGCGCGAGGCAGGCTCTGTCCCCTCAGGCAGAGCATAATGTAGCAGCCTGCCTGCTTAGTTGTTCCCATTGATCTTAGTGACTTGTTCCCATTCTTAGTGAATTCCCTCAGGAGCATAAAACAGGTGTAAAAGTGTTAAGTCTCCTTTACATTGCCAGAGTGAGGTAGAGAAGCCTGATTATAAATGATAGTATGGCCTTATAAATGCTTATGATGCTTTAGTGATCAGAATTGGTCTAAATTTTTGGACTGAAAATTTCCTATCAAAATGCGCTCCCTGAACTTTTACTATTGACCTTTCTGGAGATGGTCAGTAGCCAATATAAACTGTTTCAAAGTAGCAGCCGTGTTAGTCTGTATCCGCAAAAAGAACAGGAGTACTTGTGGCACCTTAGAGACTAACAAATTTATTTCAGCATAAGCTTTCGTGGGCTGCAGCTCACTTCTTCAGATGCATAGAGTGGAACACACAGACAGAAGATATTTATACATACAGAGAACATGAAAAGGTGGAAGTATGCATACCAATTGTAAGAGGCCAATCAATTGAGATGAGCTATCAGTAGCAGCAGAAGAAAAAACTTTGAAGTGATAATCGAGATGACCCATAGAAGGTGTGAGGAGAACTTAACATGGGGGAAAAAAATTCAATTAGTGTAATGACCCAACCATTCCCAGTCTCTGTTTAGGCCTAAATTAATTGTGTCTAATTTGCATATTAATTCAAGTTCAGCAGTCTCTCTTTGGAGTCTGTTTTTGAAGTTTTTTTGTTGCAAAACTGACACCTTCAAGTCTTTCACTGAATGATTAGAGAGGTTGAAGTGTTCTCCCACTGGTTTTTGAATGGTATGATTCCTGATGTCAGATTTGTGTCCATTTATTCTTTTGCGTAGAGACTGTCCAGTTTGGCCAATGTACATACAATGTACAATAAATAAACTGTGAGTTTGATTCTCCAGCCCTCACTCTTCAGTTGCCTGTGAAGTAATATTGAACATATGGGTGCATATTTTTGTTGACTAGTAATTAGAAATAAAGGGTCAAACATAATTACATTATTAGACAAAGAGGTTTGGGGATTGCCTCCAATGCTCCCCACTCCTATTCTCCGTCCAGCTCAGCA